>NW_020955205.1:50557-313248 GCF_003031625.1 Empidonax traillii
TCATGAAAGCAGCTCAGGCTGGTTGGTGGCTATTTGAAATAGAGAGTCAAGTGGTTTATTAGTGATGTAGGTCAGGCTTCACTGGCAAGATCTGCAGTGTTGGCTGTGTGTTGTTGTCTTACTCCAGGGTTGGCTTGTTCCTGCTTCAGTTGCATCAGTAGCACAGCCATTGGCTGTTGGTTTTGTAGTTGGATACTGGTCCTTGATTTTTGAGGGCAGAACATCTGGATCTGAGTCTGTACATGCACTGCCAGTGTTACTGTCGCTGGCACAGGTCAGCTGATAAGCAGTTTAAAACAGACTAGTCCTATAATAATCTCGTGCATAATGGGATTGTTGGGATGTATCTGCTAAAGCTTTTTGTATGCAAGTTAATCCCACAGAGGGTTAATTCTTATTAAGGGAATAATTTGCCTTGTTCATACGTGGGAGGGGCAGAGGTGAGACTGCCATCTGATTTCTGAAGGGCTACTTGATGTCAGTTTGATAAGGACAGCTTTTGGACAGCTGAACTGCAGCTACAGCTGATTTTGAGTGACTGTTTATCTGGAAGTCTTACATTCTGTATTACAGGGAAATAAAAGCAATTACTGTGGAATACCTGAATATTTCCAAGTCCTGAATTTATTAGGAAATCTTCCTTGTTCCTTGCTCTTGCAAGTGCTGATGCACTTTGAAGAAAACCTGTCTTTCAGAAGTGACGTTAAGAAGATTACTGACTACAGGATTTGAATAGTAAATATGTTAAATGGAAGCTTTTCTAAGTTGTCTTCAGAAAAGGCTTATTAATGATTTTGATTCTAGAAACAAATAATCCTGCTCTGTTTTGCAGGAGACTGTGGCAAGAACTGACTTTGGCCGACTGATTTAGTGTTTTGGTCCATACCCCTTACATGGCATACCATGAATAAAAAAATAAATCTTAACACTTCACTGTTTCTGAAATTCTTATGACTTGGATTGCTTGTACTGTTCCTTCAGGTAAAAGGGCATGTAAGTCTAAGACATTGGACTGTGTCTTTTGTGCATCATGGCTGGGATAAGCAATGAGGGGAGCAGTTGACAGCCTGTACTTCAAAGTATTGCAATAGCATGGGAATGGGAAGGAGTGTTTTAGTCAAAAGATCAGGTGGCATGAAGTTTTGTTACTGGTGATGAAACCGTGAAGTGCCTTAAGAGAATGAGGACAGTGAAAGTGTTGGTTGTTAGCTGAATTCAAGAGGCTTAAGATTGACAGAATTTCTGAATCCTTCCTCCACTTTTTTCTTCTGATAACAAATACAAAGCACAGGGGATTTCTCAGCAGTTTGGTGAGTTGCCAGGGGAAGGTCTGCCTTTTTTTATTGTTGTGTTCAAATATGAAAAGATAAATTCAATGCTTGAATTATACAATGGTGCCTGAGGGATTGTTTGCAGCCAAAAGAAACTCAACAAACTGTTTTTAACTGCCCTTCAAAATACGTGTCATCTGTAGAACTCACTAGGCTTTGTTTGGGTGGATTCTCATCTTAACCAATGGTTGTTAAAGCAGGTCTGACTTAGCTATGTCTCTTCTGTAATTCCTTTTATTTCAGGTAAGTGGTATGGCATGAATTAGTGTTTTTTTGTGAATTTTTGTGTTTGTTATTAAGAAATAAATCATTTGTTTTTCTTGGAATTCCCTTGGCTGCTATTTCAAAACCTTGGGCACAAGGTGGTTTATTGTTTCCTATTGTACTTCCCAACTTTGGAGCACTGTTTGCTGAAATCCAGTAATTCACAAAACATCAGTAATGGAAATGAAAGGTTTTTTTGGGGGAAGAATGGACTTTGCTGTGTGTGTAAGAATAGGCTAAGTAATCTCAGGCTCTGGGCCATAATTAGATGTTCATCAAAGGTTGAATTTCTGATGTGATGGAGTTAGTGTCCCATACTGGTGTTGAAGATGTGCTGTGCCTGACAGTCTGTGGAAAGAGAAGGTATCATTCTCCTTAGCTGGAAAAGGAGAGGGAGCTGTGGCAAAAGAAGTTCTGGTAATAGATGAGACTAAAGCAGAGAAAACAGATCAACACCGAGCAGATACTGAAAACAGTAAACTGTGAATCTTCTTTCCCGCTTGGAAATCTGGAGTTTGCTAACATGGCAGTTCTGCCAAGAAAACTGGGGAGCAAGGGGGGTGCTTCCAGTGCAGGGTAAGTGGCACATAAAGGTAGGAGAAGGCTTTGTGTACAGTTTAGCTTTAAGGGTGTTGGTTTTTTACTTGCATTCTAAACCTTTTCCCGTGGTACAGTGCTCCTTTCATGTCTCACTTTGTCCAGCTTACTTTTAAGAAGTAAGATCTCTGCCTTGTCTGCATTTTCACTTATCCAGCACGTTGGCAAAGGCACCTTCTGATACCTAAAGGATAAAAAGTAAGACTTACTGAAGAAGGATATTTCATTTAATGCTACCATGTCTTCAAATATACAAGCATCTTGTTGAAATATCTCATTAATCACGAACTCTAATAGGATTTCTAGAGCAGATGAGCAAATCTTCAGTCTCCACAAGTCCTGAACTGCATAAGCATATTAGAATGCAGGTTTTTTCAGCCCTGACATTGAGTCAGTGATTATCATAGGTAACCATACTGAAGTCTTTTGGAGCAGATTTCTGGCTTGGGGTGCATTTACTGCAGTATGTTTTAGCTGCTGTCACACATAACTCATGTTGCTGGTGAAATGAAATCAAGATAACCAAGACTTGACTAAATCCTCACTGTTTCAAGATGTGGGAAGCACGACAGAACAGACTCTCAGCTACTCTTCAGTGAGTTAAGGATGAGGAATTGCTGCAATTCCTGTAAGATATGACAAGCCAGTGTAATAAGTAATAAGAGTAAATTAGTCAGAATTTGTGGAATTCAAATTCTTTTTCCAGACTTATGGAGAAGAGTCTTATCTTTCATCACAAGAAAAAAATGTTTTGCTTTAGATTGGAAAGAGAAAACCTGAAAAAGTCAAGTCAGCTTATGATATAATCCTAATTTTTTCTGATAATCGTATTTTGTCCCACTTAAGACTATTTTGGGGCCCTCTGTTACTGGAATAGCTTCAAATGTTCAGTTCTGGCACCAGTGGAATCTTAGGGAGAGTTGAATTGCAAGCTGTGGAGTTACAGTGATGTACACTGCTCGCTCCTGGCTGTGTTACTTGCATCCTTTTTTCCTCTGCCAGCTGCAATGCTGGATCCTTTGCTGAGCCATTTCACCCTCTAATTTGGCATAAACTAATTTGATAAATGAACTAAAAGCTCTTCTGTTTCTTTAGCATGCTGAAACACCATGTGGCTGCTCCAGTGAACGAGTGCCAGGCTGAAGATGAAGCTACAGGAGTAGCTGGTAGTTCAGCAGGCTTATGATGCCATGAAACTGTAGCCCAAGGCAGTGGCCAATGTTGTCTGCACCTTCCAGCACCTGGCTTGTCTTCGTGCAGGCAGAGGACCTTTCTGGATGCTTCTTTTAACATCCTGTGAAAACTGCTGCCCACTGCTAGCAGAAGGAGTCCAAAAAGTTACCCTGGGTGATTGGGGGCGGCTCATACAAGTTAATATGACTGTTTTTACCATGCATGGAAGTGGGAGTTTTCATACACGTTCTCTTTTTGATAAGCTCTGGTATTTATTTCAGCCCTTCAAGTACCTTTCAACTGTGTATTTGAACTGGAAGAAGATACCCAGCTTCCCTTCTTTACTGGGATCCTCCCGAAGGGAAGAGTTAGGAAGTTAAGCAGCTCTATAAAATGCCCTCTAAGCTGTGGAGATTGCTGTGAAAGGAGAAGGGAGCAAGACCTTCCCTTCTTAGCAGCAGGAAGCGGCTGCTTTGTAAGGTCTCCTTAAATCCAGGTTGTATCACAATATGCAAAACTTGAAAGAGGCCTGAAAATTCTGTCTGTCTAATGTTCAACTTAGGCCACCAGTATTTTGCTGGTTTCCCATTCTGCTGTATCAGTTTGACAGTAGTTCATAAATCATTTGTGACATCACTAGGATTCCATAAACTGTTCACTAACACCAAACACTTCATCAAAACGTAGGAGCACAAATATTGTTTTCTTTTTAAAGATCTGAGTGTGGGAAAAAGAAACTGAGGAAAAAGCTTCTGAATCATATCAGTTTGATCCCTGGCTTTTTAAATGTCAACTTAAAGTCATAAATAGTCATGATTCATACTGCTGCCTGAAATTTTGTGTTTTTGAAGAGAATGACATCAATTTAAAACTTCTTGGTTATTTAGGGAGATGCAGCGTGACAGCTGCTTTTTCAGTAGTTGCGCTTGACTAACCTGGTTTAGGTTTTTGTCTTTAAAGACTGTATTCAAGCAAACCAGACTTTATATTTGGTCACAATAAAAACCTCAGGACGCGTGTGGGCTCGTGAAGGCTTCCTTGGAAAGCAGTGACATGAAGAGGTGTTGGAGGTGACTGGATAATCCAGCTTGGGAACGTGAACATTTAGTGAGACTTAAGCAGTTAAGCCTTAGGTGTAAATGAGAGCAGGAGTCTTACCAGGGAAGGTCTAATACGTGTCTTCTGCAGCTCTTTTGGAATTCCTGAAGGGTTGCTAACACACTGGGAAAAGATCAGTTTGAACGTGAGTTCAAGGCATATTTTCAGTCCTAAAAATAAATTCAGGTGCAGCATTTGTTTAACTTCTTGAAATGGTACATTTAGTCCATAACAATCAATTTATTGATAAAGGTTATTGGCTTTAGGATCTAACCTACAGAAGCAAAACAGGATCTAAGTGACTGCTGCAATAAAGAGTTGTTCAAGTTTGATGTGTGTGTGTATAAGTGCTGTGTGGGACAGCTGATGGAGTGATGTTCTTACTGTCACGCTTCTAAAAAAGTTTGGCTAACCATGATGTCGGTTTGGAAATGCTCTTTGTTTCTGTTTTTTAGCAGAGGGCAGGTGCCTGATGCAAAATGGGTCACGGTGATCCCAGTCATCCCGTCTGGCCTGTGCACGTGGGTGGTGCACTGCAGCTTTGCAGGCAGGAAATGAGCTTTTTTGGTTCTGGCCCAGGAAATTTTCTAATTACAAAAGAACAAAAATTTGTACTGTAAAAAGCACAGAAACTTTACAAGTATTTGTGTTAGACTAAGCAAAGTGGTCTTTGATTTGTTTACCTTTGGATATAAAGAGCTGTAGAATTATTAACTGCATGTTAAATTTAGACTGTGAGACTTGACATGAATTATTTTGAATGTGTAAGTGCTGTGAAATATCCTAATATGAAAGATATTTTTCTTACTTGAGAAATCTTTTCTGGTAATATTGTTTTAACCTTAAAAGACTTAAAGTTCACTACAAGTATGAAAAAATGTGCCCTCTGTTATAAATGGCTTACTCGCATTTTCTCTATAGAAAAAATGCTTTACATGTTTGGTTTTTTTTTTTTTTAGGCAAGCTACTTGAATAATTTTATTGCCACTTGTAAAAACACACATTCTGTCCCGAGGCCATTTCAACGAAGTATTTCTCAAGGGAATTGCAGAACAGACATTTATCAGGAGGGGTTTGCAAGGCATGCAGGAAATAACAGCTCACAAGGAACTTTTTTCAGCGTGTTCCTCAAGTTTATGTCCTGGCATTGCTGGTACCTGCAAGTGTTTTTAAGTGTTGATATTCAAATGAGCACACACAGAAGGTTTAAATTTTTGTTGTGAGAAAGAGTGGGAAGGCAGGAGATTTCAAATGCATAGTAAAAACTCGAAACTTAAAAAACCCTGAACTTCAGCTTTTACCTCAGTGTCTTTATATTTATTATAGACTGGTGAGGAATTACATTGAGAAAAGTGGATTTTCTTTACTGCTGCACAATTCCTTACTCTCCAGTCTGAGGTCAGTAATGTTTGTCAGCTAAAATGTCTGTAATTTACTTTTCATGGAGACATTTCAGTAATGCTGTATTAATGTAGGAACTTACTGGTCTGTAGCTCTACTGCATAGTTGTGTTTTTAACTTCCAGCTTGTGTGAAGGTGGGTCAGTGTCTGACCAGTGGAAAATCTGGGCAAGTGATGAGTCAGAATTGTGGTGATGCAGCAATAGTTATCATGAGCAAGGTCTGTCATGGAGATAAATTTTACTCAAATCAGTTGTCAGTGCATAAAAAGAAATGGATGTGTCTTCCAGTTTTGACACTTGAGTGTCTCTGATTCTGAACTTGCTTGGTAGCATCTCAGTTCTGTTGATGTATCTGTATACCATTGTGATTAAAAAATACAGAAATCTGACCAATTGGAGGTTTTGCAGATCAGATTAACGAGTTTCCTGGCATTTGCTGTGACTTCCTACTGTTAAATAATTTAGTGTTTAAAAGGTAAATGAAATGCAAAGCGATCACTCCGAAGAAGCATCAGGAAAAACAGAGAAGGAATTAGAATGGCAGTTTACTGAAAGAGCAGAGAAGAGATGACAAATCAGTGAAATAGTTGAGAAATCAGTTGCTTTTTGGATGTTGAACACAGAGGAAGGGCTGCAAGTGTGTAGTTCTAAGTGCTGCAGTGGTTATTGAGGTAGGGCTTGAGGATCACTGTGGAGATGGTTCCACGTTGCCAGTGGCAGGAGTGTTAGTTGGTGGATCATAATCCAGCTTTGGCACAGGATGTCTTTTCAATTTTTGATACAGTGGAGACTTTCTTTTCAGCTTTAATACCCCATTGTCATGCAAAATAACAGTATATCCTCTGTGAGGCTAAAAATGAGAACTTCTTTTGCTTATATGGGATGAAGGGCTTGATGTTACAGTATCTTGGTCCCTCAGTCCTCTGTCCCTATAATCTTGTGAAAGTGTATGCAGTTCATTTTGCTGTGTCCTCCACTTGAAGGACAGAATGCATTGAACAAGTGGGCTTGTTATGGAGTGGCAAACACAGCAGGCCTGAGCTGAGCTTTCCACTTAAAGGAAAGAAAAACCTGCTTAAAACTGCTACTTGAAGTTGCTGGACATTGGGTTCTTTGTTGTGAGCCTAACACACAACTCCCCTTGCAAATGGCAACTGGTCATTGTTTATTTGATTTGGGGTAAATCCTGCTTGTTGTGCTCAGAACTGAGAGTAAATTGGAGCTTGAGGGAATCTTTGATTAGAGGCAATGTAATGTATTAAAGTCCAGCTGTAGTTTCACTAATTGGAGAGAAGATCCTGGATTCCTTGATAAGGTTGTTCATGATGGATTTTTTCTGGTTAATAAATTAATAAGCTGAAAACTTTCCATCTCTTTGCTGATGTCTTTTTATTCTTCTGTGCCTCCAGCTTTGTCAGGACTGGGAGAGGTACTATCTTATATACCTCTTCCTGTGGCCATCCTAAGGGTTGTTTCAACTGCTTTTATGTCCTGTCTTCCATTCATCATTGTCTGTGACCTGAAAGCAAACAGTGGTTATTTCTTCAGTGATTAGTCAAAAAACATTCCTGTCAAAAACCAAAAGCAGTTGAGGGCATTTGGTGGTTTATGCCAGTGTTGACCAGAAGCTTTGAGCCAGACAGTCTAACAGGGTGTCTGCCATGATGATGAATTCCACTTTGGTTATGAATAGGTATTGGGACCAGTTGACCTCTAGAAGTAACTTCTGGTTTAAATGTTGAGTCATTAAATGTGAATGATGCAAGAGGTGTATTTCTTGATTTGTGGGAGCAGGATTAATTCAGTACAGCAGAAAATGTGGACATGTCTTGCATTGTTTCCTTTTTTCTTCCCCCACAGCCGGGCAGGAATGACCAACAAAAAGAAATTGGTGACTGGACATGTGCCTTGCTGATTATTGCTTTGCTGGGTGGATCTTAATCAGCAAAACTAGTTGGGATCTGCAGATTTTTTTTTTTTTTTTGTAATGCTTAGAAGATACTTGTGTATAAAATGTGTGACTATCAGGTGATGTTAGCAGTTGCTACTGAGAAAGGCATTTTATATAGGAATAAAAACAGTTCCTGATGACTAAGACATGGATACTTGAGCAGAAGAAAATTTCATTGTCAAGTGGATGAATGTTTTTGCTTCTTGTTAATTGAGCTGTTAGCTGTAAATGAAATATACTTCAGTTGTCAAACCCTACAGTTTTTACAAGCTGAAATTTCAATCAGGCATTCATATTCAGCTTGGTTACTTGGCATAGTTCCAAATAATAAACTTCTCACTTGTTTTTTTTTACTCCAAGATCTGGGCTTCTTGTGCTGTGGCTGGGGGATGTTAAGTGGTGATTGCTGCAGTATCCTCTGGTCTCTCAGGAGTGCAGCCTGCTGGGAGGTTCACTCGTTGCTGTTACTCATCAGGCAGCAGCAGGAGAGGTGACTGGAGTGTTTTGAGACCTGTCCTCACTGCTGAAGGGTGGGTGTGTGCCACTTTAGGCAGGTAAGGGTTACTTTAGGGTTCCTTCTGAGTGTGTATCTTGTGATGAAAAACAAAGCCCGTGGGAGATGTGAATTGAACCTGCTGGGTTCTTTTTGGAGACCTTACCACGGAGCTTTGGAATGCTCTGAGCATATTTTGTCTAGAGTTATACATAGATGACCCTTTCTAGGGTGGGAATAAGCTGGCCTGGGAGACTGTTAAAATCCAGGAAGGACAAGCTTCCATTACTGGAATAAATGTTTTATCTTGGGAAGTCTACAAGCTTAAATACGATTGTTGAAGTTTTCATAAAAGCTGAATACGTTCTGCTTTTAAAAATGTCATGTTTAAGAAGCAATGCCATGCTTTTTTGCCTTTGTTTAGGGAAATGTGGGGGAGGAGCAAAATACAGATGAGTGCTTTTTCAGAGGAGTCTTTTTAAATGAAAAGAGAGTGCTGGTGACTAAGAAGGCAGTTGTTTAACTCAAAAAGCCCTTGAGCTAATTTTGGGGATTAAATTTGGTAGAGGATCCTCAGGTAATTTGTATGCTTGATTCTAACAGACTGCAAAGAAAGTGAGTTTCCTGCATTTGCACTTCTGTTGTAAAATGTTTGGGCTCCACAAATGAAGAAAGGCTGTGGTGCCTCAATTCTTGTTTTCCACCAGTTGACTTTGTCTGTTTCTGATCGAGGCAATGAACTTCACATGATGAGGTTGTACTGAGGTGAAATCTATGCTGTAGTCCTTTTGAAAATAGCAGTATTTTTCCACTTTCCCACTGTTCAATGCTGTGTAAACCAGAGAGCTGCTGACCTTTTGTCACAGATCATGAAGACTTTAGTTCTTATTTCTCTTTGCAGTAAGAATTGCCTGATGTGTATTCAGGTCAGAGTCTCGGAGCGACTTCTGGTTGTCTGAAATCAAGCAAAGACTAACAATTAGTTGAGATGTCCAGAATAAAAAGGTTAAGGTTGGTAGTGTTAAAGTCTATTTCTGAAGTTTGGTTGTATTCTTAGCTCCTGGAGATTTCCTTTATGACCTTCAAACCAGCTACGTGTCTTTACCCATATATAGAGGTGTTGGGATAATATTTGTGCTTTAGCTCAGAGGAACCATATTTACTGAACAAATATATATAGAAATGAAATCATCCAAAAGAAATGTAAAAGCAGTGTAAATCTTTGCTGTTTGCTAAATATGGTAAATACTCAAACCTGAATGCCAAATATCTTTCAGGACACTTGTAACTAGACGTGAATTGGGAACCTTTTCACACGTAAGTGCTTGAAATGTTGCGTTGTGTGAGACCTCCATCCTCGAGTCTGTTCAGTCATCAACCTATTTGAAAAGATTTACATTCTCTTTTAGAGCTAAATTATTGTGTCCATAGATCAACTCTGGTGTGCAAAGCTTGTGCACGTTCCCCATCTGAAGTTTCTTGTTTCTAGCACCTGAGGAGCAGCTATGGAAGGGGGAAGTTGGAAGCGCAGATTAATACAAATCCTGGACATCCTTTTCCCATGTTCTCGTTTGCTGTTGATTTAAGTAATTCTTTTATGGAGCCATGGAAGTACCTGAGTTCACATTTGACTCGAAACTTTCCACTCCCCCTTTTGCTGCTGAGAGGGGGATCCTGGTATATGCCTAGTTTAGAGCATCAAGTTTCAGTCTTTTAAAATTTCTGATTTCTTTTTATATGGTCTAGTCTTTCCCTGTAGTATTTCTTTTAACACTGTGGCCTCAAACAGCTTTCAGATCTTGTTAGCACTGGTCAAAGGAGGTGTCTGCTGCTCCTGCAGAGGATACTTTGGCAGGAATGGGATGTCTTTTCTGTTTCTTTTCTTTTCAGGACTCCAGACAAGGTATTGTAAGCAGTGCCCATTGATATATTGATACCTCTTGTCTGGTCTTTTGTGCTTATTTTCCTTGTTAGTTTTTCCCTCAGTGTGTTCCCAAGGTCTTTACAATTTCTGTCCTCTGGTACCATGTGTGACTCTCAGAAGAGCCTTGGCTGAAAAGGGGTTTTTGTGCACTTCATGCAATATATCTCCAAACTTTCATTTCTAGTACATATTAAACTATTACCAGAGAGCTTTAAGAACAGATTAGAAACAAACAACCCAACTCAGTTCTTCACTTTTCTTGCTGTTAGGAAGAGTTTGCTAGTAGCAGTTTCGTTGTTTTTAAAAAGGGAAAGAAATAGCATATCAAAGTGAAGATTTATATGCCTGTTATTTTGCACAACTAAGGCTACCTAAAAATTGAGATTTCTTCTACGTGACAGGGGTTTGAGCGCTCAGACTGGTTTGTTTTATAATATGTAAGGAAATAGCAAGAAAAGACCAAAAATGTATGGAAGCTGGCATGTCATACTTTTTTCCTAAAGATGGATCTTGTCTGAAAAGAGGCAGAATGAGTCGCTTGTTTTGTGTGAGAATCACTGACTCTTCCCACACTTCATTTCCTCTAACCTTTGTCCCTGTGCTCATATCAGTGCATTTAAAATATCCAGTTCCATGCTGTCTTTGTGGCTCTTGAGGTCAGAGGAGATGCTTTTGTGTCGGGTCACGAAGCCTGTGGTGAGTCATTCTTTAGAGTATATACTCGATCCCTTTTTGAGTATATTCTCACATCCAAAGTATTCGACCCCATGTTCTGTAAAATGGCTGTAATGACTTCTTTGGGAGGTATGTGCATGAAAAATTCCAAACTGTCTTCTTCTGTGGCAGCTGCTGGAGTTTCCTGTCCCAGAATTGAAGTGAGCTTGGAGTATATGCTGTACTTCCTTGATAACTTTCTCTCTTTGAGAGAGAGCAGAACTGCTAAAATAGCTTGAAACCAACTTTACAATCTCATCAGGTGCATCCACTCTTCAATTATTTTAGTTTTCAAATATGTAACTCTGCATTTCACTGGCCAGTCACAGTCAGGATTCCCTGACATTGAGTTCTCTCTAGTTCAGAATACTCATTTGGTATTTTAAATCAAAGTACTCCTGGAACATTAATTAAATACTGTTTCTTGTTTCACTTGTGTGATGTTGGTAAATGTTTGACCTGGGCAAACACCATGAAAAACTCCAGTCTGTACATTTACATTTTTTAATAAACTACTTTGCTCCTGGCACTTTCGTGTTTGCATTCCACGAACAGCGAGTGATTGAGTTTTACAGACATAAATGATCAGAGGAATGGAACTTTAATTTTGCAGGAAAGTAACTGTGAACAGGATCTGGTGAGGTCCTGGATGATTTGTAGTCTCTGTGGTTTGAGAAGTGTCTGTGCTCCAGGGGTGGTTTGTGTCTCTTAACGTGGTTGTGGGTTTTTATGGGGTATCCCCTTTTGCCTGGTTAATGTGAAAGTAGCTGTTGCAAAACTGCCCTGTGAAATGAGGTCCTCACATCCCAGGGAAGTTTTCAAATGACAGAGCAGGTGAAGAGGTAGACTAAATTGCCTGTAGTAATTGGAAATTTAGAAGAGACTTATGGATAGATTACAAAAGCCAGTGCCATCCCTGGTAGTCAAATACTGGACTTACCTTAGGTAGAGTATTAATAAAAATAAAGTATTCTCAAGACTTATTTTTTGTGATGTGAATGGTTTATATTTTCTCACTTGAGATCTGTCCCATGGGAATGAAATGAATTTTGCAGAGTTGTATTTGTTAGTGGTATTAGTTTAAATGGCAGGTGATGCTATCAAGAAGAAAGTTAATAACTCAGAATAAAATGAACTATCCTAATCTGTAGGTGCTTAATACCTACAATAAAGGGGTAGAGAGCAAAGCTTCCCTCTGGGTACCAGAGGTAACCACAGTTACTGGTTTTAGCTGTCCAGGGGCAAATAGCACAATTATTTATACAGTTGTCTGGTTGTGGGTTTTTCTTTTCTCTGAAGTGATCTGAAAAGCTGATTAATTTCTTTCATGTCTTTGAAGGGAATCAACATTGAGCTGTTCTTGCCTTTGCCTGCAGAGTTGAGTATATACCTTTCCTGTGGGCTTAGATTCCAGAAAACAGGAGGATTTTATATATGTGAAATGTCTTGTATGTGCCTCGTCCTAAAGCATTTATACAAGTAAGAGTAGAATACAGAATTCTGCACGTTTTTTAAAAATACATTTTTGCAGCTGTTTTAAAGGTCTGAGTACAAATAGCTTTGCTGCAAAGACCCAAATGAACCAAGCATAAACCTAAGCTTTACCTCTTTCCATTCTTTCCTTAAAGTGCCTGGAAATGCAGTGGAACTCTGGAATTTTTGCCTGCAAGTCTTTGTTTCGGTCTTTAGTGTTGCTTTGTTTTTACTGGCAAGAAGTAAAAATAAAAGCAGTTGGTTGTTCTCTGGTATATGTTTTCTACTTTAACAGAAAAACCTCCCCGTCCCACTAGGCTTGGCTTGCGATTTTCCTAAAGTCACAAAAACCTTTGTCTAATGAGTTGCCTGTAGGGGGGGAAAAATCAAATCTGATTTTTTGCAGTCGAGTATGTTGGATGAACATGCTCCTGCTTCAGCATGATGGAGGAAAATGCTGCTGTCAGAAGGAATCTGAACTTCCTCTGACAGCTCCAAAAACATTCTGGTTTTAATTGGAGATGGACTTGCTTCAGTTTTCTTTCCCATGTTCTGGCTACGTGGGGACAGGCAGGGGGAAGTGATGGCCCTGTGGGTTTTTTTTCTCAGTAAATCATCTGAGTTTAGATTGTTTACAGTATGAAGTGTTTGGATTCTGATGCTTAGATAAGGAATACTGTGGCTCTTCTGTGACACAGCAGATGATATATATATTTTTTTTAATTTAATCTGTTATTCTCTGAATGGCAAAATTTGGAGCTGTTTATTCTGGCAAAGAAGGATGAAAGACTTGAGGAGAAAAATCCTCCACTCAGCAGTAACATTTCTAAAACTAGAGCTGGCTATGAGGTAATTGGAACCCCTGCAGGGTTTTATAATCAGGCTGTAAGTTGGATTTCTGACTGACTTCATACTTAAATATGCTTAGCTGCAATTAATAATACATATTTATAACCTTACCTTGTTATTGGAGGGCTAAATAGTTTAGTAATTTGTGCCTTTTTTTTTTTTTTAATTCAGATCATCTATTACAATGTAGTCATTGAAAAGACAACATTGCTAAGGACTGTCTGGTCTTTTCCCAGTGTAAGCGCATTTTTGCTGTTGGAGTAAAATGATCTGATTCTTTCGAGAGGTTGATTGTGACAAATGTTACCCTTCGCTCACTGCATGCTTAAAAGGCTCTTAAACTTGAGATTATGCATCACCCATGTGCTTCTTTCTGCTGCCCTCTAGTAGTGTCCTTAACAGTGCAGCAGCAGTGATGATGTTATGGAAAAGTCAGTCATTCTGTCTAGCTCCAATCAGGGATTTGTTCTCATCCTGATTCTACAGCTGCCTTCTTTTAATTGTTCCTTTCTACTGTACAGATGTGGCAAGAAATTCCATCAGATGGTAGCTTTCAGTCTACCCAAAATACAACTCAGCTGTTTGATTTCCTGATAGAATAACATAAGTGATGTCAGGGCCTACAAAAGGTAATATGAGAAGAAATTAAGAAAGCTTAAACATACTTCTGGTTTTGAGTGGTGTTTAATTACTCCCTGTTTCTCCCCTGTGTGTTGTAGCACTCGGATCTTGATGCTGTAAAAGGTTTTTCTTTCATTTCCTGAGTAATTCGGTCGGACTGTGTTGGTCCACTCTGTACAGTTGTGTCCAAGTGTTATCTCTTATGGCATGCAACCAAAGTGTCCTGCTGAAAACTTCAAACTGCAAGTTAAAAAAATACTGGTTTATGTTTTCTGCATCATGAAGTCTTTGTTTGCCTTGATTGATGAAGGAAGAGAGGCGAAGAAAGATAAATTATACCACGTTTTTGATAATATGGGATCTTCTCCAGGCTCCCAAAGAGGTTTAACTAATGTTAGTGTGTGTGTGTTGGTTGAACCTTTTAAATCCACAAGTGCTGCTGTTAATAAATAAATCAGGCTTTGTGTTCCTGCTTAGCTGGTTGCAACACACCCAGTAGTGTAGCAGTACAGTGAACTCAGAGCTGCTCTAGCCTGAATTAGTTTTATTTGGAAGAGATGCTTCCTTGCATTGAATTGTAGTGCTGGTAAGGTTTGGAGTTTACCACGAATTTCAGTTTTATTTTTGCATTTGGGTAGATGTAGTTAAAAATTGAAAATAGGATATATGTGTGAACCATTAAAAAACTAAATGTGCGTTGTTTCTTGTGCCTTGGATTTAGTCAATTATGTCACAGGAGATGCTTTAGGCAGAGTTTAATTGACAAAGCTGCACAAATATACAGAAGAAATCTAGATGGGACTTGCCAACTGTCTTTTTCAAGCTCTGAATTCTGTAAAAGCTCAAGTTTGAGAAGCAGCGATCTCTTTTCTTCCCCATTACTGTTCTTTTCCTCAGGTTATTGTTTTGGCCATTTTCTTAGATCCCTGAAATAAATATGTGGCTCTGCCATGGGGTTGAAACCGGTGGATAGTGGCTTTGGAGCAAAGGTGTGAGGGAGTTGTCCCTGAGAAATGGGACTGAAAGACTTGTGTAGGTCCCATCTGTTCTCAGTGAGCTTTAGGGGAACTGTTGTTTTCTTGCTCTCTGGAACTGATTAGAAGCCATCCTAACTTCACTGATAGTCCATTTTCTTTAGGATGTGGCTCAGAGTCATCTGAGAAAGTTAATATCTAAAACATATGGGTTAAATAAAAAAAAAGTGTGTGTGTGGTGTCCCAGCTTCCTGTGTTTGTATTCTGTTTGTATGTTGTTAAGGTTGGTGTCCATCTGCCTCCCTGCACTTTGAAAGGGAGCTTTAGTGCTCTGTGGCTGCTGCCAGATGTGAGCAGACATACCAGGACCTGGGGAGAAGGTCATGCTTAAGCTTCCTTTTTTGAAAATATTCATATAGAACTTTGGACTGACAAAACAAAAGACTGTGTAGCATAAAGCAGAGCTTCATTTCTCTCTTAGTTGACAACTGCATAAAGCAATTTATGTTGATATTTAGTAGTTGTCCTTAAGCAGCTTTCTGGGCATCAGTGAAGAGCTCATTTTTCAAACCAGTTGAATTTTCAGATTTCTTGTGATGCATCAAGTCCCAGCCTTGATGTAGGTTCTTCTCTATATGTAGGGGAGTATTGTGTGTGCTGCCTTCTTTAAGGATTAAAATCTTCTTTGTTCCATCAGAAGATCTCACCACTTTTCCTAAAAGTATTATATTATTTGAGTTCTCTTTCTTTTCATGTCAAAGATGCCAGGATTTGCAAGAAAACACAATGCGTAGTTCTGCTTCAGAGAACTGCAGATGTTACTTGGAAGGGACATCTGGAGGGAGGTCATCTTAGTCCAGCCTCCCACTCGGAGCAGGACTGTTGCCAACACTGGTTGAGGTCACTCACAGCTTTCAGCATTTGGAATGTGCTGGGATAGACTCCGTCACCACCTCCATGGTAAACACAGCCGGCCAAACCAATGCAACGAGTTTGGTTCTGCCATCTCTGCCCTCCCATCCCGCACTCTTAGGCACCTGTTAGATCTGTGGCCGGCCGAGCACGGCTAGTTTCCTCAATACCCCTTATGGAGGCGGCTGCTCTCGATCCCTGAGCGCCTTGGAAGGCCTTTGCTGGTCAGTTCTGAGGCTGAGCCCCCAAAATTGTACCCAGTCTTGGTTTGTAATGGTAGGGCAGGAACTGGATTTCTTCATTTCTTGTTGACCCTTTCCTGTACAGGAGTAAAGGGAGTTTCTCTGCTAGAGGTCAATGCCTGTAGCACCTAGAGCCAGTCTGCTTACCTTTAATTATTTTCTAGCTAAGGAATAGGAATGACTATTCTTAACGATGGTCTAGGGATCTTGGCAGTTGGAGAAGCAGAAGAGAAAAAGGTGAATGTAGTACTTGTGATAGAAATCTGCAAAATCTGTAAGATGCAAGAAGCAGTATCGTTACTTTTGTCTGTAGAAAACCTTTATCTCTGGAGCTGGGGGTGGGATGTTGGAAAACATGTAATATTAAAAACACAGAGCAGGATTTTATGTCTCAGATCACTTAGATTTCAGTGCTGAATGGGAAGCACACCAATCCGTGGGAAAACCATGTAGGATTATAGCTCTCATCAGTCCCTCCAAGCCCAGAGCCCAAGTGTACAAGCTGAAAGGGATAGCAGTACTCAGGCTGAGAATTGGCTGCTCATCAAAGGCGACTCCTCAGTTGAGGGAACAGCAATTTACCTCGTATGGCCCTTCAAAATGGGCAACTCATAATCCTAAAGTGAGTTTAAGACTTTTGGGGGATTGTTTCTCTTCACTAAAATACAACAGTTTTGTGTTTTAGTAAGAAAGGGGATGAATAAATTTAGTTATGCTTTGGATTTCATATTGCAGTTTAAATTCTGATGGCAGGCTACAAGGTTACAAAAGGACCTGATTTTAACTTGGGGGGCAGTTTGTGTTGAATGAGAAGTGCCTGAAACCACTTGCTTCTGTAACTGTGCTGTAGGACTCAAAGGTTAAAATACTCTTAACATAACTGTGCTCTCTTACTCAGCAATAACACAACTGTGTGCATGGATAAATGGTGAAAATGTGGGCAAGGAATTATCAAATACAACCTTAATTTGAAACTTCAAAGGGGGACTCGGTTTCAGTTTACTTCTGGGCTCAACACAAACCTCTGGTGAGGGTGGACACTTGAGAATAAACAGGCAGAGCAGGATCTTTGTACCTGCACAAACGATAATGTTTGCGATGATGAATGAAAATTTATCTTGGGGGATAACATAGAATGCTACAGTGATTTCCAGCAGCACTGTGGCATTGGCACAGGGCTCTGTTAAAAGGGGAACTCCAAACTGGAGCATTATTTATGATGTTTCTTAAGCTGTGCTTAAGGTCAGAGATCTTGAGGATGTGTCCTGAAGCCACCCAGCCACGACTTGCCAATTGGCTTACAGGATAAAGAAATCTGTGGTATGTTATGAGGTTTGAACTGAAGTGCTGCTGAAGGGAAACAATGAGATCCTTTAACCTTTCTTGCCTCTATTTTTTTTTTTTCCCCCCAGAGTTATGGAGAACTTGGTAGCTGGCTCCAATCTTCCTCCACTTTTTACAGAGGAGGATGGACCTAAGGAAGGTGGTGAAATTAATGTAACGGGGTAAGCAACTCCTTTTTCACTTTCATATACCTACTGTGTCTGGACTTACCAGGGAAACTGTTTCAGTGGAAGGAAGGCATTATAAGTCATTTTTTTAAAAAAAGAAAGAAACCCAACAAAAATCAATCTTTTGACATTTCCTTTGCCTTGATAGAACATCACAGGACTCTGTTCAGGAGAAACTGGGACTCTTCTGAACTGATGGAAATGGTCACAAAAAAATCCCTGGGATTTTAGTCTAAGACAAGGGACACGATGGGGGGGGCTATAGTTGTCCCTGCTAAGTAAATTATTTCATTTAAAGATGCACTGTTCATCACTGATCTCTGAGAATCACTGGGTCTCATGACTTTCATTTTTGCTAAACTGGCTCTGCTTTTACAGACTGCAACAATGGCCTCTTAAAATTACAATACCAGAAGAAGTTGTTTTTTAAGAATACTTGGGATTCTTGCTGTGTACTTGAAGCTTCTTTTCGGTTTTGCAAAGCACCAAGCAACGAAATTCAGACTTTGTAGGCAGGTAAAGCAGAGTAAAAATGAACATGGACACATTTGCTTCAAGTGGGTCTGAATTTGGATTTATATATCTGGGAATTCAAACTTGCTGCTGCCCAATGAGACCCACGTTCAAATTAGACTTGTGTTTAGGAGGTTTTAATGTCTCAGCTGAGGTTTCATCAGTCTTTGCTGCAAATGGTGACATCATATGGAAGATTTTCTTGGGCGTGTAGTTCAGAGAGCTGCCCTGCCAAGGGGGAATGGATAGGAAAGCTGAAATATTCTTCACACCAGTGAATCCAGAGCTGTATCGTTCTGTTTGACACATAACAGATGGAATTCACTCACAGGAGGGTGTGTGCCCTGTTCCCTTCTCCCTCTCTAATGGTCAGTGATATGAACTCAGCCTGGTGTCTGAAGGTCAGGCCTGGATCTCTCCAGCCCTTGTGTCTTCACCAGTAATGATGCCACAGTTGCTGGTGGTAGTAATAAAAATATGCTCTTCTCCAGAGACAAATTTTCCCGTGGGCATTCAACTACCAGTTGTGTTATTATAGCACAAATTTCTGTAGCTGTACTCTACATTAACAGGAACAGTTATTTTGAATATTTAAAATGTCCCATAGACACAAGGAGCTGTAGACTGGAGTAAATGAAGAGTGGAGAGTTGAAGCATACAGTGCTGTTAAAAGGGATTTTCATGAATGTAACTGGGTAAGGCCCAGTTATCTTTAGCCTGGCTTGAGGAGAATTTAGAATCTGAGTCCAAAAATCTTCTGTTAATTTGCCCACTGAGCACAGTGGTGAGAATGTCCAGGGGGTTGTTGCCCCAGAATGTGTGCTCATGTCTCAGTCTACCTTCAGGAAGATTTCTCTGTGCTTTGCTTTTGGTTTTGCCTCCAGACAGCTGGGAGGAAGGTAGATTGATACAGCTCTTGCAGCAAAATTAAAAAAATGGCCATTCCAGAGCCTGTTGGGAGCCAGTCATGTTTGTGTTTTAAATACCCACATGTATCAACAGGAGATTACGTGGAAGGAAGTTCAGTCCAAAATCATACACAACCACAGACCTGTAAATGTATTTGTGGAGGAATATATTAAACACATCCCAAAAGGTATACAGGGGTTGATGATGAAACTATTCATTTCAAATTCTTTATGGTGTTTTCGAAGAAGGGTAGATTCATGCTCTCTGGTGCCTGATCCAAACATATATTTGACTGACAGTTATTTGTATAATCAAATGCTCCACTAAAAATGAAACAAAATAACACTTTAAAAATCAAATTGTCTTTGAAAGCCCATGGTAGCTGTGGTAGTTATAGCAGTTGCTTGGATGGAACAGCCAGTTCTTCAAAAATCACTTTAAAATCCCTTTTTTCTTGCTAATGTGAGAATGAATATATTTGCAACATTTTTGCATGTTAGAAGATTAGAGAGGAAGTGATTTAGCAATATGATGATTAAATTTTTTGTTTTACTCTTCTGTGCTCTTTCAGATTAGCTAATTCGGAGAGTTCATTCAGTGGTGGAACTTCACAGCCTGTGAATAACCCAGATTTGGTGGAGGACTTGTCACAGGCTCAGCAGCTGCAAAATGAGTCCTCTAATGCTGCTGAAACCACTGAGCAGAAGCCTGAGGAGGAGGTGAGATGAAATAATAGTCACTTGTCAATGAGGCTCAGGGCTGAATGTTCAACTACCACAGCTGATCTTCTGCTGGGAACCAGCAAAGAGACACCACTGCACTGCTCTGGTTGCACCTGATGTCTTTGAAAGCATGATGCACTGATTTTTGGTGACTAAATCATGAAGGAGCTGAAGTTTGATAAGAAAGTGGTTTGGGGGGTTGTGGGGTTTTGTTTTTTTGTTTTTTTGGTTTTTTTTTTGATAGATGTGTTTGATATTCCTCCTTGTAGATTGTTTCTAGCTGTGAGGTCCTTTTTCAATTAAGTAGTAAAATTCCAGAAGGGAAACTAAAACTAACATGGTGGCAGGAACATGTTGATCTGGGGAAAGATTAAAAGTACCGAAAATAGTTGTGTGTACATAGCATTAGAAAATAGCGTTGTCCAGAGATTGCTGTAGAAATAGGATGAAGCCAAGAGGATGAATGATAATGATACTGTTCCTGTGAGCTCACAATGTGCCCCAGGCAAATCTTATAATATTCCCTCCTTTGGAATTTGTTGGTTGCTCCACTGGAGGTGATTACTGGGGAAAAAAGTCTATGGAACAGATGAGAATAGAAAAGTCTGTATACTGTCCTTACACCCACATTTTGGGCACGTTATACATGAAGGAGAAGGATTCGGAAGGGGCAAAATAACTAGTTAACAATTTGTAACTAATACGTAAAATATCTCCAAAAATGAGACTGAAGTAAATGACCAGGAGGCTGACAGTAATTAAAAACCTAAATAAATTTCAATCAAGCAATAAAAATATTTGCATTAGCTAAGATGATCATGTCATGGATTATCAATTCTTTTGATTTTACAATCAAGTTAATGCCAATGAAATTTTGTTGTCCCTATGGATCAGGAGATACTGTAAAGAACTTTTCATACTAAGACTTCTATTCATGATGAAGTTTTTTGAGACATGAATGTTTATTCCTTCCAAAGGTGGTTATTTTCACTCCATCTGAATTGTTTTCTGCTTTGCTTTCGCAGCAGCAAAGAACCAAACGAGGAGGCTGGGCCAAAGGGAGGAAGAGGAAGAAACCCCTCAGGGACTCCAATGCCCCCAAGTCCCCCCTGACAGGGTACGTGCGGTTCATGAACGAGCGGCGGGAGCAGCTGCGAGCCAAGAGGCCTGAAGTCCCTTTCCCAGAGATCACCAGGATGCTGGGCAATGAATGGAGTAAACTGCCTCCTGAGGAGAAACGGGTACCGTTACACTCCCTGTTCCTTGTTGGATTAGGATTACTCTTCAGTGGGAATGTTGTTGTTCAGTGAGGAGGGGAATGTAGGCTTGTGACTGAAGTTGTGTTTAGAGGATGGTTCAAAGTAAGGGGCACGGGGTCTTCCAGAGTTCAAGTCATGAACTTTTGGTAGGGCCATAGCATCTCATCCAGGTGTGACTTGAGAACTGTATCCTCCAGGTGGTGCAAGAATGCATTCAGGACAGGGGGGATTGCTCTAATGAGGCATCCCACACTTTATGGGATCCATCTGGAGTAACTTTGCTGTACTCAACTCAGATACAGCTGAGACCTGTAAGGTCAAAGCCTTGGGATGTGGTGCTTTCTAATTGGGACTACTGTGGCCTTCTACACTGCCTGATAAGTGAATGCAGACCAAGGCCATGTTGGGGCAGGTCCTCTAATGCCTTCTGGAGTGGACTTTGTTAATGGGTTAATTGCTAATGGATGTCTTACCATCCACACCTGATTTTGCCAGTTGGACATTACAGTTCTTAAATCACCGTGCAACTTGATGCTCCCATGTGAATTTATCAGGATATTTGAGCTTTCAAAAGTACTTCAAGGGTAAGGTAATACTTTAAAGCTTTTATGACTGAAAAATGGGATGGTTCAAAAAACCAAGATTTTCTTTCGTTGCTTTTTGCTAAGCTTGTAGAGTACAAGGTATGCAGAGATGATGTAAAATGGTGCACAGGGATAGTGATTAACCATAATGGGAAATGTGTGGCAAGGCAAAGCAGTCGATTTGGTAAGAGAGAGTGAGAATGATGCTCCTTGCAGAAAAGTCAGGATTGCCCTAAAGTAAGGTTTGAAACCTAGATCGATGGAGAGGATGTGTTGCAGCAACCATACTCCTAATGGAAATGTCTGCTGAGAGAGGAGGGAAAAAGACATTCTGCCCCTCAGTCCCTTGCCTTTAACATATTCTTATCATGCCTGAGGCAGATTTTTAACCTAGGAAAAAAGAAATTGAGTTCAGATCTCTAGTCTGTGTACTGCTTTTTAAATCCCCAGGGAATCTATCCTTGAGTAAAGCTGTAAGTTTAACTTAGGGCAGGTCAGGGAAAGACTGCTGAGCCCTTTCAGCAACACATTGCTGGAGATGGAAAAGAAGAATTAATATCTCATGGAAGAATACCATGTCCAAAAGCAATGCCAGCCCAGCATCACCAAATTTGCACTCCAGTCCAGAATGTTAACACTGTCCTCAGCAGGGTCAAAACAGCATTGCAAATGCATGGAATTTATAACTTATATGTATTGTTGGGATGACTTAATGGAAATAACTCATAGCAGGCTAAGGTTCAGTCTGATTTTAATACTTGCACTCATTGAATTTTAAACTCCTTAGGAGAAAAAAATGGGAAGGCAGCTTTTTTCTGGGAAGGATACCGTTAGTAAGCATTTGTGACCAGTCATTAAATGTTTCTCACTTCATCTCTTCCCCCAAAGAATTCTCCACTGAAGCTCATTCTGTCATGCAGATATGTGAACTACCTTCAGGCTGATAAGAAAGGTTTCTATCAACCCAAATGAGGACAGGGTATATCAATTAAAGCCAGGCACTTACCTTTATGCTCCTCCTGGCAGTGGCCATCATGTTTTGTTCACCTCTCAGATGGGCCAAGTGTGTGCTGGTGCTTATTGTCTGTGGGGCATGAAAACAAGAGTCTATTTGAAACCCCCCTTTTACAGGTGTGAACCATAAAGCATCATCTGATCAGGTCTTCTTGTTTGGCAGCACTTAATCCTGGCCCCAGGAAAGGAATTCTGAAGTGTTTGGTCTATAATGTATAGGGAGCAGTCAGTTGAGTGAAGTAGCTTAGTAGCAAATTCCTCCTAGCTCTAACAAAAACAGAGTTAACAGAATAGTTAGTTGGCTAAAAAAAGAGACAAAATAGGACACCAGAATACAGTAATTTTATCCAGAAATCACATCCATTCTCACTGTCTCTTCACTCCTTTCCTGTTTGCATAGGTGACATGGATCAGCCCTTCATCTGACAAGTTGTTTTTCTTTCTTTCCTTCTTCCCCAAGGGGAGGAAACTCCCTGAAACTCTTGGACTTTTTTGTTTCAGCGCTACCTCGACGAAGCAGACAGAGACAAGGAGCGTTACATGCGGGAGCTGGAGCAGTACCAGAAGACTGAAGCCTACAAAGTGTTCAGCAGGAAAGCACAGGACAGGCAAAAAGGCAAATCGCACAGACAAGGTATCGAAGGGGACAAAAATGTGCTGAGCTAGAATAGAAGATTCCCAGCCGGTCATGAACCCTGACACTCATTTAAAACCTTCGCTTTAAAGACTTGTTAAAAAGTGAATGTGTCCTTTCGATGACATTTACATCAGCTGTGTGTAAAGTGATCAGATTTATGTAAATTTAGCCGTGTCGAGATTGTGTTGGAGGATGTGCACCAAAAGCATCCAAGTTAGGCACAGCTCCTGTTGACTTTCTAGGAAAGCTGCACAAGTTGCCTCTCTAGAACCGTTGTGTAATTATGGTTGTGTAATTGCTTTAATTCTTTGGTTCTTGCTTTCTCAAATCTTGTGGATTTTTGGGAGACTTCTTGTTTGTTTTCTTTTTCAGATGGAGCAAGACAGCAAGCTCATGATCACGAGGTAAACTTCTTCATTCTACACTTAACATCAGTGGGTAGATTTTCAGGTGACAGAAACTTCTAGGGAAGTCAAAACCCAGTTTATGCCAGTTGAAACCCTAAACAGAAGAGTGAAAATTCTTCCTCTTTCTATGCAGGTTTTGATCAAAAGTTTAGAAACAACTGAGTACTCTCATTAGTATGATGAAAACTAAATTTGGTAAGTCTTGGGCAGGTAGGAATGATCTGAGATGAGGGAAAACACAGGGTACACATAAAACATAGGTCTGTTTTGTAAGTTAAGGCAGTCACTGGGTGCAAGTCAGTGTAATTGAGCCTTTACCTCATGTGTTAGAGGCTCAGCTTGCAGAATTTTTATTTAGAAATTTTTCAAAGCAGAGAATTTTTATTATTTGGTAAGTAAATATCGAGATAAAACTTTTAAATAGCTTGAGACCCTTGATAAATCTGCCAAGTTAGCACCTTGAGTGGCTGTTTTGAGGTACTGATTTTCTGCAGCAACCCAAATGCTTGTGTCTTCCTTGAGAAGAAAACAGGTAAAGCAACCAAATAATTGGAAAATGTCTGGCTTAAACCTCCTCCTGTCCTCCCCTCCTTCTACATATGTAAATATTGTAAAAAAGAGTGATAATGTCTGGAGATAAGATGCCCTTGATTAAGTGGATGAGACATGTAACAAATTTCGTGCATCCTGGTTGACTGTGGCCTCTCTCCCCTCGAAACACTGCAGCTTTCTCCAGTTGCATTACCCGGGGCCACAGAGCTTCTTTCATGGTTACCAATAAATTGCAAACTAAGAGCAATGAAAAATCTTGTTTATACACAGCCTCTTCACTTGTAAGCAGTAGGGCTTTCTGAAAGATCTGTTTTTCTTTGTGAGGTTTTTTTGCCTTGGGAAAGCAATCCAGTTGGTTTCTAATGTGTTTATTACAATAGTGACAAGGCTGTGCACTGCTGAGAGGCAACTGCTGGTGTTGTCAACCTGCAGGAAAATAAAGTTTCACTTTCAGGAAAATGCTTTGGTAGGATGTTTTTTTATAAGCCTTTTATTAACTCTTAAAGGAAATTGCAGTAAGATTAATTTTTAGAAATACGTGGTCCCCATCACTGAATCTGAGTTTGTCTTTAATTGTACAAAAACACATTACTGAAGGCTTCCAGTTCTAGGTTGACTGTGACTATTACATAACCTTTAAATGATACAAATTCAGAGTCTTATCTCTTATCCTTCTCACTTTTAAGCCATCATTGCTGGTATGTCACATCAGAAATGGGGTTAAAATGGAGTCCTCCTCACTCTGGGGGACTTTTAAACTTCCTCAGATACAGCTGAACACCATGACATGGTTGAACTAACAACCTGTTACACATCCTTCTCTGAAACTGTGCCTTTGACTGCTTGGTGTTTTTCACCTTTATATTATAAAATCCCACATACTTATCACCCAATATGCTTTCACATTCTTCGTGCAGGGAAGTCAAGTATTATAATCCTGTGCAGGAATAAGCAAAAAAAAACTCAGATTGCTCTTGAAGTACATACTCAAGTTGTTGCTGAAAGTGAGGTTAAAGCTTTTTGTTGTCTTGCTTCTTTCTGCTGTTGTTCCTGTGTTTGTGATTAGTAGGTACTAACTGATTAAATTATTTCTTGAGAGAATATAAGAAAGTAAGGTCAAAGAAACCTCTTTTTCCTCCCCTTGCTCCACTTCAGTGTTCATGATTTAGTTTCTGTGAGTCACTGTTGAAGTCATTCTAAATATTGTATATATACAATGAGATGACCTCTAGAAAGCATTGTAATAGGCAATTCAAATATGAATTATAATAAAATAAAACTAAAGGATGAGAGAGAACTTTAAATAGACTTGAAAAACATGGATGACTGTCTCATGAGCTCATCTGTGGACATGAAATAGAACATTTTTCTTCTTCCAAATTCTAGTTTCATACATATGAGTATACACTGGAACTGTTGTCATCAGCAGTGACTGAAATCCTTGATAAGTGTTCTCCATTGTTCTGGTATTTTTTATTTCCTCAAGCTGTTCGATTCCAAGTAGGTCTATCTTCATGCAGACAGTTATACTTTTTACCACTAAGATTTCCAAGGTTTATGCACCTGTCAAGGAGATAAGGCATTGCCTGGTGGTATCTAAGACCTTTGAAGACAGGGAAATGGCTGCTGTAGTATGAGCACATAAGAAATGCATCTTCTCTGAGAACACTTAATAAAGTACTGTATTTATATCTGATCCTTTCATTATCTGCAGCCTGACCATACCAGGAAGGGGGAGCTTAAACCCCCCCAAAATCTCAGTTTTGTCTTTACCATACTTCACCATGTCTGTAAGAACTTCAAGTCTGATTTGTTCCAGAACCTGCCAAGTTCAACCTCAAGTTTTAATAACTGTTTATTGACAATCTGGAAGTATATCAGTCTTGTTTAAGGCAAATGATAGAAAAAACTTTGGTTCTCTTCTGGTTTGAGGGACTACTGAGAGAACAGACTGGGGCCTTTTCAATGGGAGGCAATCAAAGCCCTATCATTTTAATTTTCAGTGATCCTCGGAGTGGCTTAGGTACTTGAGAGTTCTCAGGGGGAGCTTTAATGTGCTGGGTAATGTATTCTGCAGTGGGAGAGTGATGATGGTTTTCATTATCACACTTCTGTTTAGTGGAATTTTTTGGTTGCTTTTTGGAAGCTGAACAGTTTCCTCTAATGGCTTTAATATTTTCTGGTTCTTACCTGAAGAACCTGTATCCTAGGGCTGCCAGTAGAATACCTTCTCTTTGCAGTACTCTCTCCTCCACCATCTGTTCCCTAGCAGCCAGTGATGATCCAAGCCAATGACTCTTTACATGCAGGTAGCACTGACAAGCACGAATTAGAATGTTTAAGATAGATGTTCTGTAAGTGTTCTAACCAAGCTTCCTAACTGCCAACAGCTAGTGCACATGGATGTTGAGATTCTGGATTTTGGGATGAAATGAATTCCTAGCCATCTAGGGAGTGTTCAGAGGAAATGAATGCATTCTTCACATTTCTGTACCTGACTTCTCATTGCTAAATACACACTCTTGATGTTCTCCCTGTAGCAGCATTTGTAAAATCTTCAGTGAAAAGCACGTGTGATCACGAACCCAAAGCTGTGCCTCTCAGAGCTGGGGAGGTTTGTTACCCCTTCCCCCACTCTTGCCTGTTTCTAGTGTGTCTTCAGTTGATTCATGCCAAGTGAGGTTTGAGTTCTCACTCGGTAAACACAGAGCTCCTCAGCTGTAACTCTACCAGACAATAAAAGTCAGCTTATCTTTAAAAGCAATCAATTGACAGTCTGTCTCTTCAGGTAAAGACAGACTACCTGAGCCTTGGTTGACTGCCAAATGGCATTCAGCTCACCCCCTCTAGCCCCTTTCTTGTGGCAGACATCAATGTGATACTCTGAGCTCAGGGGCCAGAATTCCCTTGTCAGCTTTTAAACATTTAGGTTGTGTGCTGGACACCAAATCACGTGTAACGCTGCAGGTCTGGGCCATGAGTTTGTGGTACTTTGTCAACTGTGGTGTTTGAGAGTTTTAAAAAGCCTTTGTTCTCCACAGACATTCTTTCGTGCTTAGCTTTGTTTCTGTGTTAAGGTACAGATTGATTGTAGTTGCTGCAGTTTATCAAACCAAATCTGCTTTGGCTTTGCCAATAACAGTGCAGGAGCTAAAGCAAGCCATTAATTGCCCTTTGACACACAGAAGTGGTGACTGAAGTATATTATAGTAGGGTTTTTTTGCCTTGAGTCAAATCAAGTTTTTTAGGGTTGTTTTTTGACCAAGTTATAGAGCATTTCCGAATTTAAAAGTGTGTTTTGGTTTTTTTGCTTTGGTGGTGAAAGGCCAAGAACCATGAAACTTATTGTGCATTTTGCTCGCTCTGTCTCCTGTTTGTTGGTATTTCTGTAGAGACTATTTCAGAATGTGTCAGTTGGTTTGTGGTGAAAAATATAAATACATTCAGATAGTTTTAAAACTGAATTATTCTCATGTGTAAAGTTGTTAGGGTGAAAGGCTGTATTTTAGAATGTTACATGATATTTCTTAATAATGGTATTTGGCTGTGATTAAACCTGTATCTTAAAAAACTGAGACATACCCTTTGGCTTGTCTTGGTAGAAGCTGGAAATGTCTTTTATCCATACAGCTTTTTAGCTGCCTCAGTTTTTGGTCTCCCTGCTTTTCTATTTTCATGATCAAAGCAGTTAAGTGAATTGCTGAAAACAAACTGTTAAGCTATGTTATTATTCTCTATTTTGCAGAAAGAAGCCGATACAAAGGAGAGATCTGTCTTTGATATTCCAATCTTCACAGAAGAGTTCCTGAATCACAGTAAAGGTAAGTCAGACTCTTGCAGGACCCTTTCTTTGCTTTTCTAGAGTTTTTGCCAGATGCTGCCTGGCTGGAGAGTCCTTGCACTCTCCCATCTCAGCTCAGGTAATGACTTGGGTACAGCTTCTGCTTTTACCTTACCTGTGTATGAGCACAATGTCTGCCAAGCAGTTTTTCCTGGCTTTGTCTTCCCTAATTAGTCATTTTAGAGAATGTTTCTGATGTTTAAGCTCCCTTTGCTGTTATTTCAGGCAGTCCAAGCTGGAGCTGCTGTTCTAAAGAGTTGCCTTGGTTAGAAGGGACCTTAAAGATCATCTAACTCCAAGAAATACCTAAGATGAAGCATGATGATGATTCAGGCTGGTTAGCTGGTTAGCACCCCTCCACACCACTATGTGGAAGATTCCCCTGATACATTCTCTGTTACTCTCTTTTCGTAGCTGTGTGTCCCAAGACCTCAGTATTTTTTGCCTGGAGACTTTCTTGATGGAACAGAGTTCAGATTCAGTCACTTTTCATGATGATCCATAGAAAAGTATTTTTGCAACTGGTATCTTGTCTGTAGGCTTCTCACTGTTGCTGCTAAGCTCTGTCACTCTGAATGCATTTGAAATGTTCTTAATATCCTTCTGACTGCGTGGGGCCGGGTCGATGTTCACAGCGCGCGAGGCGGAGCTGCGGCAGCTGCGCAAATCCAACATGGAGTTCGAGGAGAGGAACGCGGCGCTGCAGAAGCACGTGGAGAGCATGCGCACTGCCGTGGAGAAGCTGGAGGTGGACGTGATCCAGGAGCGCAGCCGCAACACGGTGCTGCAGCAGCACCTGGAGACCCTGCGCCAGGCACTCACCTCCAGCTTTGCTGGAGTCCCACTGCCAGGTGAGACCCTCTGGCATGTTGAGTTTAACTGCTCCTGTGTACGCCGTGCTGTGAACTCGGAACACGTGGCCTGCTGTTGGCTGTTTCTGAGCTTTTGTTGTCTTAGATAGTGAAATATTTAAAATGCAGGTAGGGGGAAGTGTAGTGCCAGTGCTTTATTTCAGCATGACATTTATTTTCTTACTGCTCTTACTCTTCCTAATAAAGTGAGACGCACGTTCAGTCCTTGCTCTTACTTGACTTGCTTTATGAAAATGTTACTAAATGGAAAAGACAGGACCTGCAAGTTCCTTGATGAAAAGAAAGGCTGTGTCTGTATTGTCAGCTGCCAGGGAATCCACTTAGATACTGTGAATGCCCAGCTGAGAGAGTTTGTTATAATCAACTATGAGACCCAAATCAAAGAGAACCATGCGTCATTAGTCCTGATATCCTTGGGACTGCTCATTTTGTGGAGTTAGGAGGACACTGTTTTACAGACCCTGTCACAAGAGGTGGTGTGTGGCAAAATCACCTCCTATAGCAGACTGAGTGTTGGCACAAATTACTGTGAACTTGTTGGAATTGCTGTGGTCATGGAAATACCCCGTGGCTCATTTTACCACATCAACTGTAGGTAGCGGGGAAACACCCACGATGGAGACCATTGACTCCTACATGAACAGACTGCACAGTATTATTCTGGCAAACCCCCAGGAGAACGAGAACCTCATCGCCACAGTCCGGGACGTGGTGAACAGGCTGGAGCGCTAGTGACTGGGTGAGTCTTCCCTCTTGGGCTGCTCCTGGCATCTCCTCTGTACCTCTGGCACCTGTTCTGACGCTGATTCTTGTGCTGATCACCACATTGTACCATCAAAAACGTTTCTTCCTCGAAGCCGCAGGAGCGAGTTGTCTTAATGGAAGTCAAATAGGGTTGAAAGCATCCAATGGCATTGAAGGGTTCTGAAATTCCCCCTTAGCTCCAAAACCTTTTTGTATTTGTATGAGGTGAATAAAAGTACTGACAGAATGGTAACAGGGTGACTAATTTAGAGGGAGGTTCCTTTCGCGAGTGAAGTAAACCAGAAAAATTCAGCATTAATTGTAGAATCTGATGGCTACAGGGAAGTTTTTTGTTTCAAGAGATTACAGGGGAACTCAACTCTGTTATAAACTGAAAATATTCTACAATTACCTGCTCTGTAGCACCTGTACTACAACTCTTCTGATTACGAAGGTTTACATGTAAATGAAGTACTGATATATGGTTTAGGCTATACATAGCATTTGCTGAGACTCTAATTTCATGTGGCTTTTGCATAGATTATTATTGAGCTCCTGATTCTGTGTTTTTGTTCCTGTTCAACAGCTTAGGAAACTGTAATAGAGAACAGAGTAGAAAAAACCAATCTACAAAGAAATAAATACCAGTCTTTCTTCATTACTGTGCTGCTTTGCATTTCCCACACCTCCTAGTCCCCCACTTCCCCATGGTGCACAGCCCTCGCAGCCATGAGGAGTTTGCCCATTTCTGTTTTAACAAAGTACATACCTGCATTCTTCAGGCCCTTATTATGGAGAGATCTACTGTACATGTCTTGAATGGTGTTTAGAAATGCAAATGCAGCTGCCTTGTGCCATCTGCAAATATGAAGACAGGGCTTTTCATCCTTTCTGATTCTGACCTTTTGTGATGCTGTGTAGAACAGTTAATTACACATTTCCCATTATAGTGTGGCTTAAGCTGGAAGATCATTGTCCTTCCGGAGGGTAGCCAGATGGAACGGACTGTAGTTCTAAGAGATGACTGAGCTCCCAGCAGAATAAAGAAGTGCCTTTACTGCTGCTATTTGTGAAGGGAACAGCTTGTCGATCCAGGTCTGGGATTTTTCAGCAGCTCATCAACCTCCTCATTTTCGTATTCTGTTTTCAATTAGCACTCAAACTCGGAAAGAGAATTGGGGGAGGGGAGGTTTTACGGAAAGGATAAGAGGGAAAGCAGTTTCTCATCCATCAGTTATTAGAAGGGCGTGCCAGGCCCTGAAATGGGTGTTTGTCCTCTAAGCACCTTGCCAGAGAAATCTTATCTCAAGGCTACTAAAATCTAGACTTTCATTCTCCTGTCAGGTGGCTTCATATTTCCTGAATGTTGGACACTTCCTGTGCTGCTAAAAATGCGAGTGTAATTTTCTTGGATAAACTGCATTCAGCTGTAATTGCAATTCTTGTTTCTACTTTCAATTTGAAAAATAGTACTCCTTTCACTTTCCCCTTCCCCACCAATACCTTTCCTCTTTTCAGTAACAAAGCAGTGTGAAGTAATTTAAAAGGTGATTGATAGTCACCTAGTTTGTAACTAAATATAATGATCAAGTAATTCATCGGGACTGCTAATCACGCTGACTTGCACTTGGCAATGATTATATTTTGTGACGATTTTGGAAGGAAGAAAGTTGGGTTTTGTTGGATGCAAACCTAGGAAATGGTAGAGATTCCCTAGAAAGCAAGGAAGCTTTGTATAGAAAGATTCACCTGGTACATGATAAACCATATCAACAAACTGTCATCATCAGCGTCCCTTTGTTAACGTGCATATGAGGTATATTAATTCTGAATGTCATCTCTGTCAACCAAATGGTCTCTTTGAGGTTGAGACACATTCCACATCAGTGCCATAGAGAACTGTTATGGTACTCCTGAAAACAACTGCATTTCCCAGATCTGAGGTGGTTTTGGGTGGCTTAGTACATTGTATTTAGGGAGTGGGTGACTAAACTGGTGAGTACTTTGGTTTTTCTGTGCTACATGGTAAAAACTTCTTTGTGCAAACACACCATACAGGAAGAAGAGGAAGGGTTTTTGTTATTTAGCACTCTGGATGGAAACAAACTCAGTTCATTTTTGTCTCTATAGGCTGCTTTGCTATACTTGAGGTTGTGTTTTCGGATAAAACGTCCAAAAAATAATGTCCCCGTGCCTGTTTAGTCCTGGCAGATTGTAGTCTTCTAACACTTATTTTCTGTTTCATCTGCAGGTCTCGTGACCCGGGGAAGCTTTACAAATTTCTTTTGGCCAGTGTGGAATAAGAAGCCATGAGGGAAAGACGAGGGTGGGAGGGAGGATGGCAGGTTTGTCCTGGGCCCTTCCCGTGTGTGGTTTGTCAGGGAGACAAACAGATCAATGCATTAAAAGGTCTTAAGAAGCCACGGACACCGCCCACTGAACACTTGGAACTGTCCTCTGTGTGAATATTTACGAGCATGCAAGTTCTGTGCAATCTACATTTTTTATGAGTTTTGCTGGGTGTGAGGGTGCCTGCGTTCTGTGGACTGGCTGGCTGTGGAGATGAAATCTCAGCTCGTGACACGAAGTCAGCGTATGTGTTGTAGAAATAACTTTGATGTGTTATATTGCCTAATGTCTTCTAGTGTCTTTCTATTTTGTTTTCATGTTTATCCTGTGGGGTTACCTTCTTTCACTTGTTTTCTCCCTTTGATCTGGTTTACTGATTCTTGCAGTCCTGGAATAGCAGTGCTCGTGCTCTCTGCTGTAACAGGGAGTCCTCCTTGGAACACTGTCTTGTCCTGTGCTGCCTGCTATGTTTATATAAGCTTTTCTTAAGCAGAATCCTGGTTTTTTTTTGTGTTAGCCTGCAATTTCTACCAAGTGTGTTTGCTCCCTGCTAGAGACTGGCTGTGGCTGATGCTTTGTGACTTGATTCTACTATGAGACAGACTTCCTCTCTCCTCCTTCTCCCTGAGCACCTCTCTTGCACATAGCATCCTGCTCTTCTGTGAAAGTCCTGTTATCTCTTGAAAATGTTTGCAGAGCATTTTACCATCACAAAGGTCAGTGGAAATCAAGATAGAAAGTGCAATGTTAGTTCTTCTCAGCAGGGATAAATAGGATTCTCTGTTTTAGGCTAAAACCACAAAGCTTGCCCTTCCTCTGATACACAGCTCAGTCTAATTTAATGTTACTGCCTTCTTGAGAGAATGATCTCATGGGGAGAACAGCTCTCTGTAAAAAGAGAAATGAGCAGGTGGATTGCTTCTTTTTTATTTCTCTGCCCTCCTGAAATCAGTGCTGGGAAGCAAGATGCCTGGAAGCAGCACGTATATTTTTTCCATGAATTATTAGAGCAGAGAAAGCTATTAGCAGCTAGGTCCATGTAGCAGCCCACAGAATTCTGCGTTACAACCTGTGTGTGCTCTCACCTTTTGTACAGTTCAGGTACAGCCCATGGAGCCTGCAGCACTCAGCATTTCACCTTCCAGTGTGACCTAAATGGCCTTTTCAGTTGTGTCAAGTTGAGCTCTGCATGCTTGAATCTGTAACCTTGCTGAGCTCCACCACACCTCCTGTGAAAGATGAAGGCACCCACTGTCTGCACTGACTTATGCAAAACATTTGCTGCCCCTTGGTTCCTGTCAAATTGCTGATTTGGCTCAGCACTCGTTGGACGTCTCTGGGCCTTATGGTAGAGGTTGAAATGCTCTTTTTTCCACGTGACAATCTCTTTGCTTCTCCTGAAGACATCTTTTAAGATTCCCTGTTACAAATTGGAGGTTGCTTTCGTTACTGGAGTGTGTTGCAGTCAGCATCACTTTAATGTATCTGTGGCACAAATATTGTGAAGGTTAAAAAGCAGTTTCTTCTCTTCCTGTGCTGCACACATGGACTTCATGCTGGCCTGAAGCCATCTCCAGGTCAACACGTGGTATGCCCTGGTCTCTGCTTCTTCCTGGGCTTACTGCTGTAGCCAAGCAGCAGGGATTTGCAGGTAAATTCAAGTCTTCCTTCAGGGAGGAAACTCCTTTCTCTTGTCTTCTGTTTGCTTTCAAGACTTCACAAAAAGAAACCTCAGTTTGCTGCATCGACCTCTGCTTTGTATAGCATGGATGAGACCAGCTGATGTTGGCATGAATTGTTTTAGTGGGTTCTGTAATGAATGTTGTAAATCCCACAGGTTGTTAATGTCTCCAGAAGAAGCACCAATACCTTAATCTCCTGTGTGTATCTTGTTTTTTTAGAAGTGGTGATGTTTGCTACTGTATAAAGTGGCCAAAGTGCACTGCGTAGCCAAAAGTCGTTTTACAAAATCCCGAAGTCCGTGGCGTCCTACCTAACTCCTGGAGCCGTATCCCACAAAGATACTCACTCCAGGAATTCCACGTGAGGTGGTGGAAGGATGCGGTTTCAGGCTGTAACACGTCCATGCTGTCAGTGAGGTCTGGTGGCTGCAGAAGCCCCGGGCAGCTCTCGGCTCGTGGCGCGTTGCTCGTACATCACTCTCTGCTGAGCAGCGAGCAAGTGTCACGGGGTAGAAAATCTAAGGTGATATTATTAGCTGGGGCTGACAAATCTCTTGCTTTTTCCCACAAGGAAGGGAGGTGGATTATCCATCTTGAGGCATCTGGGGGAAGACTAAGTTCTTGTTCACTGATGATGTGACAGATGATGTTTTGTCTCATTAAGAAGCTTCTTATTTACGTTGATTAACCCTATAAAATGGATTTTCTTTCCAGTGTTTTCAGAGTGTCACTTCAGTTTACATTTTTCAGTGTTGACTGATTAAAAAAAAAAAAAGTAAAAAATGAAGTGTGTGTCAAGGAGAAGAGTGGAATAAAATGCTTTTGTCACTTAAAGAAATGTTAAGAGAAATATATGAAAACAGAATCCATTTACTGGATTAATGTGTTCGGAATTGTTGAGATGCCAAGTTTTCTGTACAATGTTTTTGTAATTAAACTTTGGAGCTCCTTTGTTTTTAAGAAGTTGATGTTGTTGTTTGACACTTGCTTCATTAAAATTGTTCAACGTTGAATCCATTCTGATTCACTTTTAACTGCATTTTCTGGAACAACTTTTACTAGCATTGATCTCTTGTCAGATTTTGGCAACTCCGTGTTAACCTTTGAAAGGAAACAATGTACCCCCTCTCCATCTGAAGTGTCTTCCCCTGAAGAAGCCGAAGGAATTTAGGTTGTAATTTATAGTGATGAAAGCCTCTGATTTTAGGTAATGGTTGTCAGGGCCCTTCCCCAACTTGAGTAACTTCAAATTTGTCACATCTGTTGCTGAGCCTTCTTTTGACATCCTTATCTTCCTTTGTCCTCCCCAATTTCCCACCACCATATTGATTTTCTTTTCCTGTAAGAACCTTCTGTATCAAACCTGTTGCTCCCTACTTGGTTTTCTTTTCCCCTGCTAAATTTTTATCATCTCTTCCCTGCTGCTCACTGAGAATGAAGCAAAACTGGAGCCTCATGACATTGGCACTTGGTGTAGGGCCTCTGTAGGGGAGTTTGGATGACTTCTGCCCGCACTGGTGCTCCTTCTGAGGTCACAGTGCTGTAAAAAGCCACGTCTTTGCTACTTTTGTGTTCACATCTCATTATTTTGATTACCAAATTAATGCCTGGTCTGTTTATACCAACAGGCTCAGTACTATCTGCTAGCTGGGACAGACTGTACCTTGAGATTTACAACGCCTTGGAGTTTTTTAAAACACTAATTATGTAATAATAAAGACACTAAAAGTAGAAGGAATACAGGGAAAGCTTATGTTGGAGAATAACTGCTGTGTGATGGCTGATCCAGAGCTGGAGAAAGTAACAGCAAAACAGGTGCATACCCAGAGGAAAAAATGAGTGCAAAGCAGCAATAAGCTCATAATAAGAGAAAAAGACATAATTCCTTTCTAACCTGTGGTCCTGTACGTGGCACCAGGAGCAGATGGTGGTAACTCATGCTCAATTTGAGGCAATGTGGTGTAATGTTTCCGCTGTTTGTTCCTGTTTGTTCCCCCCTGTTTACTCTGCAGCTGGTCAATTGGACCGATGATTAATAATCATCCCGGGGAAGTTAGAGGGATCTGAGGGCTTCGGGCTCTTGAGAGGAAGAGATCACTTCCTCTTTTCTCGGGCAGGTTCCTGTTGATAATGTATCTGGAAACTGAAATTGGGTCTTTTTAATCTTCTGCTTCAGTTCACTTGTATCCTTCAGTCAGGAGTACATTGAGGCCTATCCTCTACTACTACCATAGAATCTTTCTGCTTGTGAACCATGAATAGTTTTGCTGCTTCTTTCTTCTTCAGTGCTAGTACTATTGAGGCTTTTTAAGCTTTTTTAACTTTACCTTTTTTAAAATACGTTCATGATTTGCCACCCTAATTGCAAAATCTCTGGATTTTGTATGTGCTGTACAAAATGAATACGTGTTTGTGTTCATTTTGGTGTGTGGTGAAGTATCCACATCCCTTATGTGTAATACAAGGAATAGCATTTATACAAACTCATTTATGGGTTGTAATAATAAACCTGTAATTCTTACGATGTAGGGCTTTGGTTTTTTTTGACAACTTACTGCATAGATACTGATTTGTGTGTCTGAAGATATAAAAGTGCAAGTTGTTGTAAGATATAAGGTTTATTTTCCTGTTGATGAAATGGTTCCTCTCCCTAAGTTGCTAAATATTCTATTTACAGGTTTGTAACTTCGATCACTTTTCTTCTGGAAGGTGAAAGGCATTCTCACTTTCCCCTGGAATTATGTGTATTGCAATCCATCTAATTTTTTTTATAAATTTGGATTCCAAAAACTTAAGTATAAAGAGTTTTGCCTGTCCAGATTTTTGGCTGGTTTCCTTAAATTGAAAAGAAAAATGTTTCATCAACCGAATACATGGAGAGGTAGGAACAGAGCAAGTTCTAGTTTTTGTTCTGGAATAACAGTCCCGTGGGATTTCTCTTTCTATCTTATATTGGCAGTTTTAGTTTTATTAAATCTGTTCTAGTGTTAATCAAGAGAGAATTCCCTCATCTAATTTATTTGAGAAACTGCTTAAGCCCAGGATACTTGCAGAGAAATCCCTTGCTGCAATATGAGGCCTTACAAACACAGTTTCAACTGCTCACCCTTCAAAATGGATGTTAACAACTGTATCAGTGTTGTAATTCTTCTCAGAGGAAGTTTCTTTTCCTCAGTGCCACTTCAAATTTCTGCCCAAGTTGCTTTTGTTTCTTGAATGTTGGAGGAGGAGAAGAATGTTGGTCTGTTTACAGCCCATTTTTTTTCTGAAGGAGGTGGTTAAGAATTACCTTCACCTCTTTAAAAATCTGCTAAGGGACTTTGTAGGATAAAGGCAGAAGGAATAAGAGGATACAGGAATAGAATTTGCCTTTATTCTTGAGGTTTGTGTTCACCTAATGCCAGTGCAGAAATGGTTGAGTTTTCAGCCTCAGTAAGTTTGAATTCAGGCCTGCAAATTCCATGCATTCTTGACGTGCTTTTGAGGAGGAAAAATAGCAAATGTGAAAATGGAATTCCAGCTGCACCCTAGTTTCAGGACTTCACAGTTGCATGGTAAATGTGCATTTCCAGATGTCTGAAATCTCTGTCCATGTAAGGAAAAGAACCCATTTTCTGCTGGGGAAAGCAGTGCCCTCTGATGATCCATCTTGGTATCTCCAAGGTATCTTGGAGTGAGAGTGAGAAAGCCTGGCAGTGTGGGCCAGACCTTCTGCATGTGAAAGCTGAAGTCAATTCCCTTGTTTTGTTCTAGGCAGATAGCAGTTTCTTGGGAGTTTGGTGTTTGGATTTTTTAAATGAATTTCTAGCTTTGTTTCATGTGGATATGTTGCTCTTTTCCTACCACGCTTTGGGAACTGGTCAGGGTGGAAGTGGTGCAGCAAGTCTGGGTGACAAGGGAGTGCTGCTACAGCATCTAAAACATGATCTGAGCTTGCTTGGGTTGGAAGTTGTTCTTACAGCCAGGAATGGCTGTGATAAAGGAATCTGTGTGGCTAAAGCTGACTCTGTGTTGGCTGATACATACAATTGGCACAGCTGACTTCTCCTGCTTCCCAACCAGCAGGAGCTGTGGGTACATAAATCCGTGTCATGGAAGCTTTTCAGCTGTTGGTATTTACATCGTACCGTGCCTTTGCAGAGCCGCTTTTTGAGTGGGGAGCCTGCAAAGCTTCACACCTGACCAGCACTGCCAGCTCTCTGGAGCAGGTACAGCATGGTGGGAGCTGCTTCCCTGTGGTCTGACTCCAGCCAGGAGCAGCCCTGCCCAACTCTGGGCTTCACCAACACATCAAAATAATAGAAAACCACCCAGCCTTTTGAGTGTGTGTGTGAAAATTTTCTGTGTTTTGTGAACTGGCTGAGCTCCTTTAAAGGTCTGGCAAGCGCTTGTGTTTGTGTGCAGTAAGTAGAGGATAGAAGAAGAGCATCAGGAACTCCTTTCTGGAGGTATCTTGCTCGCATTTGGGTTCACCATTTCATGAAGCTGCACACTGAAACGATGTGGGAGCATAGACTCCAGAGTATTATCTCCTTTTCAGCACCCAGGGCTGTCAGTAAATACATGACAATCAAAATCTAACTCCTGGCTGCATGCTGTTGCCCTTATCTGTATGTTTTCCTGTCCTTCCTTGCTTTCCCTCTCTTGCCCTCTTCCTTTGTGCTGAGCTGTCTCAACTTAAAACCAGATAGAACTGTCCCAGTGCCTCTGCCAGCAAAGATTTTTCTTACAGAGAAAGTTTTATTATTTACAAATGTCACTGGAGGAGAAGTGAATCTGGAAGGGGCCCACAACTACTGCAATTGAAATGTTTAGAAAAGACAAAACTATGGAAGTAAGTGTTTTAAATTGTTTTTTTTCCTGTGAAATGGGGGTAACAATGAACCCAGCAACAGTGCCCATTCTCTCTGGTACCAGTTTCCAAGCCAGATAGTGACAAAACCAAGTGAAGGGATAAAATCAAGGCTGCTTCATCTTGGGGCAGGGGGATGAGGGGCCAAGATCACGTTCCTGATAAAAGAAAATGTACAAAATAACAAATTCCTCAAATGTACAAAATAACAAATTCCTCGCTCTCTCCCTTGGGGTGTGCGACCAACTGCAGAAGGAATGTTTATGGAAGAGCACATTGTGCTGTTTAAGCATGCTTCAAAGAACAAATCCTTTCTTACCTTGTAGAAATTCATGTCAGTTTTTTTTCTTTGCTTTCTTTCAGACCACAAGTCAGCAGAAGTGATGAATGTTACCCACGGGCCAGTTTGTATTGGGGTAGCTTAATCTGGGCACGTCCTTACCTTGAATTGGAAGTCTGTTGTATTTAATGGGGTGTTAACTCAGTTTATTCTCTGGGATTTCTGCAGGAATTTTATTGCCTGCAAAAGGAGCAATTTGAAGCCAGAAGAAGTGTAGGTGTGCTCTGTGCCATACCTGCTGAGCTTGGCAATGACGCCTGGACGCACTTCTGGCGTTTATATATTCTCATCACAACTCTTGCATCTATTTTTCTGGTAGTCCTGCTTTGAGCTCGAGGGTTATCCTCCTTTCCTGGAGGAAATGGATCCGTAGGTATTGCATCTGCTCTGTTCCCAAAGCTGTGTCAAATGTTCTTGGTGGTGCAGACAGGCATTAGAATAATGGATTCTGAAGTCAGATTTTGCGAATGAGGCTGTTTTGTAGAGTTCAGTGATGCTGCAGCAGAACCTGAAGGGAATTACAGTCCAAGACTATTATAATGTCAGAGAAATGGGTTCCTTGAATGCTGAAGCACTAACAGAACAAAGACAGAGGGAAAATCAAAGACAAAGATCAAAAATTAACTTAAAGTGGACAGCCTGTGCAGTGTGACAGACTTTCTTATTAAGACTTCTTGGGTGTGGCTGTTCTGTGAGGGAGGATGGTATAGATCATCATCAATGCCTTTGGACACAAAGCTCAATTGTTCAGTCCTCTTACATAGGTGGTCTTACAACTTCTGTGTGATAAAAGCACAGATAACAGTTTCATGAACATTGAAAACCGTTTGGATGTTAAATTACTGGGTTGTGTGTGTTCAGTGTGAATGAGACACACTGTGTCACTTGTATGTAGTGATTTGGAGGGCAGACTTCACTTCTGGAGCACACCTATGGTCTGAACTACTACCGAGTACCAAGTTTGTTTGTCTCAGGCCAGTTTGTTGTCATGTGCTTTTGACATTTTTGATCTCATAAGAAATACTTCACAATTAGATCAACTGTTTTGTGGAGGCAAAACTTCAGTGAAAACCTTTGGCCCCCTCGAAATTCATGAAAATTTAATCACTGACTTTGCTGGAGCCAGGATTCCATCTGCAGTCTTCAGCAGTGACACGTGTGGTTATGGATTATCAGCCCATAAGGAATCTGAAACTGGATCTGCAGCTGTTCTGAGACTCATCCAATCTGAGTCTCTAATCCTGCAGCTTTCCAGAGGAATATGCATGGGAGGTTATCCTAAGGAATATCCAAGAGGAATTCCTGCAATGTATTGCAGGGCTGACAAAGCCAACATTCCTTCAGCTCAAGTAGCAGTGCTCTTTCACATATAATGGGGTCACTGTTTCTCTGCAGAGCTCCTCGTGTTATTGATACTTTCTAGCTGGGTTCCAAATTGATGATAAAATTTCAGCACTTCAAACCTTAGCAGTGAGAGGGCTTCATGTCACTAAAATGTCAGTCCTGTCACTTAAAGAAACACTTCTGTTGTTTCCTGTCACCGCTGCTACTTTTTCTTAATGATGGGAAATTTCAGTTGGATTCTCAAGTTCTTTCCTAGTAAATTCCCTGAATCCAGTGTTTCACTACCTGGGGCCAATGCAAAGAAGGTGCCCTCAGGGTGAGGTGGGAGGACTGAGCCTGGATCCCAGGGGATCTAGGTTTGTTTTCCAGGCTCTGAGATAACTTCCTCCGTGTGGCACATGCTGTTTCTGCTTTGTGGTCTCCTCAACATTTAATGAAAGATACTCGGATAGTTCAGTGATGGGGGTGATAAAAGAACTGATCTAGACAGAGCTCTTGGGCAGTGGGTTTTGTTTTTCTCTGCTTCACTTCTTCATTGTGCAAATGAAGAGTAAACATTGTTCATTTTGACAGAGCTGAGTGGAAAAGGGGCTGTGTTTTAGCCTGTGTGCTCAGGAAATACTGCTGTGATCTGAACTGGAATCTATGGGTTTTGCTCTGTTAATTCATTTACCTCCAATGATAGGTTTGGATATGGTTAAGAGGATTTGAGGTTGGAAATGGTAATTTCTTGTTGGCTTTTCAATTATTATTTAAGGTAGACTTGTGATATCTTTTTTCTGTTTGAGCTGTGCTGCCTGAAATAGTGCAAATATTGCAGCTAAATCTTATTTTCATTATTCTTTTGCAAGCTCTGACCTTTAAGAACACAGGCAGAACTGATATCTATACAAGGAGGTTGCAAAGGTCTTGTGTAGCCTTTTGAAAACAATCCTGTTTTGTTTGCATGACACAGTAGTCAGAAAGTGTATCAGGAAAGAATAAAGGATAAAAGAAAATGAATGACATGACTTGAGTGCAGCAGCCAGAAATAACCTCCTGACTGGGCTTGTTCACCTAGACAGAAATTATCAATGTAAAGAAATTACCAGTGGAAACATGATTTTATACTAGCTTTGAGCATAAAGGTGTAGTCTGCCTAGACATACATTTAGGTCAAAATTCCCAATTTTGTTGGGGATGCGTTAATAAAATGATCTGATATTAAAATCAGTCTCCATGGAGTCTTAAGTAATGTAACTGTATCAGTCTAAAAGCTGATTTTTGTAGCATACTAATGAGCCCTGTGTGGGTTTGTTGTCTACAGACAAGACTGTGCATAGTAAATAATAACCATTGCAAAAAACTAATTCCTCAGGATCCTAAATTCACTGCTCTCCACAATCTGTATCTTCTTTTTACTGGGCTACTGAATTTCTTCTGAATTTCAGTCTTGCTCCTCGGTTGGGTCAGGGTGAAATGTGTTTCCAGTGCTTGGTTGGTTTTTTTAAGGATTTAGACCAAATGACAGGCTTAAACCAAGGGGTCTAAGATGGAGGGAAGGACACTGGGTGCTGTTTCAGCTAAAGAAAGAGGGGCACTGCCAGGAAATTTGTGTTGTGGTTTGGAGTGGGTGATCCTGCTGAGAGGATGGAGCTGTGTATAAGAGAAAACTAGTCTGTCAAAGTCACTTTTTCTTTCCTACACAAGGGGCGAGTCACAGATGAGAAATCTTGTTTTATTAACCCCCTCTGAAGTTTGGAGAAGAGAAGAGGAGTAAACAAATCAGACTTAGGCTTCACTGGTAGATCTGGAGCTGACTCGATTGCTGCCCTACAGGGAAAGTTTCCTGTCAGCTCTGCATCTGCCAAGAGACGTTTGCTGAGCTGGTGTGATGAGAAGGTTCAGAGCTGGTGTCAGTCTGGATGGTTCAGTAGTTTAAATGTCTGGTTTGGGGAGGTATGTTCTCAAGCAAAGCCTTCTAAATATAAAATGGTCTTGTGAAGTTTTCGACTTATGAATATTCACTTGTTGAATTTACATTTTGTTTTTCATCTCTGAGCTCCTCGAACGTGGCCTTGCGCAGAGGACAGCCCTCCCATCTGTCTGAATCAACTCTGACAGAAACTTTCTGCTGAAACAGTGCCTTGTTTAACGTGTCCATGCTCTTCAGCTTCTTTCTCTGAGAACACTTTGAAGATCCAGCCATTGTCACGTGCGAGCCCGAATAATCTGAAACGCGAGCAGAATTTTGGTCTCCTGTGCACCCTGGGATATGCTGACTGCGAGCAGTGGAGGTGCAGGTGGAACCAATAATACCATAATTTGGCCTGAAGAGAGTAAAGTTGTCTGGGCAGTGTTGTCAGTACAGAAAGTTCTTGATGAACCTGGGAGAGAGCAAACACATCTGTTGCATGCTCGTAGGGCATTCGGAGTGGCTGCTTGGGAACTGCAGGGATCTGGAGCTTGGAGACATCACCTGCTTTCTCTGTATAGACATGCTGTGGTTCATGACCTCTTCTGGGACCATCAGCTATTGCTGTCACTCCTCTGCCTTCACATGCATTGCAATCCTGGGAAAAGGGATGAAATGCATAAATAAGGGTGTGCATTCGTCACAACCCCTCCCCTCAATACTCTTGGATGCATGATTGCTTCTAGGCAGTGGGGTTTGTTATTCTGTTCTCATTTCCTTTCTTTTCTCAACTACTTACCAAGTTATTTCCTAACCCAGCTTCATATGGTGGCTAATGGAACAAAATTGATGCAATTGCTCCCAAAAAAAAAAAAAAAAAGGCTTTTAACCACTAGATTCTAATTAAAGCAACCCTTTTTTATTTTTCAGAGGAGAAAAAAAAATCCTTCCCAGAGCCCACTTTCTTTGTATCAGATGAATATATATGCAATAATTTGCCAGCCTGATGGAGACAGAAGTTGAAATATGCTTGGAGCAGTTATATTCAACCATATGTAAGTGCTGGCACTACCTGAAGCTTATTTCTCCCACAAGGTGATATTTCTACCATGTAATCTTGCTGCTTCCTGCTGTAGGCAGTATTAGGGAGAATGTGTCAGAAAATTTGTCAAAATGCCTCTCTGTCAGAAGATTCCATTTTAGTTATGCCCATGGGGAAAAAAAAAAAAAAGCACAGATTTACTTGAAAATTCCTAGTTCTCAAGTTTGACCAGCATGAGTTCTAGGGGCAAACCCATGTGCCCAACTGCAGAAGCTTCTGTATTTACAAATTGGACCCGCAGGTTCTCCAGGGAGACAGTTGCTTTGATCTTGCTGCCTCTGTGTGCTTGGTTGCTTAAGCAGATGGAGGTGAAGGAGCTTTTCCTTCTGTATCTCTGCTTTCAGGAAAAAAAGAAAAACAACCACCCAAAACTCCGCACCTATAAACATCATGATTAAAACTAACCAGTTAAATTTCCTAGGTGTGGTAGGTTTTCTGTGACCAAAGATAAGTGGGGCTGTGGAAGCAGTGGGAAGGGTATTTTAGGAGTGGGAAGGGTGTATTTTAGGAGCTGTGCGCTGCACTGATGTGATATGGACTGCTTGTTGTACCAGCTCGATCTAATCTGGTGGGAGGGGAATTGCCTTATCTCTAAACCTCATCTCCCTTCCAAATCCACCAGTAGTGTCAGACTGAGAAATCAGTGCTTAGGAGAACAAAGACTCATCACAAATGCAGCTTCCACTCCAAGTGCCAGGAGCATTTTTTTTTTTAATCTTCCTTCTGTATTAGTGAATCCGCTTAACAAGCCTTCCCAGGGTAAGTCATTCCCTGACCCATGGCCATCCCCAGGGGGAAAGGGTGATGGAAGGAATGAATTGCAGCTAATACACAGTAGCCTCAAGACTTGATGAAAAGACATGGTGGATAAACGTGCAGGAGGCTCAGTACATGTGAATCTCTGATTTTCCTTCCTCTATAACTGTCCCTGTGCTTCAGAACAGCTTTTCATAATTCCCTTCCCTTACTGTCCTGAAGACCAAACAGCCTCTTACTCCCCACTTGGAGCATTTAGGCTCTCTATTCATACAGAACGATTCCCCATCACTCCCTACAGAGCCTGAAAATCCTTCCTGTCCAACATTAAAAAAAAAAAATAAAATCTTTTTTCCGTCCCATTCCTCCTGGTCCCCTGCACCTGAGCTGGCTGTATGTGAGAGGCTCCAAAGCCTGTAAGTGATGCTGTTTGCCTCTGAGTCAGAGAGGCTTTTAAATCTGAGTGTAAAATGAGCCTCCTCCAGCAGTAAACAGCCCATCATATACCTCCTTTGAAGTTCCCATTTAAATAACCTCCAGGGCTCTACTAATACAGGAAGCCAGCGAGAGGAAATAATTCCCTCCTTCTCCTGCTCCCCTGTCCAAAAGCAGGGAAAATGAATTCCCTGGCAGAGGAGGGACACTGGTTTCCAGGGTACTGCAGAGGAGATGAACACCTCTCACTTGCAGCTTAGTTAGGGAGTCAGCACGTATTCATTCATGGATGCAATTTATTAACTCATCAACACTACAGATGATGGTGTTATCACTGTGATGAAGTAATTTTAATTTGCTGTATAATTTATAAGGTAGCTACTGTATCAGAGGGAAGCCTGTATCTGCTCATGTGTCCAGGTCCTGGCTTGGTGCTAGAGAGGGAAGAGACTATCAGGGAAACAAAAAGGAGGGGTCTTAAGCAGGACTATGGGAGCTGACCAGGTTGCAGACCATTTATTTGCTGGTTCTCCACCCTTGTGGTGCTGCTAATTCATGAAGAGGTGGATGTGTGTTTTCAGGCCTCCAGCTCCACGTGTGAATTGATGCTTAGATTTTTCCTGAAGGCAGACAGACACGTAGCAGGAGCACAAGTGAGTTTGTGTGTCCTCTGACAGCACTGGGAGGGTGTTCAGCAGTGTGCTGGAAAGGAGGGCATCCTGTGCTGGGTGGGATATGTTGGATGTCAGCATGGGCTGATGCCATGTGGCTACCAAATATGAAAGCAGTAAAGCCTTCTGATTCGTTTGTAGATAGTGTGTGCTACCATGATTTAATGGGACAGCTTTCTAGTGAGACAGCAGGTTTACCCAGTACTGGAGGGACTGGGACCTGGTGAGGTAACATTCTTACTTGCCTGGGTATTACTAGTCTGCCAGGTTGGTTAACCAGCCAATACCTAAATGAGTCCACTCCTTTGTTAAGCGATTTATTAAATAGTAAAACTTACTCAAATAATTAGACTTTATTAGTGCAGCATATTAACTAGAGACTGCCCTGAAGACATCTTAGTCTGAAGCTTACCAAGCTGCCTGAGGTCAGTTGCTCTTGGGATCCAAGATGAAGTGCTCACAGATCCTTGCATTTTCAGACTGCTCTGAAACAAGTGAGGTGGGGGGTGGGTCATCTTCCCCAAGGAGAAATACGTGCTTGCCTGAACATGTTGCTCCTCTCTCCTTGGCCTGACTGAAAATGTGGGGAGTTTCAAGGCAATTATACCTGCACTAATCATAATTTGCTCCTTAATCTAGAAGTATCTGCCTCTGTGCCTGTGTTTATGTTAAGTTGCTGAACAATTTGATTAGGTGCTTTGAATAAACTGTGTAATTATGCCATAGATACTCCTGATGCATATGTTATTTTTATTATCTGAGTTATCACTGCCTATTGTTGTAGTGCAATAACACTTAGAGGCTGTTATTAGAGCTGGAGCTCCATTGTGCTGGATGCTGTACAGACATACAGTAAACTGCAATCTCTGTCCTGGACAGGTTGCAGCTTCTCTGTACTGTTGTGCAATGGCCCATTAGAGCAGCCTTATTAGGCATTAGTGCCCAAAATAGCTCCATGGTTCCGTAATGGAAAGGCCCTCCCAGACCTTTTAACCCGTGAAGGCAGCAGTGCTCCCCAATTCAGCTTTGTCCGTGTTCTTCCAGCATTATTAGTGCTGAGGCTTGTTAGACAGAATGTTAAGAAATCTTAGTTTCAAGTGTGGTTGGAACTGGCCAATTCTGCTTTCTCACTGAGTCCTCCTGAGGGTAGAAGAGCAGAGCCAGGCCATCCTCTTTCATATCCTCAGCATGGGGTTGTGTTTTGTCAAATGCATTTCCCCTGTGAGCTGAATTCTTTCCCAGCTGTTTTGTACTTCGCCCCATTCCCTTGACCTTGTACCAATCAATGATGGATTGTACAAGTCCCCATCAAAAACACTGCAGAAGCCAGAGGAATGCCAGCTTCTTTCCTGGGTACTGCATTAAATCAAATATTTTAAGCCTAAGACGGATGGGGGTGATTCTTCTATTTCAATCTGCTCCTTCAGATTAAAAAGCTGCTAAAAAACTTCAGCTTGTCTTGATGCGTCTGCTGCTTCATGACCAATGAATGGCATGTCCAGCACTGGGGGCTGTGGGTGGGAGGATGATGTTTTGTGATAAATGTATCCGATGGTGTTTTAGGTTCAGAAAGTTTTTTAAAAGCTTTCTACAGCAAGTGATCAATCTGGGAGAGAGATTGCTGAAAGAGCATTTAGCACTCCTTTGACTCTGAGGAACAAGTGAAGTCTAAAAAGACCACAGACCTCTACCCCATGCAAAGTTATGTCATATTTTGCTTATGCCTCTTTCTTGCCTTCCCCTCTGTGATGCTGTTACTGTTAGATTGGCCAGAACTGCAGAATATATTTCTGTAACATGTTACGTATCAGATCTCTTACTAATTCTCCTTTTTTACAGTTTTGTGGCCAAAAGATTAAATCTGCAAAGCATTTATACGAAAAAACCATAAAATAACAGAGTATGTTTTTTTCCACTTGCTTTGCATTCGGTTTTCTGTGTCAGGAGTTCAGTGAGGCAGATTCTGTCATGATGGGAATCAATGGTGGTAGAGTTGATTGATTTGAATTTAATGGTATGAGGATTTCCTGAGTAAGCTGGAGGGCTGGAAACATTCTCAGAGACAGAGCTGGTAGAGCCAGTCTATAAAACCTTTGAAATGATGAAAAGGCAAAAATATCAGACTTCTTCCTGTTAGACTACTGTGATCTGTCACAGCACCAGTGGTAGGAGGAGGAGAGGTGCAGAGGCTACAAAAGACAGCTCATATTTCTTCGAATGGCTGGTGGGATTTAGAACTGGTTTTAGCTCACATGAAATTTTGGGACTGAGGCCAAGCACTATTTCCGGAATTTGCGTTTGACCCATGGCTAGGATTAAGGGCTTGAATTTGATTTACTTTAAATCTGAGGCTGAACTTGGTTGACATCTACTGGTTGGGATTCTAGGAAATCAAAGGAAGCTTCATTGACTGATGTGAAATTCAGTTTTCAAATACTGGCGAGAAATCAAATACTTTTCATCACGTTCCAACAACAAAATGAGAACCCAAACTGGCGATGCTTAGGTCTGACCTCAACACCCTCATTTCTCCTGCATTTTGGAACATGAAGTTGGCAGAGAAGAGAAAAAAGATGTCTAGCAAATAGACATTCAATTGGCTTAATATACAGACTATTTCGCTGCAGTGTAACTGGAGCCTCTTATTAAGAATCTGATAGCACCTCTAAACAAGGAGAGCTGCTCCCTTGGTGGGGGCAATCTCCAATCATATGCCAACATTGCTTTTGACATATTTATGACTCCAATAAAATCTCCCATCTGGTATATTTTAAAATAAAATTGAAAATTTATCACTTTGTTTTAGTTGGTTTGCCGTTCTCCCTGAGAGGAGATAGCCAGGCTGAGATTATTGCATCGGCAGCCTGTCAGCTGAGGTTAGGCTGAGGTGTGATTTAAATTTCAATACTTTCCACATTACAGCTGTCTGGGGTGGGGAAATTACAAGAAGAAAAGCAGAAAGTCTGTTATTTTTATTCATTAGTCTCTCCTGATTTGTTTTGTTTTTCTTTTGGTTAGCTCAAGTCACCGTATAGAGCATCTGGATAAAAAGATAATTCCTGTTTTTCTGCATTTCCACAGCTTTTGCTTGGTCAGAGGTGTTTGGGAGGGATGAGGCAAGTGCTGTCTACCCTGGTGCTCTTCTGCCAGCAGGCTGGGCTGTGATAGCAGGATGAGATCCTTTTCCCCGTGCACTGGCTGTGCAGTTCACGGTGTTTAGAGAGGCTGTAACTCTTGGCAGAGCTAATGGAGCGATGTTGAGTCCCATTTCCCTGATGAAGGACCGAAGGAGAGATGTGGATGGCCTTTTGTGTCACTGAACGTGGACAGCTGTATCTAAGCAAGTCTAGATTTCATCACAGTAGAGAGAAATGGACATTTCTGGCAGCAGGAGCAAACATGCTGTTTCTAAGCCCTTATGGTGAGTTTAGGTCAGGCATTCTTAACAAACTGCAAGAGATGAAATGATCACATGCCACAGGATTTTTCGCGTGTCTGGAGTGGGTCTGGAAGGCGAAGCAGCTGAGGCAGAGTCTGGTGTTCAAGCTGCAGGCTGGAATCTGTTTCCCAGCTGGTCACTGGCATGTCACATTTAGCCTGTGTTGGACAGAAGCTGTGGAACAGGAGTGCTTTCTCTGTATGCAAACCTTTCTGAAGTGGAAGGCTGTCTCTAGGCCTCAGGCAGGCAGCAGTGTGCTCTGCCTCGTGCTTCTGATTAACGCTGGAGTCATGCCTGGCTGGCTGGTCCGGCGCTGCCCACCGATGCGTTTGATCAGGTGCATTTGTTCCTGTTTAGGTACTCGATAGTCTGGCTGTAGAATTATCAGAGGTCTTATCTGGGCAATATAGGGGGGTAAAATGCCTTTATCCCCCACCTCCAGCAGTTGCTTTGCTGCTCAGATTATGACTCAAGGTGTGGTGGAGCTACTGACTGCCCTGCACGGCAGGTGTAGGGGTAGTAAGGTGGGAGGGCACAGGGGTGATTAAAATGCCTGTATAAGGCAATAGGTTACCCCCCTTAAACTTGAATTCTTGAGTACCCTAGACAGGGGAAAAAATTGGGAGAATTGCCAGTGAATCTCCAAATGGCTTATTGGCTGGTGTAGCAGAATGGCAGTCCAGGCATTGTAGTTTATATAGTTCTAGGCTGACTCTGGGGAATTATAGCAGCATTGCAGCTGCTTCTTCTGGGAGAAGATCAGGTTCTACACGTGCACTACAGTCACTGAACCTGTATTGGGGCCAGATGTGACCTCAGCCCCACCTCTGTGTGCTGTGCTGTGAACTCCAGGGCAAAATGCAGCCCCCAGCTTGCACTTCAGATATGTGAATTATCTCCTGTGGAGCACATACATAACACTTTTATTCACCAGTTGGGTATTTGTGTATTTGTGTAGTGTGTTCCTCACTTCTAAACTGTGCTTTTTGGACTCCTTATTACGTGCAATGGGATTTTGTTCTGATATATATTTGTGCAGGTGAGCATATGGTTAAGGATTTGCTTGTGTGCATTTTAGCACAGCATTAGTGCATGGATAAGTCTTTTGGGAATGCTGTGTTTGTTTATGATGGTGTGCTTTCACCAGTGTACGTTCTGTACACATGCAGTGCCTACGTGTGTGTCACTTGGTTTGATTGGGCTGTTTTCCTGTTTTTTGGGCTCAACAATCACAGGTGTTTTGTTGCCTGCATCAGATATATTATTTCCTTTCACAGCAATTGTACATTTGCTAATGTCAGATTTATTCTAAGTGGATATACAGGTGCAATTCTTCATTCAGTAGACCTAAATTTTGCCACGTGGAATGAATGGATGCTTTGTTTGCATGCTCAGTGCATGAGTGCTCCCTTGGTACACATGCTCTTGTTGTCTATAGAAAAAGGTGCTTTGCACTGAAAATAATCTGTGCCTGCCTTGTGTGCTGTAAATGTGTGTTTGTGAACATGGGGGTGCGTGCAGGGTGTGTAGTAGAGGTGGGGCTTATGTCTAAAAATCCATGTGCTGTTTTATATTTGTGCCATGTAAGCACATATTTCCCTGCATTTGCTGGCAGAGTTACACGAGTGTTGAGTCTTCATACTTTAAAATAACAGAAGAATTGTCCACATATTTTCTAATTTTTTAAAAATGTCCTCCTGCCTCCGTGGTTTAAATTTCTAAGTGTCTGTCCAAGTGATACATGTCAAAACATCAGGAAGGATATTTAAGCAGTTATGTCAATGGAATGAAACAAAGTCATGAGTTAATGCTTTTCTGATGCTGTATAAAAGGGAAAATGGTGAAGAAGAGCTACAAGTAAAATAGAAAATGAAAACGATCAACCAGAGTAAAGTCAGGAGGTTTGTTCTTAAACTGGAAACATCTCTAGCAAAGGAACTCACATGACTGTATTTCTATTTTATGCCATCCTATGATCACACCATCCTGTCCCACATCTCCCACCCTCTAAGGTCAGTTCCCCAGGAACCAGGAAGGATGATGGAGCCCTCCTAACCTTTTTACTTCCTCTTGGCTGTCCTATCAGGTGCTTTGACAGTGAGTCAGGGCATTCATTATCCCACCATTTCTTTTCATGACATTTGAAAAGAACCTGACGCAGTGGGAATGATTGAAGCACCTGCTGCTTTTCTCTGTAATTATCCAGTTTCCTTGTTGGGACTGAAATTATTGCCCTGCAAGAGTGCAGTGTCCCTGTTGCCATGTAAGAGCTACACAAACACCGACCTGCTTGGCTGCCACTGCCACTGGTTCACGTACTCAGACATAAAAATGGTTTTCCTTGGCTGCTGGGCTGTGCCGTGGAGCACATGGCCGTGGAGCGCTGGAGCTCCACGCACAGTGGGGGTGTGCTGGTAGGTGGTTACAAGTGACTTCCCTCCTTTCTTTCCTGCATGTTGCTCTTTTCGTGGTAACAGCAGTACACTGAAACAAGGGACTATGGTCCCTGAACTGTAATTAGTCCTCGAACGGCCTTTGCTATGGTTTGCCCAACTGGAGGCTCTGCCTGTAGCAGGAACAGGAGGACAAATAGAGGGGAGAATGAAGAATGGGTTGAAGTCAGAGGAATAGAATGATAGTTGAGGAAAAGCCTCACTTAGTTACAGAGTGCCTTCTGAGGCATTTGCTTTTCAGGAGGTGTTCAAGGAGTGTGTGCAGATATTGCCAAGGGAAGTTAGATCTGGAGCCATGAGGAAACACAAAAACTGGGAACAGGTGAAATTTTCTCAGCAAAAGGCAGGAGCAGTGCACCACGGATGGTGTGAGACACCAGAGGAGCTGACAGGGATTCCTGTAGGTATTTGTTGGCCAACTGCTATTAAATCCTGAAGAGTCAACAAATAACTAGTCTTGATGCTCAAGGACTGCTGCTCTGCAGTGTATTGAGTTCTGTCTTCACCTGGGCAGTAAATTCTCCTCCAGAGTGGATGCTGGAGTGTTAGTGGATGTGCAAGGTGAGAGAAGGGTGTAAGAATGGGAAAATTAGGTCGAAGGATCAATGAGGTAAATGATCCTTCAGCCTGTGCTCAGAGAGCTGTTTGTAATAAGGAAGGAGGTATAAAGATCCCTGAGGTGTGTGGGCAAACCCTGTCTCAGCCCATGGGGCTTTCTTGAAGCTCAGCTCTCACGCCAGCTGCCTGGCCCTTGCTCCCCCCTTCTTTTGGCAACACATGCTGCCTCTCCCCTGCCCCCTCTCCCTCCAGTTCCTTGTGACAGGCTTACAAATCCTGGGACCCCTGATGCTGGAATGGCATTTTGGCCTAGCTGGGGTTGTTTATAAGCACAGAGCTTTGATGCTGTCTCCAAAGCCTCTGGAGAGCTGAGAAAGGGCTATTTTTCACGTGATGCTTTTGGAGAATGCTATGGGAAAAGGTCAAGGGACAGAGTGGGAACGAGTAGGTCACATACTCATTGGTTTAGGGCACCACGACAACATTGGTTCTTTAAGATCTCAGAGCCTGCTTTGTAAAAATAAGCACCTCTCACTGAGCTGCCTGGGAAAGAAGAGGGGCACGCCTCCTGCCAGCGGATGTTCCCCGCGTTCCTTCCCTTGCCTTGGCAATCGCTGCGTCTCGGCGTCCCTGTGAGCCAGGCAGATCCCACAAACGGTGTGCAGCATTCTAAAAAGCCTCTTGGCTTACTGCTTTGACCTTTGTAAGACAAGGAGATGTTTTATAAGAGCAGGGGCCTTCTGCACCTGCCGCAGATGGGGTCCGGGAGCAGCGCTGCAGGATTCCTTGGTCCCTCCCTCTGGCAACACCTTGGGTCTGTGGGCAAAAAGAGCTCCATCCTGAACAGCTGTTTGCCCTTTGGTTTTGCATGTTATCTTTCTCATTTAAATTGGGGGGGGGGGGGAAGCAGTCTATCAAGTCCTTCTTCCTTTCTTCCTCTCTGATTCACCCACATTACATCGATCAGCTGGGGGGGTGGTGAGCGTGGTGCAAAGGAAGAGGAAGCAGAGGGGTGAGGTGGCAAGTCATTTACATTGGAAATAAAAGCTGAATGTGCATTTCCCTACTGCTGCTATCAATCACTTAGATTTCCTGTATGCTCTGGAATAGAGGAATGGAGTTTGCTTGCTTCCCACTTCCCCCGGGAATGGAAACACTGATTTGTTTCACTGCCTGGAAATGCTGATCACTCAAAACATTTATTGTTTCAGAGACACATGCGGTTCTGAAGCTGAATTTTTCAACTTCCTCTTATCTGATCTTCAGAAATGTCTTCAGATGTCCTGTAGACCTGGGGAATTACTCTGGCTCTGGTAGAGATGTCAAGGTGCTGCTGCAGTGGCACAGAACAGCCCACAGCCAGCTGAGCAGGTGCTTTACTGCAGAACTCTGGCAGATACCCTCTGGTCCCCATCAAAGCAGTTCTTTTGTTCATGTGATCTGGCACCTGATCCACTGAGATGAGGTTTTGAGAGTCCTAAGTCCTGCTTGTTCTTGAAGCCTTTCAGTGACTTTTTTTATGAGGTAACAAATCCGTTGAGAGAAAATTACAGTGGGGAATTATGTGGAACAGACAGATCAGTGTGTTTTCATTGTTCAGCTCTGGAAGGGTTGGGGACAGTAGTAGAAACAACGTGGAATTGAGAAAAGAATAGAAAAAGAAGGAAAACAGAAGGAAGGAGTAGGACAAACTAAAAAATGAATGAAAAGTCCATATTAAATAGCAGAAATGAAGAAAGTGTAGAAGAATTCAGGTAGCCTTGCATACCAAGAAGGTACAATAAAAATGCCCCACTGTGCATTCACTCCCCTTGTGATAATGCGAAGGTCTGGCACACTTCTGCAGTATTTAGATCGTATCTGGTCTCTGATTAAGAAACATCTTCCTCTCATTTAACAACCTCTCATTAGCCAAATTCTCGTCCTGCAGAGGAAGTGCTGACCTAGTTCCTACACGGGGGCAATTGGGTTGAGGACAGTTTGGGACACATGGATAACCAAAGGGGTGAGGCACCAAAGGCCTCGTGTGACTCCAGCAGCCCTTGTTTGGCTATGACAGGGTTGGTTATGACAGGGTGTCTCAGCTTCTGTGGTGGCTGGACCTGGAATGCTGTTGGTATTCAGTTCAGTTGCTGTAATAAAGAGGCTGGTGAGGTACTATGTCCTTGAAGCATGGCCATGGCCAGGAAACTCTCTCCTGGCTGCGGGGGACTGGAGCCCTGTTCCCTGGGGATGTGAGCTCAGCAGCCTGTATGAGCTCAGCCGCTGTGGGTTGGGATAGTAACTCAGAGGGGACCTGTCGGAAAACCCAGGGGCTGGAAGGAAACGCTGCTGATGACTCAATAGGCAAGGCTCTTCCCTCTGTTGATGTTGGAGCTGAGCCACACAGACACATCCCTCCATAATTACCTACCAGTTACTTATAGTCCATGTTTTGTAACCACTGGCATTCTCGGTAGTTGTCCTTGCACCTGGACTCGTGAGGCTCTGGTGTCCCACCGGTGCTTGCAGCCTCTGAGAAGCAACAATGTGTTTGCCTCTGCCAGGAGGTATCTTTAGCCCATCTGTGCACATCTCAGGCAGGTACAGACGTTGTGACCAGCAGAGAGACTATGGATTCGTTGCCGTGGCTCTGTCTGTTCTGCTTGCCCAGGGATGGTTGCGTGTGGGGTGACATGCACAGAAAGCCACCGAGAGATGTGTCATCAACCACTCGGTTTCAGCCTGGTGTGGAGCTGGGAGGTGTTAGTGGCCTGGTGCTCGGGGACCTCTGGGATGGGCAGGTACCATGGGGCGGGGATGAATTGGGATGACGGAACATCCCGACAGGGAGAAGATTCCCCGCGGTGGGATTGAGCGAGGGAGACCCCTCGCGGTCACCGGGGGAGGCGGCGGCCGAGCCCGGCGCACAGGGATCTGTTTTCTTTTCCAGTCCTTCCTTTCAGACATGAAGTCATGTAATGACTTCAGCTCTAGACAGTGCCAGCTGTGTTAACTGCAGCGAATAGTTCCACCTTTTTTTTTTTTTTTTTTCGTTTCTTAACGATCCACTTGGAAATGGGGAGGTGTTTTGTAAAACTGACACATTTTCGATCTGTATTGATTGCCCGTGTGATATTGGTGTATTTCATTGCGACTGCTGCTTTATGCTGAGAAGTTCATACTTCAAATCTTCTTTTAAACCTGTTTGACCTTCTCTTGTGCTCTCATCCAGCCACACTATGTGCCTCTTCTCTGTTGCTCCCCAGTGTCCAAGTGTAATTGAATTGGTAAACACCTTTAACTGATCTGATCCTTTGCTGTGGGGGTGGTGAGACCCTGGCATGGGGGTCTCAAGACTCTGAAGCTGTGGATGCTCCATCCCTGGAAGCGTTCAAGGCCAGGTTGGACAGGGCACGGAGCAACCTCGTCTAGTGGAAGGTGTCTGCAACACCCTCATCCACCTTGCTAGCAAATGCACAGATTATCTGCTTCTCCTGTTGGAGTAATTATTCTCTTTGCTGTGGCTGGCAGTGAGATCAACCCACCCATGCAGTGGCTGTGCAACAGCACTGCCTTACTGTCCTGTTTGTGAGAACAGCCTCTCTAGAATTTTCTCAGGTAACAACCAGCACCAGGAAAATCATCCCAGCTCTCGTACTCTTTATGGGATTTGCTCACTTGCCCTTTCAATGGTCAGAGACTTTTAGTCTTCCAGGGATCTGTTGTTGTAGCTTGATAAATGACAGTCTGGGAATCAGAAAAGATGGGCTGGACCTCTTGAGGGGTGGCTCGTTTTGGTTAAGTCACTTTCGGCTAATCACATGGAGATGTTCAGAACAAGGATAATGGTCTGGCTCACCTTTGCAAAGAGCTGAGAGAACTCAGCTGGCACTGCCTTTTTCTGCCAGCTACCAGCTCCAGCAAAGGTTCAGGACCTCCCTCAGGACTCTGCCAACAGGCATTTTACTGGCCTATTAGGAAGCACAGCAATATATTGCAGGGCTCTTCTTTGTTCTTTTGTATCTCCCAGTGATGCTCAGCAGTTGTACACAAGTTACCACAACATCATCTTGCCATCATTAGGTTGCTGTGTGTAATCACCACTTAGTGTGTTCACTGAGTCAGCTCTTTCCTGCCTTCCACAGTAGAGCTGACTGATCAAAACTAAAACGATCCTGCAAAAAAATCTAGAAAGCTGAAGTTTCGTTTCTGCCCGAATTCCCTTCTGCATTGTTTTTATTTTTATCTGTTAGTGCTATTAATAGTAAATGTTCTGAGGTCATGAGCTGTTACTGCTTGAAGACAAGCTGCTGATGATGCTGCATACAAAGAGGTGATGGAAAGATGGGCTTAGAGGAGCCATGGGATCCCAGACAACTTCTCAATAGTTGGAAAAAGGATTCCATTAGAGACTAGACCCTTAAGTTAGTGTCTCAACCTCTTCATGGAAGTTCCAGCTCTCATGTCTGTAGGAGACAACGTGTATAAAGCAAGAGGTGGTTGTTTCTTTAAGGCCCCCTTGCACTGCTCCTCCCTTCATATTGCTGCTGACACAGACTTTCCCTCTCTTGCTGAATTTCAGTGCACCTGCTCGTATGAACTAGGCTGTGCAAGGTTTTCTCAAGCTGAGTTTGTGTATGGTAACAGAAGCAGCACCCAAAAGCATCTTCCTAGGCTGAGAGGAGTCATCAGTATGCAAGGTGAAGCCTGGCTTGAGCAGCTCCATAGATGACCCACAGAAACTAATCACAAAGTGAAGATGTGCATTTAAAGGTCAAGTCACCTGACAGGAGACTGCAGGGATATTTTAGAGAGGCAGCAGGAGAACAGGAGGCTTTCCTATCAGATCTAGGTACTCACCCTGCCTCTGTATCATTATTATTGTCTTATATACTCAGTACAAGCCTACCTATCTACCTATGCATGCTAAAGGCATTGCACTCAGATTCAATATCACACAAGACAAGCTGATTTAGAATGTGAATTACCTCGTTATGTTCTGCTTGAGCCTCCAGGACAAGCTGCCTCGTCTTCACTGCCTTAACCTGAGTTACCTAACATGGGTTAGTCAGCCTGCATTGAGAATACACATTTTCTTTCTTTTTTTTTTTTTTTTAACCATTTTTTGTGTAACCAGAAGGACTTAGAAATGGATAGGAAGACCTTTGTGGTCAAGTGCCAGGTAGGTGGGAACTGGTTGGATAGAGCTGTGGAGGAAGGTGGCAAATGGATGGAAACCCCTGAGAGTTTGGGGGCAGCAGTGTCCCCTGAGCCTGTGCATACTTCCAGCTTCTTGTAGTCGTGACAAAAAACACAGTCTTGTGAAGTGTTTCTGTGACAGCTTGCTTTGCCTGGAGAAGGGAGGCAGTTGGTCAGAAGGACAGGTGCAGCTGAATTTATATCTAACTTCTAGAACACAGACAGCATCCCTGGCAGGATCTTCTTCCTCTCAGCTTTCTGTGTGGGAAACCTCCCAAAATGCCCCTCCTGGCATGTGGCTGATGATATTCTGTGTTCTTGGCTGTTCCCCGTGGCTCGGGGGCTGTACCACAATCCCTAATCTTCCCAGTGAACGTATTCAAGCGGGGCTCGAGGGGTTTGGGCAAGGCCAGTGCAATTCAAGTACAAGCTGAAGTGCTCCCCAGGCCCTGTGAATGGACAAACTAACTGTGGTGAGGTTCCAAGTTATATTGCAGGGAAGGCAGGGTTCCTTGGAGTCTGGGTGGGGGCTAATCAATGTACATTCATCACTAATTTATGCATGTAAGGGGGTTTTGGAGTGGAGCTGTCATGCTGGTTTTGATAATGCTAACTCTATCCACCCTGCCAGCTGCTGCAATGTCGTGGCAGTTTGTGTTGCTGCATGCAGAATTATGGTGCTTTTGTGGGAATATTATGTTCCCTGAATAGAGCCCCACAGAGCAATTTGCTTCATCCTTACAAACCCATCCAAATAACTGGCGGTGCCTTACAAATACAAAACAATTGAGAAAATAAATGTATTATACTGTACATCTGTGACAAAACAATGCTTTCATGTGCAAAGAGAGAAATGTGTTTGTTTAACTTACGGTCTCCCATTTGGAAATAAATGCGTTCATTTAAATCAAAATGGGACGTTCTTCACTGTTACACTATTTTGCATGCCAGATGTAAGAAATATGCTGCTTGAGGAGCAGACAAAAAACTTGGAGTGGTTCATCTTACCAAAAACATGTACGTGGTGCCTTATTCTAGACCCTGCCTCTCTTCCTGCAGCGTGTCCTCTGCACTGGAACGGAATCTCCTGGCTCTGTGTGTGGAGGATCTGTGTACAAAAGCTTTGGGAATGTGGCGGCTCTGGTGCCCTGTGTGCACACGGGAGAGCCTCCTTTTCACGTGGGTGGTGCTCAGAAGAGAGTGCAATCAGCACTGCCACACATCAGAACTTGGCTTTGCCATAACCGTGAGGCAGACTCCCTGCAGGAGTTATAGCAGTCCAAAAGATTTTTGATCCGTTACAGTTTTTGTGTTTAAAGAAACATTAGTTTCATTTATATGCAGCAGTTGAAGTGTTAGATGGGGAAACATAATAAAAAAATACAGGTGGAATGTTCCAATATTTGTTTAAAAAATGTGCCGCATCTTGTAATTTTCATCTTTTTAAATGGTTGAGTTCTTGTAATGAAAGTCTGCTGCATTTCAGTTTACACATAAGCTTAACATCATCAAGCAAAGTTTGTTCTAGGAGTTAGCATTTACATTTTTGAAAGCAGCAGCCTAATCCAGAGCGAAACCAGATGAGAATGTACTTTAATACAGGACATTACCAGCTGTCTACTGGTACGTGTGACAATTGTCAAAAAAGTGCCGAAATTTGATTTGGATGGTTTTCCGAGAGTCTGCAGTTTTGTCCAACTAAGTTTGAAGATCACTGCTACCAGTAGCAGGAATTATAAACTGGAATTCCACTACAGCAGGATTATTAGAAGAAAAAAAATAGCAAGAACCCCTCCCCCCCCCTACATCTGAGCTTTTCTAGCCTAATTTTTTCATAATAATAATATTCAGACCACTTTCTATACTCATCATTCTTCCTTGATTGAAATAACTTGTCATATTATAGATGAGAAGGAAAGAGTTAGGAGTTTTAGCTCTCTGCCAGTGTTGGCTGACACACACTGCTCTGTAATGGTGTTTTTCATGTGTACCATCAGGTCCAGGCAAACATTTGGTTGTATTTGTGCTTTAATAGCTGGAGGGCCACAAGTGCTGAGAATCCCAATTCAGCAGGTTTGGCATTAATAATTACTCTTTAATTCAGCTGGAAAGCATCCTGGTCTGCATCTTCCCCATCTGAAGGGTTATATCCATCTTCCTGCTGTATCCAGCCAGCCAGAGGACTTGTTATACCCAGCAGGAAACATGTCACCTTTCTGAAAGCCAGCACCTGTGCACTGACTGATTGACCAACAGGACTGTGCAGCAAGGGTAGTTTGGCCTAGCTCTGGTTTTTTTCTCTGGATTGATTAATCAAATGCTTCAAATAATTGCTGTGGTTGTGATTAATGTCAACTGCATAGCTAATTGCCCAGGAGAATAAAATGACTCTTTCTGTTTAAAAAAAACCACCACACCCACCTGTAAATGAGTTAATTATTTACTCTGTTCACCTCTCTAACCTTGTTATGCTTGTAAATTAATAGAAATATTGATCTTGGAGCTGATTTTTCTGTTGCCCATCTTGCATCAGCGTAATTGGGGGGTTCAGTGTAACCAAGGACGTGCTCTCTCTGCTTTGCTTTGCTGTGAACTGTGAGAGCGGTGCTGAGAGGACCATTGGGGGGTAGCTGACCCCAGGATTTTTAGGGCATCCCTGCATTAGCAGTGACTACTCCTCGTAGACAGCCGTGGCCCCTGGCAGCAGCGCCTCCTTGGCCACCTCTCTTGGTAGCAGACTCTACCACCCAGTGGCTGCTGCTGTTAAAACAATCTTGTTTCCTTCCATCAGCTTCCACTCGCATCGGATTTTTCCATGTTCTCCATCTGTGAGTACATTTACACCCCCCACCCCCTCCATGTACAAACAGCATTTTAATTACAGCCCTGGTTGTTCTGACAGGTTTCCCTGCCATGACAGCGTGACACCAGAAGGCTGCAGAGCCACTAATAGAGGTGCCTGCTGTGTTTACCCCTGTGGGGCACAGACCCCAATGCCTCCCTGAGGAGCTGGCTCAGCCAGGGTTTCTGTGCCTCCCCAGACAGTCCCTGGCAAAACGTGGGACTGGCAAAAGAATGCCAGTTTTAGGAATGTTATCAGGAATGCACCACTGACTGAAGGGACAGCAACCTAGAAAGCTCCTCTGCTCTTACATTTGTGGAGATGTAAGTAAAAGAAGCTTTAATGCCAGCTGCTGTTTGAAGTCATGTCAACTCCCTGTGCTTTCGTTTCCTTGCAGTTTGGTGTCCAGAAAAAGGTTGGGTGCCTCAGCTTCTGGAAAGGCTGTTTCAGGCATTGCCAAGCTCGAGTCTTTGTCTGGCTCTGATACACTTGCTCCTTCATGTGGCTATCAGGGATGGTTTGGTGGAGCTGTGTCTGCCTTGCTGGGAGACATTAACATCTCTTCCAGAGCTCTGCTTGAAACTGCTGCCCTTTTGTGCTCACTGCAGCCTGATGCAGAGGAGACAGCCAAAGTGTTCCCTCCATGCTGGGCAGACTTCATGTAGCACAATGGTTTGTCTTGTTTTTTCCCAATCACAGAATCATGTAGCTTGGAAAAGACCACTACAACCAAGTCCATCCTTTAGCCCTGTATTGCCAGGTCTGCCACTAAACTGTGTCCCTGAGTGCCAGATCCACTTGGTTTTTAAATCCTTACAGGGATGGTGACTCCACCACTGCCCTGGGCAGCCTCTGCTAGGGCTTGACAATCCTTTTGGTGAAGAAATTTTCCCTGATATCCAATCTAAACCTCCCCTGATGCAACTTGAGGTGTTTTCCTCTTGTCACTTGTTACCTGGGAGAGGAGATCGACCCATACCTGGCTACAACCTCCTTTCAGGTAGTTGTATCTGTTCCGATACAGTGATATTGTAATAACCATTGTCTTGCTTCTTCCTGTTTCCTGAAACAGTTTTTGCAAGGAAAACATGACATTATGGCCAGCAGACAGTATCTGTGCATCGTGGGACTTGTTTCAGCTCCATCTCTGTTACACAAGCTGATGGTCTTTGAACAGGTTAGACAGGGACTGTCAGAAAGAGCCTTTCAGAAATGCAGTACCAACCCCCAAATCCTAAACCATCTCTCGTCGTCAGGTTCGTGTAACCTCCTTGCTACCAGTGCTTGGTCCAGGAAGGTTTGGTCTGTTCACGTGGCCTTCTCATACAGTTGGGTCTGTTCCACTGGCTGCTTTGTGCAGACTCCATCATCAGCCCCTGCCCATACACAAATGGTCTGAGTTGGTGCTGAGGCACCCAGATTTATTTATTTTTTATTTTGTCTGCGGGAGGCTGAGTTGTAGATGTAGCCTCAGGGTTACAGGTTATGGGCGTGGCTGGTGCTACAAAGATCCAACTCACGAAGCACTTTTTGCTCTGTGACTCGGGCTGGTAGCACTCAGTGCCATGACTTTGTTCTGATGTGGCCAGTGCCAGGTGCCATCACAGAAACCTGGCTGCAGTTCAGTTGCTTGAAACTTGACATGCTTTCTTGTAGCTCTTGAATGTGGCTCTATTTTCTGGCAGCTGGGGAAAATGGCTTTGAAAAATAATGTCAGCTTTTAAGTCAAATTGGTATCTGCATTTATTCCAGGCTACTAGAAGCCAATCAGTTTAAGTTCCTACTTGGCAAATGAAATTCCTGTCTTGCTGTCTACTCTCTGTAGCCCCGTTCTGGTAACTGCTACTTGTTTTTCACTCTTTTTCTTTCCTTCTAGTGTGTCTGGTTGAAGAGGTGTTTGGTTGCTGAGGTGTAGGAACTGGTGTGGTTTCCAAGGTACCTGTCCTTGGCCCTCTCTCATTTTTTGTAGGACTGGTCTTGTAGGAGCAGAGGAGAAAAAAAAGGCAAAAATTGGCGAAGTCCCCACCTGCCTTGCGCACAGTTCAGCTCATGAAAACCACCACTCCCTGGTCTCAGCAAGGCACCTGATTCCAACTGCCCTGCTTGGACCAAGGCAGGTGGGTAGTGAGGATCCGTGGGGGAGCCATTATGGACTATTCCAGGTGAACAGAAAAAGGAAAGAAGCAAAGCTGCCTGTGAATAGAGAGAATCAGGAGAGCAAGAGGTAGATGGGCTGCTGAAATAATGCTCTCTTTAACTGTGAATAAGTAACAGCATCACAGGAGGCATTCGGGGCAGCAGTTCTGGAGGGCTAAAAGGAAGGTTAAAGATTACATTTAGGATTAGGATTAGGAAAATTGGGACTCCTAAGGCATAGTAAGTGAATGCTGAGGAAAAAGGCATAGGCAAAACCAGCTTTGTCTGGACTAATGACTGGTAATTAGGTGTGCATGACGCACTTTATCATCTTCTGTGTTAACAACATCTCTGTGTATGATATCTATCGCACCTGCTCATATACTGTACATTATCCATATTATTAGCAGATTACAATACGTGTTACAATATATGCAGACTCACTTCTTAAATTTATGGCAGTGTCAGAAGTTGCTCTGCCAAGAAAAAGGGTTTCCTCTGGCAGCTCTTCACATTAGCTCCTGCCCGGCAGCAGCTTTCACGCGAGGCTGCGAGTGCAGCCTCTGCCGAGCCCGTGGGCTTGGCTGGAGCTCCTCCCGCCTTCCCGTGAATGCTCGGGGATAGTGCAGGCTGTGTTAGCACGCAATGCAGATGCTGGTGAATGAATAAAGAGGAAAAGGAAGAAAGAGCGAGCCTGCCTCTCTCATCGCTTTCAAAGAGCAGAGGAAGGCATTAGCAGCCTCCAGAGGGAGTTTCACTGCTCAGCTGGTCTCCGGGCGCGGGGAACTGATGCCTCAGGGAATCACCAGAACAAACTCTCTCCCAGCCCTGCCAGCCCTGCGTGTAGCACTCTGCACACCAGCCCTGGGCTCTGCGGGGTGAGGCTCAAGGAACCCCAGGTTTGAGACTGGTCAGCTGCATCTCCAGAGCCACGGTGTGTGGTGTGGGGACCAACTCACTCAGTCATTCCTTCCCACTTTTAGGGCAGGATCAGCTCTGCTGCGTAAGGGTTGGCTGACTTCTTTTGTAAATCTCAGCAATAAAAATGTGTCCACAATCACCCAAATAATGTAAGAAAAAGATAAGAGCATAAAATGATTATGCTGGTGAAAGAAAAGAGGAACTAGTGAAGTCTGAAAGAGATGCAGGCAGGTGAGCAGTGGGCCTTGTGAAGCAGAACAAAATGCATTATTATTTTTAATGGAAATTCAGAAAAGGCTCTGTAGATGCTCTGGGCAAAGGGCAAGTAGAGGAGCTGCTGATTCTCTGCTGGTGAGAGTGTAACCAGCTTTGTTCCAGTGCTCAGGCAAATAGACGTGGCAGCTGGAAAGGACTATCTGGCAAGGGATGGGAGGAACCTCAAGTGGGGATTGCACTTCACACCTGCCAGGCTTTCTTCCCGTTTGCATCACAGTACCCTGTGCTGGTGTCCATTGTGCTGGTGTGAAGCTCTGGGTTCCCTGCAGGGGATATGTCTCAGTGAGATGTTAATGCCAGGCTCCTTGCTGCCCCTCCAGCTTCCATCTCAAATGTGGCCCCACCGCATGCTTTTTCCACCTCACTTTGTCCCTAAGCAACCCTTCTGGCCTAGGCCATCCTCCATCTGGTTTCCTCCCAGCTTGCCTGAGCCTTGCTGCCCTCAGAAAACTTCCTGTATGTGGAATTTGCAATAAAAACTTTAGGATTTCTGGTAATCAGGCTGATGACTTCTTCCAAATTACAGGTTGCTAAAGCAATGCTGAGTTTTGTGCTCATGAGTGGCAGGGAAGTATCTCTTTGTTGGTTCTGATGCCACCACCAAGGAGCAGAACTCCTGAGACTTTCACAGACTCTGAGGTCCTCTCTCTCCTTCTTTCTTCAACCCAATAAGTTGGGTGCATAAAGCTCATTTTGAAAAATGACAATAATGTGACAAGGATACGTGATGGAGGTGTCATACAGGACATTGTGTTCAGTGCTTCTTAGAAAAGTGGTGTCTATCACCTACTCCAGAGGCTAGAGAATGTGACACAGACTTAAAAAATAAAATGTGATTTTGCTGTGGGGGTGAAGCCACTGGAGGCAGTTCTGTCTTCTTACTGGCTTAAGGCAGGGGAGAAGGGGAACTGGTGCTGCTGGTGGAGTGAATTCTTCCTGCCTAACCAAAGCATCTTCAGGAAATGGAAGTGTTCAAGAAATGACTGAACGCAGCACTAAGTGCTATGATCTACTTGACAAGGAAGTGTTCAGTCAAAAGTTGGACTTGATGATCCTGGAGGTCTTTTCCAACCTTAATGACTCTATGATTCTGTAACTTTTCTGTAGACATAGAGATCAAAAGTAACTCAGCTCTTAGCAGCCTTGCTGGCAGCCCAGCTATGTATGGGTAGGATGACTCTGGGCCTTTGAACAGATGTGTTGTAGAGGCCTGGAGCACCAGTTATGAAGTCCTTTGACCCTGATCTCTGAGGTGATTCTCCAGTCATGATGGCTGTCCTACCTTGGACACTCTGAGAGCCCTGGGGAGTGTGCTGGGATGTGCTGCAGCACCTATGACTAGCACGGGTTGGTTGTGCTGGGAGCTGTTCTAATCCCCTCTTGGATTTGCAGGGAAGAAGGTTTGGACATGGGATCCTCAAGGCAGTGAGTTACTCAGATGACCAGCACAGAGTGAGTTTCAGGAGTCAGAGAAATACGAGCCATCATCTGGAAAGAGAGCGACATTGGCAGGGAAGAGCTGCCCCAGCCTGGGGGCACATCCCCAGTTTGAACAGGTCTGGCTGTCTAATGAAGGTCAGTGCCATGGGATGGGGAAAGACGTGTGAGAGTAATTTGCTGGGAGGAGGGACATGTAACATCTATGACCAGGGCTGGAAAAGAAATCCAGAGATTGGCCATGGCTATGGGGTTTGAGCCTAGAAATAAATACCAGGAGCTCTGATGGAAGAATGAAGGTAGAGGCGTGAAGGAACACAGCTGGAATGAGCCTGCAGGTCTGAGCATCGGATCTGGCATCAAATGCAGCTCTTTGCTATGATCCAGTTCACTTTCAGGAGCTAATGTGTGACTTGTGAGAATGGGAGTACAAACACAGCCTTGAAAGACAAATCTAATACCAATTCAACTTTTATGCTGCAGTTTTTTCTCTGTATCAGGTACTCATTTACATGCCTTTGTCCTGTCGTTGTGAAGGCCTTACCCCTGGTGGTGGGCAGTTGGAGAGTGGGAATTTGGAGTGTGAATTCCATAAAATATCAAAGCATAGATTCTCCACGGGCAGGTACAGCACTTACCTAAAGCAGCTTCTAGGGCTCATGGTTGGCCAAGTGGGTAATGTAGAGGGATTTAGGTGGTGATAATGGCCTGTGATGGTATTTCATAGAAAATTGTGCTGGGGTTGTTATTTCTGTGGGATTTAACCATCCTGGACACACAGCTTCACAGATCACGTGCTTTCCTAGAATGAAGCTGTTCCACATATCTAGGAGATGCCGAGGACTTCTGAACCACTGGGTGACCTCCCTGTGCACAGCTCCAGGTCAGGGTTCAGCTGCAGGGTAGGGCTACTCTCACCTGAGGAGAAATAGGTAACAAAGAATGGATCTCAGAGATGCACCTGATTGCTTGTGCCAAATCCTCTTTTACTGAGAGGTACCAGTGCCAGGATGGGCTGGAGAGTCTGTTGAGCTACATATTCTCATTCTGGCTCAGACAAATTTTCCCTATCCATGCCTGGGTAGTCTGAATACTGGGCATTCAGCCTGACCTTCTCCTGGCATTTTAAGGGACAGTTTGAGCAGTGCCAGGGTCTTCATGAAAGAAGCACTGTGCCCTGGTACAAAACCAGGAGTGTTTGCTTTTCACAGACAGCTCATGCTGGATCTTGAGGTGACCGGACCAGGCTCACCTCCCTTAAAGCCCACCAACTGTAAGTGTTTGCTTTGTAATCAGTGTCCAGGGCCTGATTCCTATGCAGGGTCTGTAGGGAAGGGGAAGCAAGAACAAAAAGACAGTGAGGTTTTAGGATTTGCTTTCTCAATGGCAGCTCATTCTGATCCTTTTTGCATGTGCTTGTGGAGTGCAGGAGTGGAGGGGATGCCACTGCTTCGTTCACTGCTCCAGAAGACTAATGGACCTTGACAACTGCAGAACAACATGGAAACTATTAGAAAGGGAGGACTGATTAAAGCCCCAACCATCCCAGCATTCCCTTGGGCTCTTAACCCCATATTGGAGCTGAGCAGCCTTGCAATGCCTCCTCCCACTCTGCACAATTAACATCTCTTGTCACTAATTGATTCCTGTGGTGCTCACAGGACAATTAGAATTTAAATTGCCTTTTACAAAGGTCATGAAAACATGATAAAAGACGAATCTATTAGAGAGGATCACTCAGGAGTCTCTCTCCTTTTGTGTGGTGCTGGCTCTTGGTTATCACACAGACATGAGTGAGGGGAGCTGGGAGAGCGGTTCATACCTTGGGTTCATTTCTTGATTGTAGTTCATGGCAGAGGCTCAGCTCTTTGTGGCTTGTGAATATTCTTTCACAGAAGATGGCATTTAATTTTTTTCCTGCCTCCTTTATAAGGTTTTTGTGTCTGAACGTGCTATCCCTTTTCTGTCTTTTCTGATAAACTTGAAATGCTGGGTTTGCACTTGAATATTGAATTTACTGCAGGGGGACACGTGCAGTGTTTGCAATGAGGGGCTAAAGATTTGCCTTCACAGGACAAAGTTGTCCTAGTATCAGCCTGTCTTTAATCTCAGAGGGTGCAATAATGGATTAAAACCTCACATGACTCCCTGGAAAGCAAAGGCAGTGAGAGAGAGGGCAGCTGGAGCACTGTTTGCACGAGGGTGCATAAGAGAATCTGAGTCCTTGGTTCAGCAGTGCTGTCACTCCAGCTTTCTGTAAAGTAGTCCCTAGTAAAGAGGTCCTAAAAGAGAATGCATGAATGCAAGTGTGTGAAGGCATTGCTTCTAAACCCACGCTTGCAGCTTTCCCCATCTGCAGCTGATACTTCCAGGAATGGCATACTGCCTGGAAACCTCTGGAACTGATGCAATCACATGCAAGCTGGTACAACCCCTGGATCCCAGTGCCTGTAGCATCACGACTTGGGAAGCCTGGCTGAGTTTTGCCTCCAAAGCAGGATATGGCAGTTTGGGATGAGCTTGGCTGTAGGGGCTGGTATTTTGCTGGCAAATGGGAACATTCAGAGTTCTTCCACTTATAGCAACACTCCCCTCTGTCGTGCTCAGACCTCAACAGTGGGAAGAGATATAAAACTTTGTGTGGCAGCGTTAAGGCAATGCCTTGTAACTGCAGCAAATCTCCTGGAATGGATCTTGGCAGATTACCTAATCCATCTGCCTTCTCTAAGGCAGGATCATCTTTGCCCATATCCCTAACCTGTTCTCAAGGAAACCTCTCACACAGGAGCCTTTGCTGCCGTGAGGATTGGGATGGGGGGCAGATTGCCTCTTGTAGGGTATAGCACATCTTGTTGTGATGCACCTGGTCCTGCCTCAGAGCCAGCATTTTGGACCAGCTGTATTTCAGACCTGGATGCAGTGAACAGCAGTCTTAAATCCTGCAGTTTGGTCATTTCTCTTCTGTCACATATGCCCCAAGTGTGGGGTTTGACAGGAAAAGCAAAGTGTGACAGCCACTACTGTGGCCCAGAACTTGCCTCATGTAACTACAGCAATATTTCATGCTGGGAGAGAAAATCTGGCCAGAATGTCCAATTGCCCATCCCATCCTATCCCAGTGGCATTCCCATTAAAAAGAAAGCTGGCTGGCTATTTGAGAAACTCATGTCCTTTCCAAGTCCTGCCTTTGACTCCTTGCTATTCTGGTTATTGAAATTGATTTTGTACTCCAGGCATGGGATTTTCCATTGCCAAGTTTAATGTCGGAGATAATAGAAATTATGTTTCTACTCGCACATAAATCTCAGGGCTGTTTGTGCTCAGATGACTGGACAGTAAGTACAGGTGAAATTGCTCCTGTGATTGTTTCAGTAAAAGTGTATTATTGTTGTAAGGTTTTATAAAGTGTGTTTAACTGGTTTACACATATTTCTAGCAGTCACTGGGTAGGTTCTTTGTTGATTTTTTTCTTCTATTACAATAAATATAAACCTCTAAGCCAGGCATCTAGTTTCTCTTCATGACAGGGTGGTAAATCAGCAGGCTTTGGCAGCAGGCCAGAGACTGAGCAGCAAGCCCACCCAGCAGTTGTGCAGTGCCCCTCTGCTGTGCTTGCCCTGCGGTTTTGGGCACGGAGAAAACAACCTGTTCAAAAGATCACACAGATCTCTCTGCTTTTGCACACCTCCTCATGTGGGACGAGCTTCAGGCTTTGTTCTGACTCCAGCACAGCCTAGTCTACCTTAACCTTGCCATCATTAGTCAGCACACATAGGACCTGGCTTTGAAAAGCTTGGGAAAGAATAAGCAGAGGTCAATCTCTTGAGCTTTAAGGGCAAAACTGTCAGAGAAGGTTTCTTCGGCTCCCAAGAGCTGATGGAGAGAACGGTGTTAGCGCCAGGCCCACGGGGATCAGTTAGGGAATTGTGGCCTGAAGGCACTCCAGCCTTTGGGGTCCCCATGTCCTAACCCAGCAGCTTTTTTTTTTACTCCCAGGAGGAAGAAGGACTTTTTCAGAGCGCATGAGATAATCTCACACTTTACAAAACTAAAGGAGAGGGAGGAAGGACTCCAGAGTGGCTGGAGCCTACATCCACTTCAGCCAGGGCTCCTCTTGGTTAGATGTGAATCTGCTCAACCCTGCAGTCCTCACCTGGGTGACATTCCCAGGATCAGAAGGCCTTGATCAGCTGCCCAAGCAGCTCCGTGTATCGCAGCCAGCTGGCAGCCCACCAGCCCTGCTGCCATCTGTCCCCCCGTGCCTCTGTTGTGTCTGGGCCCTGGGAGCCAAAGATGCTGCCGTAGTTCCTTCCTGAGGGAAGCCCAGACCCTGATAATTCAGGTGTTCAGGCAATATCCTTCCTGCAATGAAGTGCCAGCCTCCAGCAGCCGGGCCATGCTGTGTGGTGATCAGAGCACTGCAATGCCTGCGAGACATTTCTTCGGCGCTTCCCCACCTGTCCTCACCCCACGCTTCTTTATGCTTTGCATGTCTTGTGTCCTTGGCTCGAGGAGCATCATTAGCATGTGTCAGGTTGTGCCCAGCATGGTGAAACCTCAGCTTGAGCTGGTGTTTTAGGTAAAAACAGTAAAAAAATGATGCATCTGGCTTATTTTTGCACTTGTACACATTTGGCAGTGCTGCTTTTGTGTATTATTTGCTTCCCTCCCAGAGATCTTACCTTTGGCTGGGAGCAAAGGGGCTCAATTTATCTATTCCTTGCCTCGCAGGGGTTTGGTGAAGCTCAACTAGCAAAAACTTGTAAATTGCTTGGAGATCATTAGTGGAAAAGTGCTGTAGAAGAGCAAAGTATTATTTATTAATGTGCCTCTGTCTTACAGTGCCATAAATATCAAGGTTTTAATTGTGCCGCCTTGTAATCTGAGTAATTTCCTGGATATTTTCTTTGGGCTTTTTTTCTTTTTTTCTTTCTGGATTACCTTGATAAATAAATTCATGGAACCGCCCCTGCACAGAGTGACATGGGAGTGGTGTTTAAAGGCCAGGTTTGTCAGGGGTAGAAGGCAATGGGATGCCACAGTATGACTATCGGCTTTCCTCTGGCTGCTCTAATCTCTACTGCCTCAGTCTTATCCTCTGCATCTCAACTTGCTTTTCCTCTGTCCTTGTTTAAAATCTCACCTCTGCCCGTGAGAGGAGTGTGTGACACAGTGTTACGATGGTGAACAGAGACCTTGCACTGCAAGGGGCTCTGGATCACTCCATCAGCACTATGCAGCCATTAATAAGCTCTAGCCATGCCTGAAAACTGGCACTATACCCACTTTTGGGCAGGACATGAACAATGTGGCTGAAGGGCAAAGAAGGGAGAAAATCCTTCCCCTCGTCCCGTGAGCTTCAGCTGGCACAGGGAGGTGTGAGCTGGCTGTGCTGGGGGCCTGCCTTGCTCTCCAGACCGTGCCAACAGCTGCTGCAGCCAGTCTGAAGTGTCGAGCTGGGTGTAGTTACAGGAGGAGTTTGACCAGTCAAGATGCTGAAGTCTGGGTTTTCCTGTGCATCTGAGAGGTGTCTGCAGACGGATGATAGTAGGGGCGTATCAGCTGCCATCTTGCCCATCCCACCAGGCTTGGACTGGGAGGTTTCAGGTACTTTTCTCGGAGTCTGTGAAAAGGTGGAAGCCTGGTAGTGCAGCAGACTGCTCTATGGAGGCTGATGTCAGGTGTTGTGGCTGGTGGGATGATACCAAGTGATCCACAACGAATGACAGCAAACACTGTGGTGTGTGGGTTTAAAATTGAACCTTTGTGTGATAATTCTAATGCACAATGAGGAAATTCCTTGTCTCTCTCTCTCTCCCTCCCTTTGCCTCAGAAACATGGCAAGGCTCAGCCTGCTCCTGGTTTCCCAAGTGGATGGGCAGCTAGCTGCTTGCTCCTGCATTTCTAAGCTCTGGCATAGGCTTCTCTAATAACATTCATAGGCCTCTGAGATTACCCTGTTTCATGCAAAAGTCACCAGAAGCAGCAGCAATTGTGTGTGTGTTCTCGCTCCTTCCCAATTCTGGCTGATCAACACCAGGTTTAAAACGTTTGCATCGGCTGTCAGTGAAACACAGAACCAGTCTGAAGACTTTCCTTTCTTCTGGAGTACAAGATATGAATAGCACATTGTTCTGCCCTCCATGTCTCCCACACTGCTCTCTGCTCCTTTCCAAGCTTGCTAGAGGATTCTGATGGCTGCAAGATAATAATTTCCTATCAAATTCCAGGGGATGAAATCCCACATATATCAGCATCACAAGGAAACCTTCAGCTTGGCAGTGAGCACGTCTCCAGACAGTCCTAGGGGGTTATACCTCAGGTGTGGTGATCAAACAGCTTTTCTGTGGTGATCACAAAGGCGTGGGAGAGAATATCTACTGTTACGACCTTGACACTGAGACCATTGCTGACATCCTCAGTCTCCAAGGGATGGGCTTTTAGTTGACAGCAGAACTTGGGGCTACATCTGACTTATCCCTCAGTCGTAACCATCTGCCTTTTCTGCTGGCTCAGACAGTCTCACTTCCCATTCGATTAACAACATTCCCCAGGGGAGTCAATTATGCCACCTGAGAGAGAAGGAGGGGAACAAATGGTCTGTGCTTCAAGGGAGAAAAGGGAATGTCAAGTCCTAATTCAGGCAGCATGGCAGACTGGTCTTGCCTCATGAGATAGCACTGGCACTTCACAGGAGAGGAATTCACTAATATCTGCTGCTGCTGAGACAGGCACAACTTCCAGAGGGTCTGTGAGCAAACAGGAATGCATCTATGAATGCTGAGGGCCATGACATGTGTGCCAGGGGAAGATCTCTGGTAACAATTGCCCATTACTTGGGCAATTATTGAAAATTAAAAATTAATCAGTACAGGTCCGAGTCCCTTTAGCTGTGCCAACAATCTTCAGTGCAGAGATTCATACACTCCCTATTTTGTTTCAAATATGTGGCCAACTGCAAAAAAAAAGGCATTTTAAGCATAAAAGGTCTTTAAAGAGCTGTGTTTATGCTTACAGAAAGGAGATCCACATTTCAAAGGTGTAGATGAAACTACATCAAAGTGAAACAGGAAGAAAACAGCACACTTCTTGACTCTACAAAGATTTGAGAAGTATTTTAAAACCTAGAGAAACTCTGTGCACTGCAAAATCTGTTTTCCTTGTGTATTTTGGCTGAGATTTCCAATTATTTTTGCAACATGACCACAATCTGAAGCCTGAGGAGAGAGTGGAGGACTGAGCTGCTGAGCTGGCTGGACTTGCTGTTGCAAGAGGGAGATGCAGGTGAGGGTTCCAGAGGAAGTTGGTGTTCACAGGGATGCCCTCAGGAGCATCTGTACAGGTAGAGACAGTGACTGGATCTGGCCTGGCTTTACTGAGGATGTGTCTGGAGTTCAAGAGTTGACTGAATAAATAGAGCAAATAAACACTCAAATTCTGTCTCAAGGTCCTCAGCCACGGGAATGATCTCTGTGCCTTAAACACAGGAGTGATGGCTTGTGGCCTTGTCTTTGAGCCTGTTGCTAAAGAGGTGGAGGGGGACCAGTGCAGTGGAGGTGGAGACTGGTGAGGGCCTTGCTAAGGTCTCAGTTACTGCCTGACCCGAGGGCTGGTGCAGATTGATCAGCGTCAGCAGATCCCACCCTGTCCTGCCCAGCCCAGCTCTGAGCAGGCCTGGGGTCTCAAAACCATCTCTGTGTTATAGAAACTTAACACTGTTGCTTACTTGGCTTCTACCCCCTGGCCTTCAGCTGATGGGTGGTGACTGATCCCCCTAGGAGGGGACTTAGAAATTATTATGAGACTCATTAAGGTAATTAAGTGAAATGCATGGTGAGGCCTATCAGGAGTGCCCATGTGGCCATCTATGTTCACAGTTGCTGCATAAAAGCCAAGAGACAGTATTTCAGTCAGGGTTCTTGGGAAAATGCTGACACCAACCAGCACATTGTTGCTCTTGGCAATTGCTCTTGCTGGCAGAGGACCCGGCAGGCTGAGGGGCCTGGTGGTAAGAGCTGTCTGGACTAAGCAGTCTACCAGCAGTCAGACTGTAGCTGAACTTAACACGAGTCCCTTGAGTAAGGCTCAGCTTGGGACTCCCAGCCCAGCCAGTGCTGCAGAAATACTCATATTTATGACTGGAGTTAATTTTTTTTATATCAAAGAGCAGATGGAATAATGCAAGAGGGAGAAAGAGAAGGTGCTGTTGGTACTGATCTTGTTCTCTCAGCCTGAAGATCCCTGCAAGCCCATGTAGTTGTCGTGGCTGTGTTCTGCAGAGGAAGGCAGCAGAGACATGGTTAAGATGCTGCTTTAAAAATCCACTATGGGAATAACGGGGACTCTTAGGATGGAGACTAAATTGTAACGACAGGCTTATGTGGACAAAGCTAGTGGGGAGACTTTATTTCACCAGTGCTCACAAATGGAAAAGAAATGAAAACTGGCACATGATTCTGTTTCCACTTAGGAAGCACCCATCTGCCTTCTTAAAATTCAATTTATGGGAATGGTGAGTAAGGCTGGGCCAGTTCTTAGCTATTAGATCCATGCCATTAACATCCCAGCCGCTTCAGTGTATCAGCAGCACGCACGGGGTGAGGAGCATGTCTCATGCAGGATTGGCAGAAATTGATATTAATAAATGGATCTAATATTCTTAAATTTGTATTCCTTCCCCAGCCTCGCAGCGACCCCAAAGGGCAGGAGAAATAATAAGTAAAGGCCTAATTCATTATTTATAACCAGGCAAACCAGGGAAGTAACTCTGGGAGATTACCTGGATAATCCAGCATTAGCATCTTGTTTCAGATATCTTTATTAGGACTCGGGAAAGGCTTCTGGGAGAGTGAAGTGGCACAGTAAATTCGTACTCTAGCCTTTGGCCGTGCCTGGTGCCCCGGCTTTATAATTTACTTTGGGACGCGTGTGAGTTCAGGAGGAAAAATAAACACCTTTGGGTGAAGAGAAAGGAAAGGAGGCTGAAGAGGGGCAGCACCATTTTAAGCTGCTTGGAGTGGATTTCAGAGGGAGGCACTCCTCAATCTGTTAGTGTTTTACAGGATGGAAAAAAATTACATCCTAGAGATCAGGCTGATGAGGTTAATGTTTAGGTGATGCTTTGAGGTAAAACACATTAGTTCTTGTAGTCCATCCAGTGTCTGTTATTCTTTCTCAAGGCAGGGACAGCCTGCAGGCCTTTTGAAAAATAATTACTGTCCTATGCTTTTTGCTTTTGTAAACGGTATGTGAATGATTTTGCAGAAGGAAGGGACCAGTTGCTGAGCTGAAGGCTAAGAATGATTGTCCTCGTTGGGTTTTTATTCTCTTTTTTCCCGAATAGCATTGGAAGGGTCTCAGGTTGCAGGAACGAAACCAGCTAAAAGTTCACAAATAAATTTTTTCGGGAAGATGCAGATGAGAGCACCACGGGACAGAGGGTGAGATCCTTCTGAGACTCGCAGCTCAGGTTTGCAGATGTGAGATGTTTGAATAAGTTATGGGGGAAGAATTTAGTGTGTGTTCAGTCCTGATAATGCCTTCAGCTCTGTATGCTTTGCTGAGCAGCCCTTTATTGCAGGAAGAGGTTTGCTTTTGTGCACTGATAGCCAGGAGATGGGAGATGCACTCCTTGGGCAATTCTTGGGGACTCCCCTCTCGATGACTTTTTGACTGGGACTTTTCCTCATCTTTATTCTTTGGATTCGTTGCTGGTTCAGGTGTGTGGGCAGGCAGTTCAAAGGGAGCAGAGCAGGCTGTCAACAGTTAATAGAGTAGCAGTGCAACTACTTTGCATTTATATTGTGCCTTCCCTCAGAGGATCTCGAAGTGTTTCCAAATATTAGCTAATCCCCAATAGACACCTACCAGGGAGGTACAGTCAATAATAAGCCCATTTTAGATGAGGAAGTCTGAGGTGGAGCAGTTTAATGGTTCCTTAACAGATCAGTGGAGGCGCTCGGAGTAAAGCCCAGGGCTCCCAGATGCTGGTCCCTGGCTCTGATTCACTCTCCTTCTCTTCTTTTTCTTCTGAATGGATTTACCCATCCCCAATATAAAGCAGATCAGATCACCTACCACGTCTCCTTACACAAATTTCCTTTAAATACTAGCTGTCAGTGAGCCTTTTTGTGAAATTACATGCAGAGAAAAGAGAGAATATTACCATCTGGGATATCATATCAGCATTTCTAGAGATACTTGGTACAGGATGTATCCAATTATAAATGAGCTAGAAGCCTACAGTCTAACAAAGGCAGGTGGAACCTTATCAGCAGCAATGAACAGTTTAGGAAAGAGGAGTTAGCAGGATTATTAACCCTCATGAAATAGATTCTGTCTTCCAAAAAGGAAAATAATAATGTCCATAACTGAAATAATTAACAGAAAAACAATTTGCAACACATAATTAAATGACTTAGGATATGCTAATGCATAGTTAAGATTGCACAAAGGTTTCTACCACACTGCAATCTAAGTGTGCAATTTTCATACACCCCTAACTTTGTTAAATCAAAGCCAAACTTCTCCCAGTTTAGGAAAGCACAGGCTCCTCATTGAGGTGCCTGTGCTGGGTCTAAAGCACCAGCCACGTTTTCTGGCTGGAAGGTTTTGTTTTGGTTTTTGTTTTTTTTTTCCCCACAGTGTGCTCTTCATCATTCTGTAACTCACAAGCAGCTGAAGTGATTTTTCAGAGATGATTCAAAACACTCTTCAGCTCTGGGAGAACATGAGATTGTGAAGTCGTTTTCAACAGCGTGTTGAAATGGTCTGGGAATGAGAAGTGTCTCCTGGCCGTACCTGCTGAGGGTGCTGGCAGCTCCACCTGCACAAAGCTCCTCATGATGTGGAATTGCATTACTGCTACAAATAGTGCCTGGAAGCCGCCATAGGCATTGTGTTGGTGCCAGAGCCATGCTGGGATTCCAGATATCCCTGCTACCAAATGGCACTGAAATGACTCGGTCTTGATACTGTTATGGTGCCAGTTCTGTGCCAGTCCATCTGCCCCAGCTGTCCCACTTGCTGACACGGCCTGGTCATTTCAGCTAAGGGCTGGCACACCCTGAAAGTGCTTCTGCGTGTGCTGAGAAGGGGGAGATGCAGTCTAAGACTCTTTTGGAGACCCTCAGAATGCTCTCTCTACCGATCAAAGAGTGCAAGCTGGAAGCAAACTGATTCTGTCCTGTTCAGCTGGAGTGTGCTGTGTGTCATGGAGGGAGCTCTGACACAGGAGAGTGGTAAATTAGATGGCTTTAGGGACACATTAGTCTCTGTGTGACTCCTGAAATGGTGACAAAACTGAGACGGGACCAAATCCAAAAGGTGCTGTGTGAGCAGAGCAGGAGGAGGTGCTGCTTGTCTCTCTGGATCCAGTCCTTTCTGCTCCAATAGCTGACAAAAAGAAATTAATAGAACATTTTAAATCTGCTTTTTGTATCTTCTCTTCTGGGTTTCCTCCCCTGCCCACACAGATGCTGAAGGTGCTGGTGGTGGATTGCCTATGTGCATTCTCTGCTACCAACCTCCAAACATTACTTAATGACACATACAATGGGCTAATAATCTTCACTGGGCAATGTGAGCTTTTTGGGACCTTGCCTTGGGCTGAGAACTCTTTGGGGTTTAGATCTGCTTTCTCAGTGCTGAGGAGATGCCATTCCTCACAAAAGCATTTCCAAAAAACAGACTCCTGTTCCAGGAGTGAGTTCTGCTCTGGGTTGATGGTGTTTGAAGTCCAACACAGCTCCTTATGTTGCAGGGAGTGCAGTGTGCTGGGGCTGCTTGATAGCAGTGGTGTTATTCTGGAAAATGCTGTTAATTATAGCCCACAAAAACACGCTCTGGACACATCAATGTCTGCTTTGGGAGGTGGTTCAGGCCTCTTAAACTGATTCCTGATATTGCAGATTTCTCTGCTGAGAGCCCCAGTGGCATCCCTTACATGTGCTATTCTTTCATGCCCGGAGTCAGCTGCTGAACAGCTAGCTGTAGGATTGGGATGTGGGAATAGGAGCATTTGGTTAGAAGGGGTGGATTGGACTGATTGGCACCTGAGTGGAGGGCTGGGGATTTTCCAGGAGGAACATAAACCACTGCTCTTCCTCCTCTGCTGTTCACAACACCCAGGCTGGCTTCAGCAGGTGGGGACTGTGGGAGAAACATGACAACAGTGTGGGAAGATGCATGAATGGTCCTTGTGCTTTCTTTGCTGAGCTCTGTGGTTGCTTTTTCCTCCTTAGGAGAAGGCTGGAGAGAAATTCCTGCTCAAATCCCAGGCACAGGGATTTTTAAGGGAAGAGCACAGCAACAAGAGAGAGAGAACACGTGAGAATGGGTTTCAGCAGCTCATCTGAGGCAACATGACCCAAAGCAGAGGGCTCTGGCTCTAGCACAGAACGACATATTCCCATGCTGCCAAAATGCACACTTTGGAGTATGCTATCTACTGCTTCACGGCTCTTTGAGGGCTGAAATGATAGAGACTTGTGTCCCATGGTAAATGATGGCTGTGCTTGCAGGCTGTTTGGTAGGTCTAACGCACCATAAGTGCAGGTGCTTAGGTAAATATTGCCTCTTGCTTTGCTGAATCAATACCCGTGCTGATCACTCCGTAAACTGATGTGTGCTGATGAGAGAAGAGGGTGCAGTTTTGCCATTTCACAGTCATTCTGGAATATCTTTTTCTTCAAATTGTTTTGCTTTTATGGGACTCTGGCCCGTATTCTGCAAATAACCATGGAATTTTAAGTGGTTAAGTGTAGTTGGCCAAATTCTTCCCTTGGAGATGCCCACGTAGTTCCCATGGCATTGCTGAGAACCCAGAATGCATTTCTGAGGACAAGCTTAAGCCCAACAGAGCCATTTCACTCCAGGCATAACACTATTCAAAGTCAATGGAAGCATGATTTGAGCACATTGTGTTTATATTTTTACAAGTGTTTTTCTCTATTCCTTTATTTCCAGGCTGGAATCCAACTATGTGAATGCCAGGCAGAAAACTGCTGTTTTCTTCTTAACCCTTGTTTTCCGTGAGCTGTGCAGGTTTTTGGGGAGGACTTGGATTTTTGGAGATACTAAGGTTGTCTTGATTTGCTCCTACTGAAGCTGGTTTATAGTGTTGGCTTCCCAGTGGCCAAATAAAGCTGGAGTGGAATGCCTTGGAAAAATCTCATTCCTCCCCCAAAACGGGTGGTTTCTGACCAGTTAAAATCGTTTTCCTCCCAGATTAGCTGTCTGAGGTCAGCTCTGTGAGCTGGAAGCCCCATTCTCAGGGCTTAAAGCACGCACTGCCTTCCTTTCACAAGGTTATGCACATGATTACCAAAAGTTGTTTGACGTGGTGTAAAAATTCTCTGAGGGGAGACATAGGCTAGTTGGCCTGGGAGGTACCAGGGCTGGGTCACGGTGTCTGTGCTGGAAGTCTCCATCCTGGAAATTCCACCTTCATCCCTGAGTCTTCAGTGTTTGGTCTCTCTTGCCTTGTGTAGTCAGAGCTTTTGACATCGTAGTTCTGTGTGCTGAGATGCTGTGGGAGATTTTTGTGGCCAGTTGGGGGGACAGTGTGTCTCTTTAAAGGGAAATCATGAAAAGGCTCTGGAAAGCTGCCAAGATGGGAGTGATTTGGACTGCAGAAAGGAAGAAATATATGGCACCTCCTCTCTGCTCACACCCACAACAAAAAATGTGTCTGGACTGGGGCTGAATGCTATTTGTGTTTATGGTGGGAGGTTTTATGCTAAATCCTGGATCAGAGGGAGTCCAGCATGCACTGTGTCCATGCTTTGGTTGCACAGCTCTCCTGACTCCACTTTAATAAGTTTGGGCTTGTCTTGGGAACCTGCGTGGTTCTGTTGTGCGTGGAGTTTAAGATGAGCAGAACCAAGGTAGTCAGTGTAGCTGGGCATGTACAGGGTGTCTGGCCATCTTCCTCCCCGTCACCCGGCTGGGTGACAGGAAAATTGGACATGCAGATTTCAGCTGGCTTGGTGGCAACCCTGATTTAAGATGAATATTCCCTGTCAGATTTCTTTAGAAGCTCAGAGACCTCCTTTAGAGACCTCCTTCCTGATCTCTTCTCATTGTTTTGCTGTCTGCTTCTCACTGTCTTATTTTCTGTCGATTTAAGGCAACCACTGGTTGTAACCTGCAGCTACACAACACACCTGACTGTGCCTTGCTCAGCATTCTGCGCTCAGAGCAGTTCCTGTAGGAAAGGCTCACACTTTGGGGGTATCCCTGCCTCCCTGTCCCATGGTACTTGTGGGGTGATAACTGTGGGTGGAGAGACAGAAATGAAGCCAGTTCTGCTGGAGAGGAGTGGCTGGGCTCTTGGCCTGCACTAATAATAGAGCTGCTGTGGCAGGAGGATGCACTGAGTTTGTCTTCCTCAAAAATCTTCAAGCTTTTGATTGGTACAGCTTGTGAGGCTTCCTAAGTGAGGTGCTGAATGCTGCAAAATGAGCTCCAGACTTCTGACAGCGGGCCTGCTAATCCGATTCAAAATTAATTCCTGGCCTCCTGGGGACACGAGGAGCATGGGCTGAACCCTACTTGTGTAAGCTGATATGGAGGGAGGCAGAGTCCTTCCAAAGCCACAAAGCTGCTGCACTTGCCCCGTGCAATTTCTTTATTGTTCCGCCTAAATTTAGGCCTTCAGGAAAATGCCAGAGACGCTCCAGTGACCTCCTTGCAGTACATCCCAGAGCTCCGCAATCTGATATTAATTACACCGAGGCTCTATATTAAAGCAGAGATTTGCCAAGTTACCACAGGGCTTTCAGTGCTTGATTCACATTAATTTGAAGTGGAATTTAGATATTCCCCCAAGCAGCTTTGGAAACCTCATAAAAGCAGAAATGAGGAGTTTTGCTGGTTGTGTCCTGTTTAGCCAGGGAACTATCTAGTGGGCACCTGGATGAACTACAAAGGGCTGTCCATGTTGCTTTGTGTTTGCCCTGTCCCTGTTTTCTCCCTTGTGCCCTCCACACACGGGCCCAGCTCTGTTGCCAGTAGCTCTGTTGCTTCGTAGAGACCCTAAAAGAGCTGTGATGCCTCCATATGCAGAGCCTGATTCCCTCTCACTTGTTTCAGTCCAGCAGTTCGTGCTGCTGTCTTACACTGTCCTCTTACACTCGGATCTCTAACATAACTTCTTGGCTTTTATGGCTTGGGAGGACCTGGCAATGAGTCTGACAGGGCTGGATAACTGTGCAACTGAGCAGTTAAGATGTGGCTTTGTAGGGTTTCCACTGGGATAGAAACTGATCCTGGGCTGCTTCTGCAAGGTAACTCCTTTTTTCCAGAGAGAACCCAAGTTACACTCGACGCATGTGGATCAGCAGGTGAAGTGATGGACATTTGGGACATGGGGAATTTGGCTTTGTTGTGGATGCTCCAGGAAAACAAAGGCCAATTTATTTCTAGTTTCATGAAGTAAGCTGTGTGAAACAAGAAAATCCCCTTCAAATACCCCTGGAAGTTGCTAGGAATAAACTTCAGCTCTCTGCAGCGAGAGCTGGTCATTGTAACACAGCATCTGCTGAGCACCCTTGTGGGATCTGGGTCACCTCTCTAAATGCCCTGCAGCAAAATTTCTTCCTCGGATTCTCAGCAGAGGAGATGTTGCCTCTGTGGTCCCAAGATAGATCCTCCCACGATGCTGCCTGCTGAAAGTTGTCCCTTCTCTTAATCCTGCTACTGAAGTGGGAAATGTGGTCATTGGGTCACAGAGGTGCTGTGTGTGGTTTGGACTCCAAGCCTGTCCTGTCTGCACTGAAGAGGAACGTTGCTTTCAAGGCACAGCAGCGCTGGCTGATGATCTCAGTGGGGTTTGGAGGAAGAGACTGGTGTGATGGAGTGTGTTTTATGTGAGCAGGAAGAATTTCCTGCCTCTCTGCAGTGATTATAATTTTTTCTCTGCCTTCTCTTTCTCTTAGTTTCCCTTTTTTCCTTTCTGTCATCTTCCTTCCCTTCCTCCTTCATTGTCTGCCATCTCTTGCACCTTCCTCACCGTCTTCAGCTCGATACCCTTTGACAGCAGCTCTGGAAGGAAGGAACAACTTCAAGCAGCCCTGTTCCCTTCAGAAAACTCTTCCCCATTTCCAGGGCAGCAGAGCTGTGCCCTGGAACACAGCACTTCCCTGGCAGGGCAGGGTGTGCACTAATAGGCACCCTCACCTGGACCTCTATCCACCCCTGTGCCCATCAGCCCTGGAGCACCATTTAGGGCCTGGGCTTCCTCTCCTGAGCTTCAGTGTACTTGCTCCCAGCCCTTTCCTGAACTGAGGATTGTTTGGATTTCCTTGGTTGACCTCAGACCTGCTTTGTTACCCTACTTTTGCCTGATGATCTAATAATAGACCTGTTTTTGACTGCCTGACTCAGGTGCTATGGGACTATGTCCTGCTGGGGAGGTTGTTGTCCAGTCCTCTGCTTCCAGGCTTGCCTACATTTACGGCAGAGCAGGACCTTGCTGTTTGCTGACACTCCTTTGACAACTTAAACTTGGAGTGATTCTGTCTTTCAAGCTGGAGAGAGACAAAAAGCCCTCTGAAGCTTGGTTTTGCTCATGGACCTGGGGCCTGGTTTTGCTGTGGTGCCGGTGGCTCGGTGACTGTGCTGTGTGTTCTGCACATGAGCAGGCAGCTGCGGACTGGAAGGCAGTGGCCACTGCCTGCAGTGCTAGGGGTGATTGCAGGCAGCACTAAATTCCATTTTGCTTATATCTACAAAAGCTGATGCAGTCAAATAAACCTGTTCTGACAGCAGCATTTAATAGCCTCACTGTCTGCAAAACCCCAGGTTCCTGTGCTCGCTGACAATGAGTGTCTGTTTTCAGAAGGCTGAATTTATTGTGTTAGAGCGAGATTTACAGCTAAGCATCTACTGAGTACCTGTGTACAGACTGCTGCAAAAGACAGCCAAGGGGAGAAGGAAGGGGGATGTGTTGCATGGTCAAACAGACCAACAGAAAAGCAGGCTGCAGGTTTTGTGCATCTTGGCATCCCGAAATCAGCGTACAGGTAACTCCTCCACCCAGTGAATGAGGAGGAAGGGCAGTGAAGGGAATCCAAGCCAAGCCAGGGGCAGCCACACATCTCTCCTCCCACAGTGTTTCCTCTGGTGTGGGAGGGGGATGTGTGGGAAGAGGTGCTACAAGTTGCAGTGCACGGAACAATGCCTCGTGCAAGGTCCAACAGGCTCTTCATCTTCCTGCTGCTTTGCTCTGTCCTTACAACATCCTCAGCCCCTTCCACATTTACACCAGCGGGGAAGGTGCAAACGGTCAGCAGTGGGTGTGTTTTCAAGATGGGATGTGAGCATCTGAGGGGCTTTTAGCCCTTGGAGTCACTAATGAGGGTCTCTGTGTCAGGGCCAGCTGAGGAGACCTGCCTTTGGTTTCTCTCCCTGGGTTTTAGGAAAGCTGTGGCAGGGGGGGATTCTGGCAGTCTTTGCCTCGTTTCAGTTCTGTCTTCTGTTTTGGCTGGTTCAGTCATGCTCATTTCTCCCTTAATAGATTAGGTGCTGTCACTGCACACAGTTGCATCCCACCCTAGGGGTGGCTGCATTTTGGTGATTCATGCTACCCCAGAGGACTGCCTACTTCTTATTCCATCAACTTGATGGAGAGAGGCAGTTGAACTTGTTGTTTACATGATCACTAGAATGCCTGCATGGCAGAAAGCTGTATTTGTAATTAATATCTGTACCAATGGCCTAGCAGTTAGTCGTCTTTCATTACTGTATGGGCATTCTCTCTTCTTCTGCAGCTGGCAGGCCTTTCCTTGATGTTGTGGCTGACAGCCAGTCAGGGCAGTAGGCTGTTCAGAGAGCTTTTGGGCTCAAGCAGAAGTGGTTTCAGAGTGCTGCATGGCAAGAAAGGCATTGCAGCATTCCTCTTCTTGCCTCATATCTAAATGGAACTTGCAATTTATAACTCAGGTTAGCAATTCGCTCTGGCTGGCCCAGCTAAGGCAGAGGATTTGTTCTGGCATTTTTCCTAGGAGTTTCCCCTATCCCATTGATGGGCAAAGTTGGTATGGTGAAGACACACACTTCTCTGTGCCATAATGCTCCCTCAGGACCAGGGTTTCCCAGCCCACTTCAGGAGGCAAAGTTAGTGGAAGGTAATTTATCCTCATTGTAATATCAAGGAAAAGGGACTGATTGAAGGATCATTTTCCCAAGGACTTCATCAGCCTCTTGCTTTCTTCCTGCTGGATCACTTGCCTTGCACTGAGGTGCACTGCTTGGCTCCTCTGATCCTCCTGCAAGTCCACACTGTCTCCTCCTCCTGCCTCTGCTCTCCCTTCTGCTCTACTTTCTTCTTTTGCCCATGGCTGTTTGTATTCAGGGTTCTCCTGCTGTGCCAGGCTGCTGGGTTATCCCTGCACAAGTTTTTTACAGCTCTCCTAAGTGCCTATGTGCCAGCACATCCACAAATCACAGGGGTGTGTGGGTGAGAATTAGAGGCTGAGCAGCCACCGGCTCCCACAGCATCACAGGCCCTCAGAGCCAACAAAGGGAGGCCAGGAGCTTTTTCCAGGGATTTCACAGTCTAGCAAAGGGGTGCTGGACAGCAGCCTGTCAGCTTGGGAGGGAAAAGGGAGGGCAGCAGTTGGTTGGGAAGGAGGACAGCCAGTGTTGGACAGGGTGGGGCTGAGGAACTGACTGGCAGCGTCAAGGGCAATCAGGGAAAGGGTATGAATGAGAAAAAGCCTCCTTTTGAGGGTGGGAGTCTTGTCACAGCCATTTTCCAGCTCAGTCATGCTTCTCCTGTGTATGATTGACTGCTGCCCACGGCATGGGGGGATATGTGCTGTTCTCTCTGGGAGCTGTCCACAGGGTCAGATGTGGCAACACTCTCCTTGGTTGACTTCAAGCCTAGTGAGCTTTGTGTCACCCCTTTCCCCTTCAGCACTTTTCTCTGCCTTCTCAGCTGACTCTTCCTTTGCCTCCCTTTTTCCAACCCCTCCTGTGGCTGCCACAGAAATCATGTTCACCCCTCACAGCAGCCTTTGGCTCAGGCTGAGAAAAGCACTTTCTGTGGGCGCCCTAAAAGGATTTTGGTACTGTGTTATTTGTTGGTCTGTTGGACTTCAGGGGTGCTGAAGTGAAGGCAGGCGTGGGAGTGAAGCAACTAGATGGGAGGTGGGAAATTCCATAGCTGGGGAAGTAGTAGAGGGGAGGGAGGCCTTATATGAAGTTCTGGGGCAAATCCTCCACGGGAAGAGCCTTGGGTAAAACAAAAAAAGCAAGAACAGTTGGGTGGGGTTGGGTGGCAGGTTTGCAACAGGTGTGCTGCCAGAAGCTTCACCTGGCAGGTCTCAGACATACTGCCATTCTCACCTGTCCCCCTTGTGTCTGTTTTTCCATCTCTCTCTCCTCTCCATTCAGAGCGAGTGCTTTGAGGCAGCAGCCTCATCTGCCTGGGTGTTTTGAAAACACTTAACATACTTGGTGCTGAGTAAATTACTGCTGTGGTTGTTACTATTGCACCAACTAGCTCGCAGCCCCTTTTGCATGCACAAGAGCAGATCATTACAGCAATTTGTTTGTAGTGATGTCACAACCATCGAGGGCTACCCAGCAAAGCCCTGCCCCTACTGATCTGGGGGCTCTGCCAGGCAGGAGGGGTCTGGACTGAGGCTGGCTGGGTTGGGGCTGGCTGTGGCACCTCCTCCTGCCCCCTTGGCTGCTGCGTGGCAACTCCCAGTCCAAGCAGTGAACTCAAGTCCCGTGGTACTTCTTCCTTTCTGCGGTGTTCCTTGATTTCCCCCTCTTCCTCCACAGCTGGCTCAGCAGACAAGATGTGCTTGAGTGAACGTGTTGTTTGGCCTACGGGGTTGGTGTGACTTGCCCAAGAGAGCACATTAGTCAGGAGCAAACCCAGGGACTTTTGCTGCCCAGTCATGTGTTTTAACTGCTCCACCTTGCTCCCTGGGACACTTGGATCCTGTCGGGAGGCACAGCAGATGGAGCCAGGCGGCAGGTCCAGCTCCAGCTGGTTGGCAGGGAAAGGGCGAAGCAGCAGCACCAGTGACCTTGCTGATTTATTCATTAGACAGTGCTTAGAAGGAGGGGAGGATTGATTTGTCTGTCAAATGCAACACCAAACCGTGCAGCCTGCAAGGGGAGGACTAATTGTGCCGCTGACACAGAAGCCGGTACTGACTCACGCAGTCAAGCACCTTTTTATTATATTTTCCCGCTAGTCAGCTCTTCTTTTCATCTATCCTATTATCTTGGGCAATTTATTGATGCAAAGTCAAATTTAAGTGGTTATTTTGCCTGTGAAAATGAGGAAAAAATGTCTAAACTGAATACAGGGAGGTGCTGGATCACTGTGGAACCAGTGTGAAGCTGTCCAACTGTACAACCCACCTCTGGTAGCAAAATGCCGTCAAGAGGCCAAGTCCCTTGTTCAAAAGCACTTTGTGGGCTCTTAACAAAAGTGCCCCAAAGCATTCAGGTTCCTGATTCTTGAATCCAGGGGATTCTTGAAAAGACCAAGCTGTCTGCCTGCCTTTGAAATCAGTGCCAGAGCTGCTTAAAAAAAAAGCAAAAAAAAGAGAGAGAGCTTTCTGTAAGTACAGTGTGATCACTCTGAGGCTGCTGTTCTTGAAGATGGGTAAGGGCCAAATTTAAATTGGCTGCTTCACATGCAAGTAGTGGCACTGCTGCAGTAGCTTTCACAGGCGTCACAAGTGGGCTCTGCCTGTTCCATGGGCTGCTCAGTCATTGTCAAGCCTAAATTAGCGTGGTCCTGGCTTACCATGTGTCTGGCTGGATTGCTGCATGGGACAAATGTGAGCTGATGGCCCATGGTACGTCATAACTACCTCCACTGCTGCTCCCCTGAACTGCCAAGCAAGTTGCTTTTAATCCTCATCTTTGCAAAAAAAGAATGGTTTGGGTTGGAAGGGACCTTAAAGATCATCCAGTTCCAACACCCAAGGTACTGTCCTTCCTAAAGACAGGTGACCAGTTGTGCAATCAGTGAGGCCAGCCTGCTTTTTTCAAACAGTTTCCTGCACTGACTTGTGGCTTCACTTGCACTCCAGCAGAAGGCTTTGGCCTGTTCCCCACTGGGCTGAAGAGATGCCTGTTATGTGGGATACCTTCAGAGACTCCAGGTTTTGTTTGGATCTGGATGGCTCCTGCTAAAGGTTCCTGGTCCAGGCCTTGCTGGAAGGCTTTGAGGGTCAGTACAGTCATTTGGAAGATTTCCAATAGCTGCAATGGGTGCTGAGTTGAGCCTGCACCGAGGGCACAGGGGAGGATTAATTGTCTTTTCTAATTTGGTTTTCAGATTCTCCCCCACTGCTCTGCTAAATGGACCTCAACCCTGATCTTGAAGCAAGCACTTTGCCAAAATTTACACCCCTACAGGAATTGAATAGCTCCTCCTTTCACTTCCAGCCTCTCCTTTCCTTGCAATTTCTGTTCCTCCTCCACAGTTTTTGAAGGCCATTTATCCTCTAGTTGCAAAATGTGCCTCCCCCTCCCCTGCTTTAGCTCCTTGCTGTCATCAGGCTGTTGAACATGATTCCATCCTGTGTTGCAAAAATAATCGCTTTTTAATTATATAGAGGAAAGGAGGTTGGAAAAGCCCTTCAAAGCTCAGAGTCCTTCTGCAAAGCAGAGGCAACGTGAGCCTGGCAGGTTTTTTTTGTGTGTTGACAGTGAGCTGTTCCTTTAAGCCACATACTACACCCTCCACCAGTGTTTAGTCATGAACGAAAATGCCAGCTGAGGGATTCCTGGGCTGTTTTGAAAGCAAAGAGGGATTCATTTGAACAAGAACTGAATGCCTTTCTCTCAGCTCTTCTCATCCCCACGGAGATAAATTAGGGATACTCTCATGAGGGCAGCGCAGCTGGAAAGCCAACTGTTCTGCAGAGGGATTTCAGAAAATCTTGTGGCCTTGGCAGGGAGGACATCAGTGAAAGAAGCCAACCAATTGCCAAATGGTAAACCTCCTCTGCATCACTGAAAAGCTTCTTGGAGTTTGTTTTGGTGCTTTCTGTCTCACTGTGGGGCTTTTATGGCTTTACAGAGAATAATGAATCAAGGGACTCAACTTACTCATTCTTAAGACTTCCTTTTTGCTGTGATGCCCGTGTGAAACAGTAATAGCAAGGGCCTGTGAGAGATCCATTCATGCCTCTTATTCACACTGCTTGGTTCATGGATAGTCACTAAATTAGATGCTTCCTAACAGATGCCATTTTCTGCTTTTTGCCTCTTATAGCTGTGCCCTGCTGCCTCTCCCTTCATAGTTCCTACCCAAATTATCTCTAAGAGAGCAACATTCTGCATTTGTGTAGCACCCAGCAGTCACAGAGAGGCTTAGGGAGTCTGTCATGGGACCCTGACCCTCTCCTGTATCCCAGATGAGTGTTCCACTGGGGTGAGTTATTGAGTTATTGCACAATTTTTCTCACCCTACTGAAAGAAGTAAATAATTCTGCCTCTACCTGTGGGTCTCAGATATGATCCCTTGAGGTGTGTTATAATGTAAGGCACAAAACCAGGCAGCAGACGTGAGCTTGTGGCATAAAGAATTCAGGGAAAGGTGAAAGGGAGCTAAGATGGTGAGGGACAGGCAGGAGGAATCTGAAGATTTCCAACCCCTCTGATTCTGTGATTCTGTGATCCCAGCTCTGTACCTACCTCGAAAGACAAACTTGGATCAGTGTTTTCAACCTGCCTCGCCTCCGTTTCCTGTTTGTGATATATGGTGAATGATTCTCAGCTACCATACAGGTACAGCTATGCCTGGGAGGACCGGTATCTGCAGAGTGTTGTGATCCTTAGTGTGAAAGAAGGAAAAATCCTCTTTATTGGTACTGTATTGTACCAGCAAACAGTGTTCAACTTAGGAAGTCTTTTTACCCCAGGAAAGGCCCACAATTAAATCCTCGTCCGCTATCCTGAGGACAAGAGGGCCCTGTAGGTCAGGCAGTACCTTTCCCTGGCCAAGCTGTGTGCTGCAAGCCCGTGTTAGCAGTTCATTTACATATTACACACTGCTGCAGGCCTCACTGCAAGCCTGAGAATCAACCAGAGCAGCGATGCATTCAGCTGGCACACCAGGATTCAAATCCTTTACAACTCAGTTCATCTCTTGATCTTGAAAAGACAAAAGGAATGAACCTCTGGAAAGAAGGTTGCTGTTTGGCCTGTTGTACCACCTCATTGTTTGGACAGCAGTTAGAGGAGGCCGGAGTCAAAGCAAGAAACTGTTGAATGAATAAATCGGCTTAAGAGAGCTTTGTAGCGATTTATTCCGCTCTTTGGTCCTTTGGGCTTGTGTGAGGCTCATAAACGAGCTTATTATTCTATCATGATTCATAGCTCTGTGGCAGAAGCAGAGGGGGTGTGTGCCGCCAGGGGAGACAGAGGGGCTGGAAATGGAGCATTTGAAGTGGAGATCAGGCAGAGGTCACCTGGAACATGAGAGGAGTGGCAGAGGCTGTGGCTGCAGCCAGCAGTGAGCGACAGGGCTGATGGATCGCTGCGTGCACAGCGCGGCCAGTCAGGAGATGACCCTCTGTGATCGAGGTTTAATTTTGTGGCTGCTTTTTGGCATTCATTTTAGAGATTCCAGAGATCTCCTAGTGACAGGAAAGTGCTTTGTACATCTGCTGATACTAAGCTTTGCAATGGGTTACATACAGGCTGTCTTGAGGGAGGCTTCCACTCTCCTATCTCTATCCAGGGACTTCTCTGTTCTTCTTTCCTCTTCACAACAGCCATTTCAGCCTCTCCTCACATCAGTAGCAAATTTCTCACTGGTACCTTCTGCCTCAGAATGTACCAAGGCACCTCAGAAGTCCCTTGTGCTCCCCTTAGCACGTGTGGCATAATGTCCTACTTGCAGTGAGTGCTGCACAGCTGGTTTCTGCATGTTGGGGGGTCCTCTGTCTCTGTAGATTAATGCTGCAAACAGGAATTGGCTTGAGATGGGGCTTCAGGATGTCCCGGCCCATCATCCGTGTGTCTGATCTAATCTGTCAGTCAGTCTCCTTGGAAAGGGAGCGACAGCATGTGCCAGGCTGCTTAGCCAGATGCTGTGGTATATTTGGTGTTTCAGAGCTGTCAAGGAAAAAAGAAGCAGCTCTGGCCTTTAGCATCTCCCTTTGTTTTTCCAGTGTGAGGCTGAACTGTGTCTGAAGGGATGGTGCACAGCTCTGTGCACAAGGAATGAGCGGGTGGGCTTTATTGTCTGTGCTCAGGTCAGAGGAGCCCAAAACACGCTGCCCATTTCTAGTGCCTGTGCTCGCTGGTGTCCTTTATTTCCCAGACATCTCCTGATGTAAGGCATCTCAGCAGAGCCTGACAGCTGCTGGTGCAGCTGTGGATGTGTTTTCTCAGCCACGACCTTAGGAGGCCTCCTTTGCACATCTTTCTCCCTGGAATCACGGTGGGACTCTGGTCTTGTTTGCTTTCCTTTGGCCGAATGCAGGGAGTGCTCTGCTGAGGTAACATGCCCACAGTAGCCCAAGGCATAGGAGTGTTGGAGAACAGCCCTTCTTGGGGTTTACAGAGACACTGTAACTCCTCAAAAACAATTTTCATGAGCGACTGAAACTCCCAGACAGTGAGGTGCAGATTCTGTGTGTACATTGCTGAAGGTTGGATTCGTCCCATCCAAGCTGAGGAATGCAGATAAACTGTGAGTGCAGCCCTGTGTGTTGGTGCCAGTGTCACACTCGGGTGTCACACAGTCACTATGCTCAGGAAGAGAGGGAAGTCAGCTCATCCAAGGCCACTTGGCTTCTGGCCATACTGGTTATAAACTTTGGAGCTTTGGATTACTCTTTTCCTGTACTCCCTTGGGTATCTGAGGTAAATCCAGGTCTCTGACCCTAGACAGGACCTCTTTCTGAAGTGTATCAGGAGGGAAATCGTTCCTCATGACACTGTGGCTCTTTGTTGTAGCTCCTGGTGCAATGAGGTGATAGTGGGCAGGCTTGTGGGGGTTTATGCAGGTAGTTTAGAAGTACAGGGGTATTTGAGTGCCTTACCTGCCTTAGCCTAAATAAGAGCAACTGGACTATGTCTGTCCACCCAAGTTGTCTTTCTCCTGCAGTGGTAAATAGTGGATGCCTGAGGATGAAGGTAGGAAGAGGATAAGCATGTAGTGACACCTCTTAATATACTCCCTCCATCTCCAGAGATTTATAACTTTCATAGCCAAACATCATTTCATGCATTTATTAGCTCTAGATGGGGTTTCCTCCCTTGAATTCATTCGGTTGCTTTTTCAGCTTATGAGGATTTACAGTATCCAGCCCCCTGAAACAAGGAGTTCCACTGCTCAAATCCTGTTGGTGTCCAAAACACAGGATTTCTCGTTGGCTTCACTAGTGAAGCAAACCTAATAACTCAAAGAGCTGCAGGTCCCTGGGCAGATATCATTGATGCTTCTGAAAACTGAATGGCTTTCAGCAGAAGTGTGAGTCAGCACAGTGTTGCCTGTAGCTTAGAAATAATTTCAAGGCTCCTGGCACAAATATTTCTTCTAAAAACCAGGCTCTGGTTTGTATCTGCCTGTGCTCTGGGACTCTGGGAGTTCCCTGAAGACAGATCCGCAGACAGGCATTTCTTCCAATCAGCTGGGAAAGAGTCGGGCTGGAGAAGAGGATCAGTTTTTTTCCCGTTCCCATCAGGTTACAGTTCCAGGCAATGGTGCAACTGCAGTTGCCTCCTGCAAGGTTCCAGCTGCAGGTGCAAAGTGCAGGCTGTGGCTGACAGTCCCTTCTGACTGTGTAGTGATACAGCAATATTAGTGTAGGAAAGTCAGACACTTTGACACCTTTGCCATGTGCTGAGGGGAGCGCCAGCCCTTTAAGCTCTGGATGGGAGAACCTTGCAATGGGACAACGAGGGAGAGCACAGAGAGTGATTTGGTGAGGATGAGAAGTGTAAATAAAGGCTCTGCTGATACCCTAGGAACACTCAGCAGCCTCATCAATCCCTCTGACCCAACACCCAGGCCAAAAAGAGTGCATTTACATTCAGAGGGAGAAGGTGTATGGGATGAGGCGGATTCTTCATTTGGTGATCCTTGGAGCAGGTTAAGAGGCAATGCCTGCCTCTTTTTCTCCTGCACTTCAGTCACATGTGCAAACCATGAGACTGCTTTCAGAAATGCTTGGGATCAAGAGGTCTCCATCAGGGAGACAACTCCAATTCAGGGTGCACACAGATTGATGTCACTTTGTCACAGCTGCACCTGCTTGTGCCAGCTCTGAGGGTGGCTGAGGGCCAGGCAGCACTTGGGTAATCAGATGGGAAATAAGGAAGTGACTTTGATTAAAGCTGAGAGACAACATGTGGGGGAACAGTGGGAGGACCCACTCTGAGCCACTGGAAGGGAAATCTAGTGGAAAAAATGATGGGGAAGGACTTTTGGTGTTTGAATGGGTGAAATAATAAGAAAAGAAAGGCTCAGAGAAGGCTGCAAGCCTTTGAGAGATGTGATTGTTTGGGACAGCAGCAGGAAAACAGCCAAATTCTCCTGTCCTCACATTTCAGGCCCACTATGGACAGGTGGCACGGCAGCTTTTGGAAAGAATGATAGAATAGTAAAACCCAAAGACTATTCCTAGCAGTGGGCCCCTGTGCTTAGGGGGACATGGAGAATAAATGAGGGGTCTGATCCTGGGATGTGCCAGCCACCTTCTGTTGTATGTCTAAGGTCCTCCTCAGCCCAGAGTTCAGGGTTGGGCTCTGTGCTGTAGAAAAATTATGCTGGGCTATTGGTTGAGTCTCTGCTCTCTCTGGGATACTGCAGGAGCTGGGAGTGACAGTGACATCACCTGAACGATGGAGGGAATTGGTAAGGTTTCTGTGGTGTCTGTGCCAGCAGGTCAGGGCCACGAAATCTCTGAACCCGTGGATTTGTTACACAGAAAAGCTTCTTAGCTATAAATCTGACTTCTCCAAACAAGTTTGCTTGTTCTTTGAGTGAAGTATGTTCCCTCTGGTAGCACACAAGATGGCAGGTGTGCGGTGTGTGAGGAAGGAAACTCCGGCTGAACAGACAAAACAGTCACCTAACCTTTCTCTTGTCCTGAGGTGTGGCTTGTTAGAGCTGTTAGATTTAGACAATTAGGAGGAGATACTGGGTGTGCTGGGCTGATGAGTTGTGGTGGGGGAACACAACCTGCTTTAAAGCCTCGAGCAAACCATTTGAGACCCTGTATGATTGAGTCGCTCTGAAAGGAGGTAGAGTCTGTCACACATACCCACTGTAATGAGTATGAACAAACCCAGAACAGCTGGCAGTAGCATATGGAGCATCCAGAAGGGAAAAAAGCTGATATAATTCCCTTTTCTCTGCTTTTTGCTTATCCTGGCCCTGATTCAGGAGGGCACTGGGGACTGTGCTCATCTTTAGGCCTGCACTTTAGATCCCAGTGATTTCTTTTTCAATTTTACCATCGACTTAATGAGTTTTCTGTGCAGGTAAGCACCTGCCTGACTGCAGTGGGGGTACAGGATCCTTTAATTATAGACTCCATAAGGAATCTGGCTCCCATATAACCAGCACGGACCCCTCTGTGGGCCTCAGGTGGGAGTCCAGCATGCACCTTTGCTCCTGGATAGGAACGGGGTGTGTAGATGTTCCTTCACGAAGAAGGCAGGGAAGAAACCCAGAGTGGAGTCATCTTGTCCCTCACAGTGAGCTAATGGTCCTCTTTCTACTTTTCCTTGGAGCTGATCAGGTTTTTGATTTCGAAATCAGATCGTTTCCTTCATCTGCACACTACACCTCTGGGAATAACTGCTCCAGGGAACTCAGGGGTCAGAAGGTGCAGGGACAGAAGGACACAAGCAGCTGATTGTGCCCTACTGCCAGTATTTCTGTAGCAGAGTGGTGACAGAAGGACTGAATTGTGGCATAAGCAACACATGCCACATTCACACATGAAAGGGATCTCACCCACTGGTTCTGGCTTTGATGCCCAACAGAGAATACTTGTCAGCTGCTTTTGCACAGGGATCCACTGGTGCAATGGGGGAGAGTCTGTCAGCAACCGGTAAGAAAAGCAAAGGAATTCACAGGAAAGATGCTTACTCCTTGTTAAAAATCCCTCTGTGTGCACATAAGCATGTGTGTGCATGGGTTTTTCACCTGCCTCAGCGTTTTTGGGTGGGCTGTGAAGCAAATTTCTTAAGCAGTCTGCACCTCCTGCTATGCAAGAGCTGGCCTGAACATTTGTTAGGTTGGTAAAGTGCATCTTTGTGGTACCCTTTAAGCCACTGCCTCATTTTAGATAAAAATCTATTGTGATTTTTTTAGGGCTCTTGCAATTTATTGGTTCCTCTGATATCCTAAACCTATTAGTTCTCAACTCATCCACAAAATCTTCCAGAGAAATGGGATTGAGAAGATCTGAATCTTTAATTGGAGAAAAACATAATAAAAAAACCCCCTGAGCAAGAATGAAAACAATCAAATAAAATTAAAAAATCAACAAAAAAACCCCCCCTAGCCCAAAGGTTTCAGGCTCTACTTTTATGGCCCCTTTTTATGGCATACGAAGTACAACTGTTTTATTTTGTTTTTTACTTCTGCACCTCCCTTTTAATCAGAGCATCTCTAACCACTCAAGCTGCCAGTGGATGGGCTGGGACTGTACCCTGGAAGCAGATTGTGAGCGGTTGGGGCAACACTCGCAGCCTGAAGTGAGTCAGAGCAGCTGCATCTCGTGGTCGTTTATAGCCAGAAAAGTGCTGCAGTTTGGGATCCCACAGCTCCCAGTTCTCCTCGGGCTGTTGCTGAGCAAAGGTCAAAGAAGATAACAGAGAACTTGGAACAGGAAAAAATTTTTCAGGAACCCCCAGCACCGTCATTACAACACATTTCCCAGCTCGTAGGCAGAAGCAAAGCCTTGCTATTACCTGCAGTTCTCAAAGGTGCATTTCATCTCTATTCAAATAGTCATTCGACACCAGGATTTTTTAATACAGTCTCCAGAAGCCTTTAATGTTAACATTAAAAAGATAATGAAAACAGGCAAACAGACAAATCATGATGCCCAGTGCTCTGCTTCCTCATTGATAAAACATGAGAGCAGCTTCCCCCCCTCCCCTGCAAGATTTTGCCTTTCCAGACTGCTAGTCATTTATGGTTTTATTTATGAAAAGAAGCAAAAATGAGTTTCCATCACAGCCCCTAAGCATAACACAAAGGGAAAGCTTTCATGCATTCTGCATGGGGCTGCGCTGTCAGGCTGTGCAAGTGGGTAATAACGTGATTTCTTTCGTTACAGCCCAAAACCTGCCTTCCAGGTCGATCACAGAGCTCAAAAATATGTTTGCATTTGATAATATCCCTGTTCTGCTCAACGCACTTGTTTCCCTTTGCAATGTTTGTGAGGGAAGTGCAGCCCTGTCCATGCCACTGCTGCCTGCATTGCTGCTCTTAACTACTGTAATGCAGATAATTATTAGAGGCTGCAACTGTTACAGGCCCAGTGCAGGTAAGAGACAATCTCTGTCTGAGGAGCTTAAGGTCTAAATAGGCAAGGCAGATAGTGGAAGTGTTATCAGCCTTATTTTTACAGAGAGCTTAAATGACCTGCTGAAGGTCACACAGGGAGCCTGTGGTGGAATCATGACTGGCATACAGATTTCCCAAGTTTTATTTAAGCATCTAACCCAGGTTCCTTGTTAAGGAAGGCAGATGTGAGAATGCTGCCTCTTTGTGTGTGAGCCTGGGTGCAGTTCTGGGTCGTGGACTGCATTTGCATGTGCCCTCCTGCTCTGAGCACGCCTGTGAGGAGCTTGGGGTGCTGGAATAAATGTACAGCGAGCAAACAGCAGCCGCAAGATGCACACTCACCTGGACTGCACAGCTCTGAATAGTTCAAGGACAGAGCCTTTAACGAAGTGGTAGATGTTGGTCGTGTTCATATTTAAGCCTTCACTGATTTTGACTCTTGCACAAATATGTGCAATTGTTGTGAAATAGGACGGTGATCCCTGTAATTTGGGGCTGATGTAGAGCACAGTCTGGTGGCTGCTGTGCCTCGTATGTTTGGACGAAGGTAAGTTAAGAACCTCAAACTTTGCAACAAAGCCAATGCTTTAAAGTGCTGTTGCAGCATTTTGAAGTGTTATGACAAAATACACGTTTTAATAATACACTCTGAGATGCACCAGGTTCACGTGCAGTGGGAACTGTGTGAGTGCTGAAAGCAGCATCCTAGAAAAAGAACTGTCCTACAGAGCTTCCTCCTGCCAAAGTGGTCTGTGGAGGCCTGGAGAAAAGCTGATCTTCCCACTAATTAGCTCTTGACAGGTCAGGAATATTCTCTGGACTGTGACTGCTGTATCTGAGGGTGTGGAAATGGTTTCTGTTGAACTGAAAGCCTGTGCGGTGTAGAGGTCCTCTGTTCTGTCTGGCTGAGGGAATGCTGTAGAATAGTTTTGTCTATCACTTCTGGAAACAAGACACAGGTGGAACTCTAATATCAGAGAATTAGCACAAGTGCCTTGCTTAGCTAATTGTTTTAAATGATGCTTTAAAGAACTCCTATTTTCCTTCACGTTGCTAGTCTGGTTTTCCATTGCCTACAAGTACAAAATTCAATTTTCCTAAATGTCAAATTTTATCTAAAATATAATACTTATTAGCAGTTTCAACGCATTTCAATGTATCTTTGTTTTTTTGAAATGATTTCACAAAACTCTTTACATGTATAATTGAAATTGACTTTAATTTGAAACTCTGTCTTAACAGAGTCAGTATTTCTGCAAGCTGCCTTAGCTTGTTTCTCAAGGAAAATGTTATTTCTGTTGCCTAAAAGGGAAGGGAGGGATGTCATGTGCCCTTCAAGAGTTAGGAGACCCAGAGTTTAAAGAACTTAGGCTAGCTGTGACTGTAGCACTTCTGAAGCCCGTGCCCATCTTACCAGCTCGCTCTCAATGGGTGCTGTGGTCAGGCTACAGCTCCACAAAGCTTTTTGAGAAGTTTTTGCCTTGGAGTAGTAATATTCATGGTTTCCTGGGAAGTCAACTGTTTTTGTCAGTGGCTGACTTGGATTAAGGCTCTAGAGTTAATTGAAATGTAAAGGCAGCATTTGAGAGCTAATGCATATTGCTGAATGCAATTCCTTTCCTTTTTTTTTTTTCCCCTGGATAAAATGTGTTCTGAGATTAAAGTTGCCTTTATGGCCAAATAATTTCTCTTCAACTCCCTTTTGTAACTTACCTTTCAATTAATGTGTTTTGCCATTGTTTTAATTTTAAAAACTCTATCATTAAAAAGCTTTTAGCAGGCTGTGAAAGGACCCTGAGTAGGGAGTGCCAAAGTGCCTCCCTGTGTTCGGTATCCTGAAAGAGCTTCAAAATTGCTGCTGAACAATCCGGTCCTCTTTCCCTGCACCAAAGTCCCTCCCAGCAGCTCAAGAACATTAAAAATACCCTTTTCAAAAGTAGTATATAGAGGTGCCCTGTGGGAAAGCTGGAACACTTTGGGAGATGAGTTAAAAAAGATTTAAAACTTTGCAGGGCAGCCTCCTTGATCAAAGGATGATCCATCTGTAGGATACTTGCCATCTGATATATTCCTGTATTCCATTAGCCTTGGGAAATACAATTCCATATACAAAGGAACATTTCCAATTACAAGTGGAGACACTTTGCCAATATTGAAATAATTTCATTACAGTAAATCTTTAACTTTTAAAAATATGCCAAATGAAGTTTCAGCTCTGCTTTCAAAGTCATCAAGAAGACAATGGGTTGCTTCCTATTCAGCTTTGGAGTTATAAATGATTATTGGAAATATTTTTACATTTCCAAAGGTTGTAGCGTCAGAGACAGCAAATAAAATTGTCCTTCTCCAGGATGTCGTTATTTCCTGTACTGAAAAAGAAGTTAATATATTTTTGTCAATAAGCAAAGATTTTGTCTTATGAAGATGCAGCATTTTAGCTACGGCTTAATCTTGTAGAAACAACATTATTTAATTTGCTGCTGATTCAAAAGATCTGTGCAAACAACTGAATAGTGTTGTTGTGTGCCTTAGTGGTTTCACAAAAGCCACTTTGTTACTCTGTATTTCCAGACAATAAGCCACTTCAGAAATGTTCTTCCAAGCTGTTCTCTACTAACCTTTGCAATGTTTTGTTTGGGTGCTGTCTCCAATCTGACAGTCCACCACGAGCAACAGAGAAACTTCTGCAAAACCCATTGTGAGTCTTGTGACAATTATAGCTACCTTTGATAATTCACACAAAATCATCTCTCCACTCAGCTTGGAAAACACCAGACCTATCTTGAGTTATTGCTGGAGTGCTGCTGCCAGTGCCACTGAAGTTGTTACCTGCCCAAGAAAAGAAAGTAAATAATTCTTAGATCCCTTTTTCATTACAGAGCTCTCTCTTTGTTCTGGATCATTCCGGTTAATGGGCCAACAACCCTCCAGACTGGGACTTTGGATTGAGACCATTGTAAATATAGGGGGGAAAACAATACGTAGAGATTAACAGGCTCAGAGAATGCGATAACCTGAGTGAACTCCCCTTTGAAAATCTTGCTGTGATAATTGAGATGACTTCTCTATGAAATTTGTGAAGACATTTCGGATCCGTTGGTCTTGAAGATACAAACACAAACGTTTGAGATCTCTTACCCAACCCTCGACCTCAAAGAGCAGGGAAGTGTGGGGAAATGAAGCAGGATTTGTCAGGGAGCCTGAGTCACTCCGGACTGTCTCTGGGGGAGGAAGCATTTGAAGTCCCTTTCTCAGTCAGCTCCAGTCCTTTAACTTGTACTCATTGATTTTTCTCCATTCTTAAGCTCTAGCCTCACTGCAGGATGGGAGGGAGGGCCTGCACTTGCTTTTGAGGAAGTCTTCCTCTCTTTGTCCCCAAAACCTCCTGTCCATTTCTTGTCCTGAGCTGTAAGAGAGCTCATTATTTCTGCTGTGCTGCTGGCAGCTCTCCTGCTGCCTCGGGAACAGCCACCCCAGCACAGGGATGGAGCTCCCCTCCACGTGCAGGCAGCTGAGACCGGGCAAATATTGTCACAGTGCTCTGGAGCAGCCTCCTCTTAAAAAGTTTGAGGGCCCTCAAACCTCTTTTGCACGTGGCAGCATTAAATAGCGTTAAACCTTTGCAATAAAATGAAGTCATACTTGCTGTGGCAGCTGTTTACTCTTCATACTGTCTTAGTAAACACTGAGCAAAGCCACCTTCACTGTTCCCATTTGTAGCCTGGTGCAGGCCTCACATAATGATTAAAAAGCTTTTTCTCTGTGGAACGGGTAGGTAAAGTTTGTTAAAATTTTAGGTATGTTTAGCTCGAATGCTTGACTTAAAAAAAAGGTTTAATCAGCAGTTACGCTGCTTAGTGGCGTTTTTTTTTTGCAGTTTTTTTTCTTTGATTTGATCTCCTCCTTTCTCTCGTGATAAATGAATAAAATAGGATGTTTTCTAAAAGAAGGGATGCTGAGCTCGTCTTTGCATTGATATTAGCTGGAGGGATTAAAAATGTGCCCCATGGTTTCTGTGTGTTTCTACTGTATTGGGAAAATGGATCAAATATGCACCTGATTTCAAAGTGTTTCATAATCCAGGCAAAATATCTATCTATCCAAATGTATCATTATTTAAAAAAAACTCCAACAAAGTAAAGCAAAATGTAGGCTAGGAGTTTAGACTTTGGAAATCTCCTAAAGGAAATTGTTTAAAACCTGTTTTGGGGGGGTCTAGAATGAACAAGGTATATTGGTAAAATTCAGAATTTGTTATTGTTGACTCACTTAGAGCTTAAACAATATTCTGAGAAAGAGTCAGTCACTCAAACATGCCTGAGTAAGAAATATTGTCTGTGTATACACCAGTCCTTCAGCTCTCTGTGTTGTAAGCTGGACTCCTGAGGGGTTTTGTTCATTTGTTTCGTGGAGGTGCTGGAAACCTGCAGCTTCCACAGAATTCAGTGGGTCTCCAATGAGGTCCCTGGTGAGCTGGCAAAAGAGGACAAGAATAGTTGAAACAATTTCCATCTCAGGCTTGCCTAAGGCGCTGGTTCTGGAGAGTGGAGGTGTCAGTCGGATTTCTGTCTTATTGGCGGTGTTAAAATGGAGACACAGGCCTGGAGCAGCTGCTGGGGTAAGTCAGAAGTCAGAGAGACAGAGATTCATTGCCCAAGCTGCTTTTTGCCCAGCTCTGGTCCCTCACCTTCACAAGTATTAGAAGTTAACTAAAATTATCTCACAATAAAAAGACAAGAAACAGGCGAGGCCTCCCGAGAGTTACAGGCTGGTTGTGATGGAAAGCGAACCCCTCCCAGAGCGAGGGGCTGCCTGTGGTACCCGTCGGAATGTTAAGAGGGAGAGAGAGAGGACAACTTTCTTGCTGATGAAATGCTGCTTTGCTCAGGGGACCATATTATTGCTGTTATTTATGCACTGCCAAAGGTGTGCACAGTGCTTTATAGCACAATAAATAACGACTGGTGTCCAGTCCCTCAGGGTGCTGCGTCACTGCTGAAGGATGGCAAAGGGGCATGGTGAAGGGTTGATTGCCCCTCTGCGACGATGCAGAGGTTTGTTATTGTCACAGCGTGTCCTCTTCAGGCCGCTTGGCTGGGGACATGAGTGGCTTTGTCACAGTTTTGCACAGTTGTCTAAGATGGCGTTTCCAAGGGCACGTCCCCTGTTTGATATGCACTCGGAGTCTGGTGGCAGTGGGAATGAGTGAACAATACCTGGGGCTGTGGCAGCGGCACTTTTAAATTTTTTTTAATTTTTACAGATTCCCAGCCATCTGCTGCCTCACCAGCTGCTCTCAGCTCAACACAAAACTTATCTCCATTCAGGAACTCGGCCCCTCGAGGAGGGCAGGGGCAGCGAGTGCATAATTGCCCTCCTGTGCACTGTCTGCAGGACACAGACCCAGAGCCAGTGCCAGACTCCAGAGAGACGGGGAGCAACTGCAGGGAAAGGGTGGAAGAACAAACATGTGGTCACATGAACTCTTGTTCACCCCTTCCAAAATCCTGGCCACAGAGATGTGCTGGCCTGGAGAGCTGTGGGAGGGAGGCTGCAGGCTGAGAAGACCACAGGAGGTGGCCCAGTCTCATATTTGACACCTCTTTAGCCTTCATTAGGTTGAGAGAGGGGAAGCAAAGATGTTCCCTGAGGGCATGGAGAGGTTCTGGCCCTCTGGCTGTTGTGCTGCAGCCAGCCCTTTGCCCTGAGGTTGGTTTTGCTGTGGGAAGAGAGCCCAGGCTGGGAGCAGCTTAACTGGAGGCAGTGGGGAGAAAGCAGCAAGTTCTGCCTCAGGGAAGCTCAGCAGCCACCAGCATGTATAGGGGAAAAGAGAGACACAGCTACTGGAGATTTGTGGGGCCAGAGGGCCCCAGAAATCCTTTTGCCAAGCAAGTAGCATGCATTATTACTCACTATCTTCAAGGCACCTAGCTGAAAACTTCCTAATTTCATTAAATCTTATTTTTATAATCCCCTTGGGATCAAGACAGCTGACCTGGATGATCTCTCACCCTATCCTCGGTCCCTCCTGTGCCTGTTCCCCGGCAATGGGGTTGATGCCGGAGCAAGTGAGGGAAGAAAAGGCAGGTTGTCCATGGGAGCTGGGAGGGAGTGACCAAGTTTCCTCCTCCATTCCCAAAGAGCTCCTCTCCTTTGCGTGTGCCACTTCAGACCACTCAGAGCACCCTCCTCCCTCCTCATGCTTTTATGCATTTTCCAATTAAATTTCCTCCGCGAGAAGCAGAGAGGCACTCTGAATCCATTAGCATTAGTAATTATGCAAATGCTTCGGGGAGTTGACTGCCCATCATTACATATAATTAACGTTTCTCGTTATGAATGGAGGGTTTGTTACTCCCCCCCACCCCCCCTTTTTTTTTGTGCTGGAACGGGGCGGGGTAGAGGCACGCGGGGGTGATATTACTGTATTTAATTTGCATAATCAGGAGGCCTGATTGGGTATGCATGAGGGTAGGGGCGGGGGGACCTTCTCCAGTGTGCACACCATTAAGCTGGTGGCAAATCTCAGGAGGGGGAGACGCGCCTGTGAAGCGCAGGCGAGTGCAGCACAGTGGCTGACTGCAGACAGCAGGCTTGGATTTAGGGCAGCAACGCCAGCACCGAGCAGGAATGGAGGTGTCCTTGGACTGGCAGGGCTCTGCACGGGTCTTCTGTGGCTGGACATGCTCATCCTGTCCTTTTGCTTTGCTCTCCTGCTACAGATGACACAGGACTTCTGCAGAGTGATGCTATTCCTGGCTTTTTTTCTTGGGCACCACAGGTACACTGTGAATTATTGCAGAGCTGGGCCACTGATGCCCCAGACAGCACTGGGGGAACAGGCTTAGAACCTACAGCAACACTCAGCACAGCCTCTCTTTTCCCCATTTCCCAAAGCTAATGCTGCTTCTCGGTAGATGCTCCATGCCTCTGGAAGATGGGCTCAGAAGGAAAGTGTTTCAGGCTGGACTTTGCTGTCCTTGTAAGAGCAGTCAGGTCAGACAGGGAAGTTGTAAAGTTTTAGCACAAGGCTGTGCCTCTGAGGAGGAAGAGTCAGATTTGTCTCCCACATCAAACATTACAAAAGCAAGGGGTGGAAGTTTCCTGTGTGTGTTCTAGCTACAATGAATGCCTGGGAAGCCTCCCTGGAGATCTCCCTGCTTCCCAATACACGTGAAATGATTCTTATCCACTGTAAAACATCTTCCTCAGGTTCTTCCCATTCCCTGTCGCTGCCTTTTCCTTTTTGTCTCTTCTAATCCTCCTTTCTGTTTCCTTTCCTAAGAAGTCCATTTGTTCCCTGGTCTCCATCTCAAGCCCATCTTGTGTCCTTACCCACAGCCCTGGATGTAGAGAACCGTCACTGGCCTTCAGATTTCCTTGGTTTTTAAGGGTCAGCTGCTGTGCTCTCACTTCCCCATGGAAGGCATGTACCCCTTGGTTGTGGCTGATCAAGGAGGTACAGAAATCCTTCCAGTGAAGGAAGGGTATCTAGAGCAAGGAACAAAAGATTCCAGAGGCAACGTATGCTCAGTGGGATAATGCCCTGGGAGGGCGCTGAGATGGTTCAAGGCAAGGAGAACACAGAGGTCCTCCAGATAGAGGGAGGTGAACCTGAGGGTACTGTGAGGATGAGAAAAGCATCCCTGCACCAGAGATCAGATTGGCCAGAGAGTGTCAGTCCAAAACCAAAGAGGGATAGCAATTGCTTAGGTTGAGTCTGGAGGTCCCTTGCTGTCTGGGGTATTGTGTCCTCCTACGCTGTGTTGATCATTGTTTTCTGTCTTGATTATAATCCATTATTTGCAATGTAGACACTGGAAACTGGGTAGATCTCTTCCGGCATCTCCCTGTTTGGTCACCATGGGCAAGGTCTGAGCTCTCCCCAGTGATGCAGGAATTTTCGGTGTCTCAGCAGGGGTTCCTGGAGCAGGCAGGTAAGGACAAAAGCAGCTTTTTTTCCCAATGTGTTAACCCCACAACTTGTAGAAATGTAAGACAGAATTCCAACATAAATTCCAGTAACCCTTAAAAGAGGTGAGGAGCAGGAGATACATGAAAGAAAGAAAAAATCCAGAAAAAATAATGTGGTTTTGTATGTGTATTTGTTTTTAAAGCTGAAGAAAATTCTCTGTGGGTGTTTCTATGTGTGTGTTTGTGTATAAGCTTTTAAAAGAGTAGAAGAGCAGGGAAAACTTGAAACATTAAACTTTCAAAAAACGCTGCCTTGGTGTATGAAAGGACACCAGTTTTGCTCTAAAGATCATCTTTTAGTACAAGAAACTTGAGGCAGTACTGAATTCTGTTGTTGTCAAGGTTTTGTTTTCTCTGACCTGAAGCTGCTTTGGAGACTTGTAGTTCTGAGGTTTGTGTTGTTCAGTATTTTGTAAAGCATTTGTGCACTTGTCCTGCTGCTGGGGAGATCCATCGAGGACGACAGGTAGGAAAAATCTTCAGTGTAGACACAAAACCAAGAGATGTGAGTCACTCAGACTGAGAACTTCTCTAAAGGATGGAAAAGGTTCCAGTGCTGATCAGGAAGGCGATCTCTGAAGGGTTGGTTGAAATCCCAGAAGGCAATTGCCAGGAGTAGAATGGAGGTCTTGGGGAATTATGTGACGAATAACTGCTGTAAAATCATAGCAGCTGGTGATGGTGCTTCCTTTTATGACAGAGAGGGAGCTTTCTGGCTGTGAAATAGGAAGATGTCATTAGCTCTGCTCTGGTTTTGCTTTCTGTGACATTCATCCCACAGCAAAACCAGGCACCAGGACAGTGGTGACCCTTGGAAACGAGGTGAGCTCAGGCTCTTGAGGTGGCCCATTGGCCCAAGCCTGGGTATGTATTTCCTGAGGTCAAATCTGCTAACTGTGCTGTATGCTTAAAGAAGAAGAGACAAGGTGAAGACTGCTGATTGAAGACTACTGGGCCAGTATTGAGGTCAGCTGGGCTAAGAGAAAGGAGGAGGGAAAACAATTGTCAGAGCAGGAGAGAGGCTGTGATGACAGCAGAGGCAGGCTGGAGTCAAACCGAGGGAAAGAAGGGAAAGAGAGCAGCAAGTAACATGATAACACCAGAGTCACAGACTGTGTCTCATCACCCAGAGGATGCTGGGTGTGAACATGGGGTAGCCGTGATCCAGGGACTACAAACTGCAGGAACAGGGCTTCCAGCACACACCTGACCTTCTCCTGGGTGTCAGCTCCTTTAACAGGCTGTTCTGCATTCACTGACATTAACAGATGAAGTGCTTGGTGATGTCACTGTGGAAGAAGGCAAAGAACAAGGTCCCCTCTGAGCTGTGCTGGGTACTGTCAGAACTCCACAGGGTCACAGCTCTGCGTGGTCGTGGCATTTTCTGTGTTTCCCTTCCCATTTTATTTATTTTGGTGGCGTGTGTGGGTAGGTCAGGTTGCAAACGGGTGCGAGGACAGCACAGAAACACACACATGGGTACAGTGCATGCATGCACAGACACTTGAGATTGCTAAAGGCATAAGTTAAATCCCACATCAAAGCACAGAGCTATCAGAGCAGCACTGTTCAAAGGCGCCAGCTCCCTTCCCGGGAAAGACAGATTGTCACTTTGATTAAGAGATTTTAACAAGAGAGTAAAAAGAGGGAGTGAAAGAATGGGGAAGAGAAAAGAGAGTTTTTCATTTATACCTTTTTTCCCCTTTGGCCATCCAAAATAAGATTTTAGTTTGATTAAAAAAGGACCACAATTTAAAATAAGTTTAATGTAACAATGAATTATTTAAGGAAGAAAAAAAAAATACAAGCTGCTGCTTAAAAAAAAAAAAGAAAAAAAAAGCTATTATTGAAATGTCAGAACAAATACCCAGCTTGATCTGCATTAATATGATAAATACTAATATATTCATTTCCCCTGGTGCTTCTGGGCTTGCAGAGGTACATCTGCAGCGTGTTGCTTATGGTAATCAGGTCACAACTTCAAAGGGAGACATGCAAGGTATTCTGGGTGATGTTGTGCAAGTGGCTGTTACAGACCTTGTGGATCATGGAGCAGAGTGGAGGTGTGCTGATCAAGGGTCTTCTGGAAGATCTCTGATTGCTGAAGGAAACTGAAAATCTTGTCATGTTCTTTGGTGGCCCACCAGTTGTGGGACAACGCTGCTGTCTGGCTGTCAACTTCAAAGTTGCTGTTTTTCTGTAGACAACATAGTAAGAGAAAAAAAGGACTGAGATAGAGAAAGCAAATGAACTTCCCACCTTCTGTCTCCAGGGCCTGGTTCCCAGCCCCTGTGTGGTTGGGAATAGATGCTGTGGACAAGCTGTAGAGCACAGCTGCAAGTCAACCACCCTCTCAGTTCTTGCTTCCACAGTTACATACCCAAGCTACCAGGAACAATTTAGTGGACTTGATAGCTTGGCCTTTTTGAAAAGCTTCACACAAGCATCTTTGTGTTTTCAGAATCTAACAAGCTGCAAACTGCAAGTGGGGTGTTTTTGGTAGGGGTCTGTACTACCTTCCACCGGGCATCATCTCTGCCTGCCCCATCTGCCACAACTACTGGACAAGAAGTTCTGCTGTGATGTGCATCAGGCTGCTGGCGTCAGCACCACCTTGAAGGAGATCAGACCCCTTATGGGGGTCTTTTCTGTAGCCAAGGACTAGATTTAGGCAAGTGTGGTGCAACAGGGTACCAACAGAAGCTAATAGTTCAGAGTTCAGAGAGCTTATTTGGGAGTGATGTGGTGTGGAAGGTGTTGTTGAACTGTTGTTTCCCAAAATTACAGCTGACAGTTGAGTGACAGATTGGGAGTGTGGTTAAATTAGGATGCAAATGAGTTAAGCTAGTATTCTGGTTGGTAGAATAAGGAGAAAATGTCAGAAAGAAGCAAGGGAGGGCCAGTTTTGCATGAGAAGATTGGAGCAGAGAGAAGCTCAGAGGCAGAGAGTGGAGGAAAGGTGTGTTTAGATAATCAAAGAATATAGTTACCTAATGTGAACCTATCATAGAATGTTTGGGTAGCAGTGACTCTAAAGATCATCCAGTCCAACCCCCCTGCCGTGGGTAAGGACACCTTCCTGCAGATCAGGTTGCTCAGAGCCCCATCAAGCCTGGCTTTACACATTTCCAGGGATGGGGCATCCACAGCTTCTCTGGGCAGCCTATCGACATGACCAGGTGCTTTGAGGTAAAGCCATGAGACATTCAGTTAGATTTTTACCTTCTTGGTCAGTATGTCTTGTTAAGCATCATTTCAATTGAGATAGCTCAAATGTAGTTAATTTATTGTTAATCTACTGCCACAATGAAGCTATTATCTCATGAGACATTGAGCCCTTCCTGACAGGCTCTGTGAGTTGGCCATGTGCTCACCTCAAGGAAGGAGTGATTGCATCCAGGGCAATTTAGCTGGTGGTAGAGCCGGGAGTTCCCAGGTGTGCCCAAAGCCCAGATAAGTCTAGTTAGAGATCTGCAGGAGCCATGCCTGAGAGTCTGTGGCAATAAACTGAGCTCACTTGAGAAGCTCCTCTTCTGTGTGTGTGTTCCTTCCTGAAATGCTCTAGTTTCCAAGGAGCACTAATGTGCTTTTCCGGTAGATTTTCCTCACAAATGCATAGAGTCTTAGTCCGTCTGCTTCTATCCCTCTTTCTCTCCACTGCCTAAATTTGAATGTTTAATGCTGGCTGTTGGGCATGAGTGTGCTGTGCCCAAGCTACAGGCCAGCTCTTCAATTAAAAGATGCATAAGCTTTATTATTTATACTATTATTTTTCTAATTATTTTCTTTTCCTGGAGATGCCCCACAGGGTCTATAGTTCACTGGAAACCCTAGTGACAGCCTCTGGCTTTCAACTTCAGAAGGTGAACTCTCCCAGTGGCCATTTTTGATCCATTCACTGGGAAAATGTGATTACTTCTTATTTATTGACGTTAAGTATTCCTGCTTGTAGCCACTGTGGCATTAAAGTAAAACGTTCAGCATTTAACACGATGAATGCAGAGACATGAGGCTAAATGCACTGCATAAAATCTTTATGGGGCTGTAAACAAAATCCCAGAGTATTTCCAACTGTTTTGTTGTGAGTCAGGCTGGGGTCCCCTCTCTGCCAGGCAGCCTGCCCCAGGTCTCCTGGGAATCGGCCAAGATGTGTCAACACCAGCCTTGGCCTCCATGTGGGAAGGGGCCTGGGGGGCAGAAAATGAACTGGCCTCCTTGCTGGAAGGTACTGTGCTTGCCAAGACTGGCCTTGGCCACACTTGGTGGCTGTTGCTGCATCAGTGCAGATCTGGGGGGGTAAATAGAGGCTGTAATTGCTTCAGAGCCACTTTCTTCAGTCTCGGATAAAAAGAGCTCAGGAGAAAATCAGTTCAGAGTGAGTTTTGTCAGCTTCAAAAGAGATTCATTCCTAGTGTTGTCAGTCACCAGACACTGATGGCTGAGATTACTGAGGAAAGCAAGGCCTGTGGGCATTAAAACAGATACTGTTATGGGAACTCAGGGTTTAAAGATGAGATTTAATCTGGAGTGTGGATTTGTACAACATCCCTTCCCCCTTCCAGTGTGCCATGGTTCCCATGGGCACACTCAGCCTTCTGCGCTCCATTTGTGTTCATCGGCTGTCTGATCAACACCCAGATCTGCTCCCAACCTCCTGTGTGCACCTGACACTGAGGGCAGGGGGAAACAGAGAACTGGGCTCAGGCTTGACCTTGTTCTCCACTGGTGGTGTGGTGGCTGGGCTATGTCCTCACCCAGGGATAGAGGCTGGAAAATTATCAGGGAGATGAGCATCTTCTGTCCCCAGGGAGAGCGGCTGGGCTCCCAGGGAGTCGGGGTTTAGACAGCTCAGCCGCTCCTCTCTGCTGAAACCCAACCAGTGCCTCGTGGTGCTGCAGCACGAGGAAAACCAGTAGTGCCCCCCAAACCGACTGCTTGCTAACTTCTGCTCGTGGTAATCCGTGCCACCACTGGACACCTCTGCGAGTTCTAGGTGCCTTTCGTAAGTGAGGAGGCAGAGCTGAGTCCCAAGATCTGGGTATCTTTATTGCTTTAATAAAAGGCAATAGAAGGCATTTAAATAGCCTCCTGAGGAGCACTGAGAGAGAGAAGTCAAAGGCCGCAATTCCATATTTCATGATAAGGAATAAAACTGGTTGTGTTTGCGCCGCAGGGAGGTTCGCGCAGCACTGACCTTTTCTGCCATGTTGTGAGGCTCAATGACAAACCTGAGAGTTTCTCCCGGGGGGCTGATTTTATTTTTGATTGTTCCAAAATTGCGTCCTGAAATTTGGAGAGGCACATCCCCAGAAAGTTAACGTTTTGCAAGCTTTGCTCTTGGTAGAAGCTCTAATGTGCCTGTTGGGAATGCCCTGCCTGTCTGCAGTGGAGCGATTAGGACAGTTTTGCATCTCTGCCTTCCCCTCATTGCTTTGGATGCTTCATGTTGGGGTCCACAGCACGGGAAGGACATCAGCCTGTCAGAGTGAATCCAGAGAAGGCCACCTAGATGATTAGAGGGATGCAGCATCTGTCCTGTAAGGAAGGCTGAGACAATTGGGATTGCTCAGCCTGGAAAAGAGAAGGTTTAGGGGTCACCTAATTGCAGCCTTCCAGTATCTGGAAGGGGCCTAAAAGGAAGATGGAGAGAGACTTTTTACAAGGGTCTTGAGTGACAGGACAAGGGGGAATGGCTTCAAACTGAAAGAGAGTAGGTTTAGATTAGACATTAGGAAAAAATTCTTTCCTGTGAGGGTAGTGAGGCCCTGGCACAGGTTGCCCAGAGAAGCTGTGGCTGCCCCATCCCTGGAGATGTTCAAGACCTGGCTGAATGGAGCTCTGGGCAGTCTGGTCTGATCGAAGGTGTCCCTGCTCAGGGCAGGGGGTTGGACCCAAACCATTCTATGATTCCTTGCTACAAAGGTTCCCGTCCCACGTCCATCCCACTTGCCTCTTCCCCATCATCTCCAATTTGCCTCTAGCGTACGGTCAGAGCATATCCCCAGTGATGCTGACACTTCTGCTTCTTCACTCCAGCAGCCTGTGGGATGGCAAATCTGCCGTTTAACTGGGCCATTTGCAGTCAACAAAGGGAAGTAATTAGAGTGGCCATAACTGGCTGACTGCAGAGCCCTGCCCAAGCAGCTGGAAATTCCTAATGCCTAGGGGCTGGGTGAGGTGTAACCACCCAGGGTCTCTCCTCCTCTTCTTCCAGCAGGCCTGGATCCAGCTCACTTAAGAGGCTAATGAGGATGTCAGGCTGCTGCCTTGCGGATCCAACCCTTCTACAAAAGAGATGCTGGTCAGCTGAACTCCCAAAGGTCTCTCCTGAAACTCTTTCAAGAGCTCCTGGCAGGGCAGGCTCTTGGCAGCTCCAGTGCTGCCTGCTTCTGCCTGGGTTCCCTGCCTTCCCTTTCCCCTGCTGCTGCCAGGCTCGAGCACGTTTTTTTTTTTTTTTCATTAGCAGTGATGCAGGCAGAGCGGGGCCAATTACTCACTGCTTTATGCTTGCTGGAAAACCCACCCAGGACTGGTAATAGCCATTAAGTGAGGGTGCAGCTTTAACTACGTGCCATTACATTAAGTTTCAATTTGATATATGGCCAGAGCAAATTGAATTCCTGCTGCTATCCCGTCTGACATTTGTTACATTACAATGCCTGCTCTTTTGTTTTTGAGTCAATAGCTGCTGCTTTCGAGAAATATGGATTATTAGAATTTATAGCCCGTCCTATGCGTCTTTTCAAACACTCATATCCTTTTATCATTTCGTTTTGTTGTTATTCTACCCAGCACAGTTTGTATTTCTTCAGGTTTTAGCACCTGGGACTCTTGATACTTGTGCTAAATCAATACCCTTTGTCCTCATTGCTTTAATATACACAACCATTTGTGTGATGCATGAATTGCAGTGGGTTTTCTGCCTGCGATAGTCATTTACTCCTCCTGCTCAAGCATTCCTTCCCCCGTCTGCGTGTGGGTTGTGCTTTGCAGTAAATATCACACATCTACATTTAAATTCCTTTCTATGACGACTTCCAGGCACCTGGCTGCACATGGGAAAGGGAATTTGCTGGCTCCTTATCAGGAGGGTAACACAGGTTTGACAGTGTTCCAGGGCCTTCTGGAAAGTGCTGGTGTGCTGAGTTTAAAAAACCCCACCTCTTGCTGTTGCAATGGGTTCACATCTTCAAAACTTTGATTTAGTGCAGCCACACCTTTTCATAAAGCAGATGTGAAGAATCTCAAGAGTAACAAGAGGGCAAAAAAAAGGCTTTTGGACTTTTGTTCAGATGTCCTCAGGTCAGTAGCAGCTAAAGTTGTCACTGGTTGGTCGGCAGTTCTAGAAACTTGTGGGAGAGGATTGTCCCGCAATGACTGTCCCACAGAGCGTACTTGGGCCGACCCCTGCAGCTCAGGATGGATTTACAGCGAGAGCAAGTGCTGTCACTGCATCTGCTCTGCCCTTCTGCGCTGATGGAGATGTTCCCAAGGCTGTTCATCTCACACCTTTGCTGTGTGGTGGATATGGAGCAGGCCACCAAGGTACATGGGGGCTTGGGTTTATTTGGGCATCACTCATCTGCTGATCCTTCTGAGCTGTTCCCCTTTTCCTCCTTGTGCTGTAGGAATCCAGGATGTGTAAGGACAGCAAAAGCTGCATGTTTCCTCTGAATTTTATACCCTTTTTGCCTGTCAGGGAGTGCAGGAAAGAGACAAGAAATATGAAGGCATACAAGATGAGATCAGAGAAAATGGAAGGCTTAGCTCAACCGGTCTGCATTTCCCACACAAGAAGGAAAATTTTGCCCTTTGGCCATTAACCTTTTCCAATGTTATTCTTCTCCTCTGCTCCATACACTGGCAGTCACACCCCCATCCTTTCATCCTCCAGCTCCCTCCTGCTCCCTGCCAGCACCATGGCCATCCCACAAGCTGCCTCTCCTTCAAACCCTCGACTCAAGCTGCTCAGCTTCATGGTGCCGTGTTTCAAGCCCCTGTGCTGCTCCCCTCCACTGCTGACAGGCTGCCCCAGCCTTGTGGCCACCCCACCAGCACCCCACAGCCCTGCTCCCCTCCTACCACCTGGGCTGATCAGCTCCCATGCAGAGTCTCCCCGCTTCAGAGGTGACAATTTAACTAAGTGCCATTTCTGAGAGTGATGAGTGTGATTTTGAATGTCTCATTGAAACGCTGGGCAAATACTTCATCCCCAAAGGGAGATGTGTTAAACACTGCTTCAGAATTAATCTGCAGAGCGTGAATCTCCCTCACTGTGGCAGGGAGAGGCACCATGACATTCTCCTTTGTCTCCGTGTTCATGGCAGTCTCCTGGTTTGTCTCTGCCACTGCTGCTCTTCAGGGCTCTCCCTCCCTGTACTGCCCGTTAAAAATGAGATGTCAGCTCCCTCCAGGGCATGGGTATTCCTGATAATATATTTTCCATGTAAATAAATGGCAGCGTTTTACCTATCAGTTACATTAATTGAAGTAGAAACTGGGAAAAGCGAGAAAAGCAGGAAAAGAGGTGACCAGATCCTCTGCTGGACTGACCCACCTGCTCCTGCGCTGAGCTCCCAGGGGCTGCAGTCTGGGCACAGCTGTGGCCTCCTGCATCGAGCATCAGAGCTGCCTTCTTCCAGGTTTGTAGCAACATCACCAGGACAGGAATCTAACTCTCCTGACTCAGGGAGGAGGAGAACCAGCCCAGCACCTGACCTTGATGGAAGGGTTTTCCCTGAGATTCAAGTCCTCGCCTAAATCCCTTTATATTCCCAGTGCAGCCTCTTCCATCATACGCAGTTTCAGACCTTCTCATGAACCACCCACGTCAGAGAGCCAGGAGGCAGAGCCCAGCAGGGATGTCAGAAGGTCCTTCAAAAATCTGTCCGTGCAGGTGGCACGTGCCTGCGTGTTCTGTGAAACATAAATGCTCCTGAATATAAAGATTATTTACATTCTCAAACAAAGCTGCCAAACACTTTTAAAATGCACTAACGGCGCCTCTCTCTTTCCGCTGCGCTTGCTGATAAAGGGCCATAAACAAGCTTGACACATTTATAATAACCTTTCTCCCCTCCCTCTTCCTCGTTCTCTCCTCTTCCTCTCTTTCCTCTCTTGCAGGCTGCATCGGGTAAATTTTTTTTCTACTGCCATTAGCTGGGATATATTGTTTGATAGGGGGAAATAAAATGTCGAATCTGGTTTTATTTTTATTTTTATTTTCTTGTTCTAGTGGCAGCTGCTTCAAATGCCAGCAGCGGATGTTTGGGTTTAAAATTTTGTTTCCCCTGGCTTTTTTTCCTTCTCTCTGTTCATTTTCTTCCCCTTTTCCCGTATCTCCCTTCTAAAAGGTCATCTTAAATGATGCAAGGATACATGCTTTTGCAGGTTGTTTTTATCACTTATCAGCCTGTTCCAAAGGCCATTTAGTCTTCTAGGCAAAGGTTGTAGCTTTCAGCCTCCACTTCCCATTTACAAAGGAAAAATGGATGCTCCGTTTCTAGGTATATAAATTAGGTATAGATAGAAACCAAAATGCTAACACATCAAAAATAAAAGATCCTTGTAATTTCTTTGTCTCCAGTCTGGAGAGGTCTCAGGTTCACCTTTTTTCACGTCACCTGTTCCTCTCAGAGATATTGATGGAAGTGCCACATCTAACGATTCCTCCTCCATCCTGTATTGATGGTGCCGTAGAAAGGCCCGTGCGCTGGAGATGAAAGGCAGGGCTGGGCAGGCTGGGTACAAACTGTTTCTCTGGGGCTGCCCTGGAGGCTTTTTTGCTCAGTAACCTGTGAGAGGCTCTGTGTGCAGTGGGCAGGGGGGGCCCAGGGCACTGCCTGGCGGCCCCACGGAGTTGAAAGTGTGCATTTCTGGAGCCAGCCGGCTCATCCTGGCTTGGCAATTTTGTACCCATAATGATAAAGCACTTATTTGTTTCATCTTCCCTTGAAGCACTGGGCAGAGGGAGAGAAATGGATGTGCTAGGCCTGGCCTGGAACTGCTCATCCCCTGGCAGCAAATGAAGCCTTGGTGAGTCGCGCTCAGCCACCGACACTGGCTTAGTCTTGCTCCAGGAAATCTGGCAAAGATGGGGCAACTAAGCATCTGTGTAGGAAAACGTGACCTGAGACGTGGTAAAGGTAAGGTGAAAATGTCCCTCACCTCTCCCAGTGTTCTCTTACTTACAGAGTACATATACAGTGTGTATGTACATGGTATTGGCAGGGCAGTTAATTCTGTGCACATACCTCAGATGGAGCCACTTCCAGGGCTTGAATCCTTCAGATCAGGGTTGAGGAAAGAGTTTTTTATGACTGATGCAATAAAGTCAAAGCTGGCGTGTCTTGTTGTATGTGATCAATAAACTTGCAGAGATATTGCTGTGGTTATGGAAATCACACAACGGAATAATTAAATGGCCTAATTGTAAACTATATTATCTTCAGCATTGCACTCATCAGCTATTCTACCACACCTCGTAGAGGAGGGCAGTAATTATGAAAATCTGACACAGGCTTGCACTCAGCAGGTGAATACAGCCAAATCCAAATTTGATGAACCGATCCCATCACCCGTTAGCTCCTCCCTCACGGTGGCCTTTGACCTGTTCAGAGATTGAAGAGATTGGAGGAGGGGATGATAATATACACAGGATAAATCACGAGGCACCTGCAGCACAGAGAAAGCCGGGACCATTTTAACTTTGGTACCACCTTGGCCCTCTGTATCTGTTCCGTGGGCCTCAGCTCTGTGTCGTGCCCAAGAATTTCATCCTCTGTGGTCCTGGCTGCAGTTATGTGAATTTATGCCTGTGGTAGATATCCTGGGGCTCATGTCAGCACTGAGGGCTGATGCTGTCTAAAAAATGAGGTAGGAATGGAGTGTCCTCTCTAATATGACACAAAACCCTCATCACCCGAGCCATTTTCTAGTGTATTAATATTAATTTTGCACTAATGCAGGATGAATACATTTCAGTGTTTGGCCAGAGCACATTTGTCATTTTTATGTCATACTCACAGAATGCCTCCGTGTGATATATTGTGTATTTTACCATAATAGTAGACAATATACCTCAGTATTTCATTTGGACAAGTAGCAAATATGAGGAAAGAAGACAGTCACTGCTGGACAAGGGGTGAGCTCAGGAAAATAGAAATAAATTAAAACATATTAATCTGGAATGAAAAGTCATTTCTCCAGTAAATTAAAAGCAGCAGCCTTCACCTCTTGTTGAGTTGCCCTATTAGGCTGCCTTAAAAAGGCTTGGCCAGGAGCTTCTTCTGGATGTGACCTCGGTTATTGTGAGTCTGGAGAGCAGTGGCAACGTCCTTTGCAAAAGGCAGAACCTGAGAGTGTCCGTGCCTGGGGAGTGGGCAGAGCTGGGGGATCTGAGATGGAGCCAGGTGGGTCTGGTACCTCCTGCCAGGTGTGTGACAGGAGATACCATCGTGCCCGTTTCCAGAGCACAGATGTGACACAGTGACAGAGAATGCCTCTCTGTGCTGGGAGGGAGGTGAGGAAGGAGGGTCTGTAGGGTCCTCACAGAGTGCAGGCTGAGGGTCAGGGAAGACGAGGCCCCAAAAGCACCAGTGAAGTCGTGGTTACTGAATGGACTTCTCCCTGTTGCTTTATTTGTTCCCATGTTTTGCCCTGGGCTCTGGTGTTTAGTAATTTAGACCAAAGGGATCTAAAGAGTCGCAGTAAAGGGTAGTCCAAAAATCAATGGATGTTAGAAAGGGTCAAATGATGCCATAAAGAGATTAACAGCAGCAAGGAGAGATAATGTTCCCCTGACTGTAGAGCTGACCCTGAGAGCTTTATGACAGGGAAAGAAAAGAGCAGAGGCAGCCTAGCACCTCTTTCCCTGCTTGACTTCTCCTCCTCACAGCTCAGGGCTGTGTGGAGAGAAAGGGGGCAGGATTGCTGGGGGCAGCAAGCAGGAATGGCCATGGAGATGGGAATGAGAGGAGACAGGCAGGTGGCCCATGCAGCTGCCTGATGAATTCTTCTTCTAATCCAGACAAACTGCAGCTCTGTTGACAGTCCCTGCTAAATCACCCAGGAGGAAATGACTTACTCAGCAACCAGCCACAGGTTTATAGCATGAAGGTCAGATTTTACCAGGGTCCCCTGGAAATGCATGGGGGAAAATTACCATGGCTGTGTGTCATTCTCCTGCACTGGACCTAAACCAGGGCAGGCAGCACGGGGGCAATGGCCAGATCCAGCCAAAACAGCCTTTCTGCCCTGCTGCTTTCTCCCCAAACCCATCTGTGCAGCCTCCTCACTGAACCAGGGAATAAAATCAGGAGCACAGCCCAAGGGGCCTGAGGGCTGAGGCACAGGTGATATCTGGTGATCCACTGAAGGTTCTTGTCAGGAGCAAGAAAGCTGCTCTCTGGGGACTTGCTTGTTGCTTCATTTCAGCTGTTCTTTGGTTCCATGGCATGTTCTCAGTGCTGGCAATGCTTCCATGTAGGAGCACAGTGAATTAAGCAGCTCTGTTTTCCCCTGTCCCTGTCCCAGGGCACTGCCCCTCTCGGCAGTGGCAGAAGCAGCCACTGGCATTTTTTGCTTAGAAAGCACTCTTGATGCACAAATCTCTGCTTATGACATGCAGAGAGGCCACTACCTCGGGTTTGCAGTTGGCTGGACTCATGAAAAGAGCCTGAAGGAAGTAAAGAGGCTAAAACCCATGTGTTCAGCAAGGATTGCCTGGGAAATCTCAGCCTGGGAAGGTTTTCTCCTTGGAGAGAAGCCAAAGGCATCCTCCCCAAGGCCCAGCTCATGCTTGGGGATGCCAGGCACGAGCCAGTGACCTGCACACAGGGATCTTCCTTCAAAGTGTGTGCAGTCCTTGTAGGCACAGCTTCCTAAGCCTTGCCATGGTGACATTTTATAGTGGAATAAAGACAAGTTAGATAATAATCGATGTTTTCTTGGCATTGCATTGTAGATCTTGTAGTGTTGCAGGAAATTAAAAATCACACCCACAGATATACTTGATGTTTCCTGGATGAAGGGTCCTTTCTCCTGGGTCTTGCAGGTGGCAGGTCTGGGTCTGGCTGGAGCCCAGAGAGTGGGGACTCTTCAGGAGGGATAGAAACCTTTGGGGTGTAGTAGGAGACTCTCCAAAGTGGGAAGAATATGTGGAGAACGGGGTTCAATTGGTGCTGCACTTCAGCAAATCAATGTGTGGATCAGGGGACTGGAAGAGATGTGTTGAAGAGCCAGCAGAGTGATGTACTGTATTAGCAAACCCAGAGGGAAAAGAAAGAGATAGCTAAACCTGAGGAAAAGATGACCTTGATCCACTGCCCTTTAAAGCCACAAAGGCATCTCTTTACTGGAAGAGACAGCTGCCATTTTATGTGGGAGCACTTGAGTCCACTCGTGCTCAGAGTTCTTCACGTGCTGAGCCCTCCCTGGGATGCTGAGTTTGGGTGGCTTTAGGCCAGTGTCAGCTCAAAGCCAACTTCCCCCAGGAGGAACCTGCAGCGATTCTCTTGCCCTTGCCCAGACGGACACTCTTCTCTCCCACTTCCTTTCTGAATGCAGCAGAGAACCATGCTGGCCATCAGGACTCCTGGTCCCTCCCAGGGGAGTGTTGTCCCCACTGGGAACACAACAGGGCATCCGATTTGCTCCGGCTGTTCCTATACCCTGGGATAAAGTAGTCAGGAGCCCTGCATGGACCAGCAGTTTGACCTTTGATCAGTCTCTGAGGAAAGCAGAATTTTACTGACTGGCTTTAAACTCATGTATGTGCTGTATCATCTCTTCCCTCTCTCTCTCTCTGGTCCTTGATACCAGCGTGCTGTTTAATCTCGCTCCCTCTCTCTGCATTTCTCCTTCTTCTATAGCTTTGCTTTTGATTCTCCCCCCTCTTCCCATTTTTTTTGCCCCTCTTCTGTGTCCTACTGGCCCTGACTCTGCTTACCTGCCAGCCAGCCGTGCTGGGGCCAGCTCCTGGCCTGCCCTCTGTAAGGATTTGTTTTCTTGCCTTGCACCCAAGTGACAGCAGATGAGAGAGTAGGGTGCTGCCACAAGATTTCTGTGCTTGTTTCCATCGGTGCTTCCTGCAGAGTCTGGGCGATTATTATCTCTGTAAATGACTGAAAGAAGTATAGCGATAAAAGGATTAAGCTAGACGTGTTTTATTTTATTTATTTATATCTTGCTGCTCCTCCTCCCATCCCCCTTGACAAGCTGTGGAGCATATTGTGCTGCAGCTGTTCCAGGGAGGAGCGGTGACACGGGGACCAAGGGGTGGTGCAGAGGGGTTCGGGAGCAGGCAGAGAGCACAGATGGGTGCTTGGGCAGGGGGTGCAATGGGCTACTGCAGGAGACCAACAGACCCCACTGTGAAGGGGCTGAGGATGCAGCGAGGCAACTTGTTTTCTTTTTTGTCTCCTGTGAGTTCCTCTTTTCAAATAGAGAGCCCATAAAAATGGGGTCATGGAGCTGCACTTGGAGTGGCTCAGAGCCAGAGTTTCAGTGGGTTATGAACCAGGAGGGCAGGCAGAATGTCTCTGGAGAGGAATTGTTGCACAGAAATCCCACAAATTACTGCTTGCCTGAGGCCCCTGAGGGCAAGCCGCAGTGGCACAGCACCGTTCCCATGAGCAGTGCTCGCCAAGCTGTTCCTGCAGCAGATCCCTGCAGATGCTTCTGGAAGCAGGCTATTCCCAGCTGAAGTTTATTTCAGGTCTCCATGTGTGTCTGCTAAATGGCTGACAACCTACAGACTCGTACAGACAACCTAGTCCTGTCTGGGAACTCGCAGAGCCCTGCCTGTATCTGTGGCCTCCTTGATGTCCCTTGTAAGGCTTCCCGTGGTGGGAAGCTAGAGTGACTTTTGGCCCTGCTGCTGGCATCACAGTTGGATGGGACTTTACCCAAGACAGGGGGGTTTGGTATTACACCCCCTCCCATCTCCTTGGCAAGGAGGGAGCAGTACATGATTGCAAACTCTCCTTGGATCGAGCCCTAGAGGAACAAAGCTGGCGATTATATCGCTGGCAGAGACTCCTCTCTAAAGCTCATTTGTACCAAGGCTGTAAATGTTCTAGTAAATGTGATGAGCCAGGATCCAGTCTGGTTCTATGGGGGTGTGATGTGGTGTGGTTTGTGCTGATACAACTAAACTTTGGCTTCTCCAATGCAGTTCACCGGTGACAGTCCCTGGCTCATGCCATCCCCTGAACTGTATCCAGGATCATCTGCGAGAGAGCTGGCTGGCACGGGCCAAGGAAACGTGTCATGGCTTGGATGGCCATGACAGTGCCTGAAGCCTGTGCCCTGGCCCTGGTTTAGTTACCAATATAGATCTCTTCTGAGACATTTTCACAGAGTAAAAGGAGCTTTGCAGACCTACTTGTTGGAGCCAGGCAGCACAGGATCATTGTGGAGGGAGCAGAAGCAAGGGCAAGGTTGGAAGGGAGTGGGAGAATTTGGATGGAGAGGTAAGAGTGATTTGTGGCGTGCAGGGAAGCCTCAGCAAGCAGGAGTGGAGGCAGGAGGACCCTCTCAGTCTTCTCCCTGTAGTCTCAGTGCTGGCGTGACTGCACTGCCTGTATCAGTGGGAAGAACTTGGCAGCCGCCATCTCGCTGAGTGCTGCACGGAGACAAATCATCTGCTGTGTTTGTATGACTAAAGAGACCCAGGAGCACAATCATTCAGGAAGTGAAACAAAAGGATAGCAGCTTTTGGCCCAATACCTTCAGCACTCCTCAGGATTTGGGAGCAATTAGGCAGGTGAAGAAGCAGCTAAAGCTACGTGGAATGATTGCACATTGGCCCTGGGACCATGAAGTAGCCCTAAAGGGGCAACAGCTGCGCCGTGATATTCCCTTAGGAAATCCTATCCCTGAGGTGGCATCGCAGGTATTTGACTGGTGGGTGTGTGGGGACAGCAGCACCCCTTGATCAGCTCTTGCCATTTGTTGTGCCTCGTGCTGCAGCTGCAGAGCAGCTGCTGTTCGCTGGGCTGTTGGTGCTTCTGGACCTCGGCCTCCAGCTCTATGCCCAGGGTTAAAGGACCTCCCTGGGTTTATGGTCAGCAGCAGAGGATGTAGGTGGGACACGACCTACCAGCTGTCACCTCTGAGAGGCAGCAGAGACGCTCAAGGCCAGGGTAAAGGTGCTGCCTTCGCAGCCTAGAGCCAGACCCGCGGGTTCAAGCAGAAGGAACAGTTTTGTCTTTTGGGGAGATGAAGCTACATCAGAACAGTCCACCGTGGACTCCTGTCCGTCCTTGGAAAATACAAGCTGGGTGAGATGGGCAGTTTTCACTAGGAGGTCACCTGAGGGATGGACATCTCACAGCCTGACATAACTCCACCTAAAGTCAGAGTGATTCCCCTGGACTGACTCTTGCAATGATGGTTTCTCCCCACAAGTCCTTGCTGGCATTTGCTTTTCTCTGCTCTGCCACTTCTACCTTCCCTTCCACCAGTGCCCACCATGGGCAGAGCGAGCAATCCAGCATGGCCCAGTTTAATATTCCACAGATCCTCACACACTGATAAATGAGAACAAGAGAGGGAAGGAGGGGGTGGGAGCCCGGTGCATGGGGGGGATATAAAACCCTGAGCCTGTATTCAGAGCAGCAGAGATAACAATAAGCGAGAATAATAGTCTAACAAGTCGGAAATGTCACACGCGATCTGGTGCCATTAACACAACATGGATCTGAAATATCACATAATTAGTTTTGTGCCTGTTGTTCTGATTCGGAGAGAAAAAATATTAAAGGGAAGAGATTTGAGGGGGCAGAAAAGGGAGTGCTAGCAAAGTGAACTCATAAAAGGGCGAAGCCTACAGCATCTAATGTTTTTGGAATAGTATAATAAAGCTCTATCTCCTTGCCCGTGTTTGAGGCAGAGATTTTTATCTGGCAGTACGGGATAAAAAGAAATGAGAACTTGAAAAGGGTAGATAAAATTGCGATTGATCTCTCTAGGGCTGCCTTTCCTCCTTTCAGGGAAGCTTGTGGGCCTCATGAATTGCTCCACCACTGAGACACACGATCCCCACCCCTTCCCATGCCACCTTGCTGAAAGATGAAAAAAACCCAATGTTTTCAAGACTCCTTTCCCCATCTTTTTATAGCCCAGCGCACAAAGCCCATGTTTGAAGGCTGTGAAATGACTCAGACGCTGTTTGTCCCCTGAGAGCAGGCGAATGCAGGGGTGTTTGGGGGACCCCCACTGCTGCCAAGGCGTGTGATGCCCCATGCCTTCGGAGAGGCTGCTCAGAACGTTTGGCCTTGCGGGCTGGGGAGTGCTACCAGCTGCTGAGAGCAAAGCTCCTGCCTCTGCCTGCAGAGCCTGCTTCGTGCCGAGGGCGTTCTGTGTCTTTCTGAGGGACACAGGCAAGATCAGAAGGGACAGAAATGCCCAGATCTCACTGGGATGGGCACTGCTTGGGGACAGGTGTATAAGGATTGGAACACAGCTCTTCCTTTTCCCAAAGGTGTTAGGAAAAGGGAAAATTGCAAACATCACAGGAGGCAAACACTGCCAGTCCTTTCCTGCCCTGCAGCCTGTTGGGGTGTAGGAACCTGGTGTACATGCCAAACCCTTGGGAGACTGTGGTTGTTTCAATTGTACACCTGACTATTAGGTGTCTATATTAGGTGGCTAATTAGTCTATTAGGTGACTGTACACTCCTGCTCTTCTGGCAGGAGCTGCCCCTTTCTGCAGGGCCCACATCTCAAACCCACTTCTTTGCTGCAGGAGCACTTGAACTGGTGGGGATTGCACACTTACCCACCCCTCTTTTCTGGAACAACTTCAAGGCTGGGTTGGATGGGGCTTGGACCAACCTGGTTTAGGGGAAGGTGTCCCTGTCCATGGCAGGGAGTTGGAACTAGATGAGCTTTAAGATCCCTTCCAATCCAAACCATACTGTTGTTTTATGAATTTAGTATTTTCACCATCAACATGGTCATGACGGGGTGGGAAAGGATTTTTTATGCATGTTTCATTTTAAACACTCCTCTTTCCGTCTGTATTTTCCAAAAAGCCCTTGATCTTTGGTGCTTACTGGAACATGAACAGTAAACTTGTTGCCTCTTACTCCAGTGAGAAAGCTGGAGCTGCTTGTACCAAATCAGGTGTGGATTTGGTTATCTCCTCTGGCAGAGGTGCCTCCTTCTCCATCCCCTGGCTCATGGGAGGTTGATGGGAGCCTCAGTCCTGCTCATGTAGGCAGACACTAGTTGTCCATCTCTGCTTTTCCAGGCTGAAGGACCAGAGCCAGATTTGCCAGGTCATTCCAGGGACTGTATTTTGAAGGGGAGATGAGAAGGATGTTTGCTCCTGCTGCTTGCTCTTGCTCTTGTCACTGCAGAGCAGCTTCAGCCAGGGCCATGTCCAGCCCCTTTCTGTGGTTCTGTGGGTGAAGGGAGAGCAGCAGAGATGTGCTAACCACAGATTTGAATTACAATGCATAACAAAGCTTTCCGTCATTTGTTTATGCGCCAATTGCTAATCACTTTTAAACACATTCTGGGAAAGAGGTGCTTTCAAACAAAAGCAGCATTCCTGTGCCAAAGGCACGAGTTGCTGTGTCCAAGTCCTGTCTCTGGAGGATGCCTGGAGGATTGGGATTCAATTAATCCAGCCCCGGTGGAGCCATCGGTTTGCACGTTCAGGGGCGGGCACTGACAGCACTGTGACAGCAATGCTGATCTATCGCTCCCTGCTCCGGCCGGTCGGGACAGGAGGCTGCTGTCACCGCAGGGCTGCCACCTCCAGAGCCGAGGCCTTTCCCGGGGAACGAGGGATTTGCAGAGGGCAGCTGCCTCCAGGCTGAAGTGCCGCAGCTCTTTAGCAGAGATCTGCTCCCTGCGGTCACCCAGCAAGTGAAAAGTATTTCTGCATTTTGTTAACACCGAGCAGAAGTGATAAATATTAGAACGGGGGAAGAAGCGAGTTTTCCTTTCGACAAGAAAGTCCGTGGCGTCAGTTTTTTCTCTCGGCTCCGAAATGAATGTTAAAAACTCTGATGAAGCATATGTTCTTCCAAAATTAAACATTTCATTTCTATTTCAGCCTTTGCAGATTGCCAGTATTTTTAAAATACAAACACAATGATTTTGTTTGGAAAAATCATTTTGAACAGGGCGTTTTAGACTTCTCAAAGTGCTTTGTTTCATTTTTTTAAAACGGAAAGGCTATGGAACAGTCTCTGTGACATTAGTATTTTCTGAGATGTGTTGATTTAAATGAATAAAATTGATTCTTTTTATTTTATATATGTATATATATATATATATATATATTTTTGCTGGCAAGCAATGCTCTGATGAAAAATTTCTGATCTGCTCCAGTAAGATGGACAAGGCTTGCTTTATGTATTGGTCTCTATCCAGAGAGTGAGACACTGATTACTGTAAGAAGTAAAGGGAAGCTTGCGTGAGCAATGCTATCAAAAAAACCCCTAAATGCATAACTCCTCTGCATCATACATCACCGTAAAAAATTAAATTTCTTCTAGAATCTGCAGGGAATTTTATCAGAATGGTGGAAGAAAGAAATAGGCTGCAAGATGATCTTGACAGTGCTAGTTCTCCCATCCATTTTATCCTGCTTGAGTTCTCAGCAGATCAGCTCAGCCCTGACTTATTATGAAGGTTCAGACAGACTCCTAACATCGAGTCGAGTGTCTGCTGAGAGTGTGGGCCCCAGGAAACCAGGCAAACCTCACCAGTTCTGTGAATTTGGGCCACAAGGCTGAAATCCAGTCTTGCCCCACTCTTGAAAAGGAGAGGCAGCTGGAATCAGAGAGGTGTTCATACCAAAATTTCAGGTGGCAGAAAGACCAGGGTGGGGGTAACCCACTGATACAGTCCCTTGCTCAGTCCATGGGTAATTGAAAACAGGTGACACTGGCAGGGGTGATCAGCAAGGAATTCTAATGCCAGATGAGCATTACAGCACCTGGAACTCATGAGATAACAAACCTTGCTGACCACAGGAGCTGAGGTAGTGGGGGTGTTGGGGAGAGGTGTGCAAGAAATTTGGGGAGCAGTTCTGATAATTTATTTCAGCTTCAGAGGGAGAACCCTCTGCTGAGGCTCTTCCTGAGCCTTCCTAAGAAGGACCATGAATGACTGATCATTTGAACAGGAACAGCTTGGAACTGAAGGTATGCTTTGCTGGAATTGTTTTGGTGGTGGTTGTGGCTGGAGAGGAGGGCTCCCCTAGCCCTCGTTCCTCCCCTTTCTCTCAGGTTGGATTGTGATGGTGGATGGAGCCACACCAGCCCTGTAAGCAGGGGCAGGCTGGTGGTGTTCAGGGTGAGGGGCTCCCTGAATTGGTGCCAGGGGACAGGGGCTCCCTGTCCTCAGGGGTAGTTCTGTGTGTGCTTGGCTTCAGAAGACAAGGAAAGCGTAACTGCCTGGGGCAGTGGTTTGTGGGACTGGCTTCTTCCTGGGCTCAGGGGAGCCGGTGTACCTGTTTATCCACATTTGTGGAAGTTACATTACCAACTGCTTCCTGGGAAATGGTGTGAGTCACAGAATAAAGAGAATATAACAAGTGAGCTTGCTCCCTCTGGCTTGCAGCCCTTCGAGGACCATTCTTCCCCCCTGTAGCCATCAAGGTTAGAAGCATCCCATCTCCTTCAGTCGATTCAGAAAGTGAGGTTAAGTGCAGAGCCGAAGACTCCGGGACCTGAGGGCGTGCAATTCCCTGAACTCATAAAATCATGACTTGGCAAAACTGTGCTAGCTGCAGAGCTGTTCGTGCTCTTAACCTGTATTTCTCCTAAGCCAATTAGGCTGAGTTTCTAGTGAGGGCAATAATGGCTGGGCACACTCTTTTGAACCAATAATGTCGGTGGCTGGAGCAGACGAGTGGCCTGCTAATGAGGAGCTGCCTGCTAGCCGTGCATAGCTAATGACCCTGGCTCCAGCAGTCCACGGCCAGGCAGAACAGAAAATCTATTTCCACCAAGTGCTTCATTAGCATACAGCTACACTGCAACGAGCAGCTTGGTTTGGTGGGGAGAGAGATGGGCAGTGTGGTCAGGATGTGGCTCTTTGGGGGGTAAAGGTAGTGTGTTTTGCCTCTGTCACTCTGGGTCAGCCTTGGTGCCTCTTTGGGCATTGCTGGTCTTCTCCCTTCCCTCCTTGCCTTTGCAGTAATTCTGCTCCAGAGATAGTGTTGGGAGTGAAACGGGCTGTGATATGTGCTGCAGGTTATGGTGGAGAGGAATGACAAAATCTAGAGGTTTAGTGCCACAGTTTGGAGGCAAGTGCCTGGTTAGTGTCTGTCACCTCTTCGGCCTCTTCTCGGGGGCTAACACCCTTCTAATTTGGGGAGGGAGCTCCGGAAGCAGGCAAGCCTCAAGACAGCTTTGTAGTCCTTGTGAAACACTGATTCCTCCAGGGTTCATCCTTGCCTGTTGAAGCCAGCACCAAAGATACAGGCAGGCTGGGCTGGGGCTGCTGCACCTCTGCCCTGGGAGAAGTGTGTGCCTCCAGAGCTGGGATGTTGTGCTGTAGTGCAGGGGGAGGCACTGCTAGAAGGAGCCAGGCTCTGAGTACCTGTGTGCCAAAGCCCAGGCGTGAGGGAGGCTGTGTCAGCATCCTTGGAAGGGCTGGGCTTGCTGTCTGCAACTCTGCTTCCTGATGTGTGATGGCAGGGAGGGTGGTAGGTGGGCAGGGTACAAAAATCTGCTGAAAGAATTCTTCCTTTCAACAGACTAAATTCTTCTTGCAGAGCTCCTGTGCGTCTCCCCTCCCACTTGAAATTATAAATACATTTTTCAGTGAGTTGGTGCAAAATTCAAGCTTTCTGCTGTAAAGGCCTCATCTTCAAATCAGGCCCTGCAAGATCTGTGGCAGTTGATTTGGCCTCATTGGGCTGCTGTCATTAGTAAAATGCATTGAGATGCCTCCAAGATGCTAAAGAAATATAAATCATTGCTTTTAGGCTAATTTATTACTATTTAGCAGCGAACAAACACATTTTTAAAGGGATAATGGCAAATTAAAAATCCTATTAAGCAAATTTGCTCGCCTAGTACTCAGTAATGCCTTGGTCTTGAATCCCACACACACAACCTTAAATGCACACACAACCTTACTCAAGTGTGCAGGCCCAAAGAAATCTTAAATCTCTGTGGGATCAAGGGCATGGATATGAAATGTAAAATAATTAAAAATAGAAAACCCCCACCAAATTAGTCTTTTGCTTTTGGCAAAGACTAGTCTCCCCCTTACTCAATGCCTTTGCTTGGAAAATGAAAATCGATGAGGTCAGTCTTACTTCTGCTTCTAGTCAGTGTCAAATTGTTGGGCTCAACCTTGGTTTTAGCAGGAGTGTGTATTGATCCCAGCTCTCATCGAGAGCACTCGACATTGGTGGCAGAAAGACACAGAGGCAGTGCCTGTGTGTTGGGTTGGGCTGTGCTCTCCCTGGGAGATCCTCTGGGGTTGCCCAGAGAAGCTGTGGCTGCCCCATCCCTGGAAGTGTCCAAGGCCAGGCTGGACGGAGCTTGGAGCAACCTGGGCTAGTGGGAGGTGTCTGTGATTCTGTGATTCTAATTAGTAGAAATCAGTCTTGCTTTTCTTCATATTGTAGTTTGTGCTGTGAATCAAAGCAATAATTTTTCCGCACTTCTAGGTCAGAGACTGGTATCTATATATTTTGTTATCTACAGTTCTTCATGTGTCCTGGTGCAGATAATGGGATGTCCTCTCACCAACAGGGCTTGCAGTCCAACTGTCAGGCTGCTTCTTGGGATGGGGTAAGTGTCCCTGTCCTTCAGAGGACTGGGTGAGGTGTGTTGTGGCAGAGAGAAGCCGCAGCCATGGAGCTTCCACAGTGCAAAGCTGGAATGAAGCCTCAGTTCCTCAGCTGAAATACTGCTGAGGTTGGCAGTCCTTAAACAGGGACTACGTATGGAAGTGTTTTGAGCAGGGATGTGTGCCTGGGGTGGTTTGCAGAGGTGGCTTGGAAGGTCCTAAAGGATTCCCTTGGTTCCACTGATGGAGCTGTTTCTGAGGCTTCACTTGATATTTCATCATGTCTGTTTGTAAAACAGCTCCTGAGAGCTGTACGAGCACAGAGAGGTGTGCAAGCACATTGTGAGGGCATTTGAAACCAGAATGTGTAGAGCCATCCTCATTTCCATTGCTTGGAATATGAAATTGTGGAGTCGCTGTGAATAAACACTCGCCCAAACCAGCCATTTAGTGCAGGGCTGGGCACTCGTGGTCACCAGCACATTGCTTTTCTCCACACAACTCTTATCCCTCACAGATCTTGGCACTTTGCAGGAGTCTTCCCTCTCCTGGTCCCATTGCGTCTGTCAATCCAGGTGACAGTCTGTGGTAGGGTCTGTCCTGCCCACGCAGCGTGTGGGGGCTGCTCCCCCAGGACTGGTTGTTCTGAGTTTTCATTAGTGGTTGACTCGATGAGGGAGGCCTGCGGGGAGGCCGGAGGCGATTCTTGCTCCAGGCACCCGCTGTTTTGTGCCTGCTCTGTCCATATCTCACATTCGAGATGTTAGTGACTCCTGCTGCATGTTCTGGTTGGAAATGACATGTGCTATAATTCCCGTAGCAAAAAATGTACTTGTGAATGCGTTCCTCAGGAAAAGTGGTGAGTTCAGATGATGGCTTTCAAAAATCCTTCCTCGCTATTTGTACAATGGCTTCTATTTGTGTGAAAGTACAGCTCCTGTGAGCACCCTAAATTTGAGATGAGTTTGGTAAAAGGTTTTTTTCAGCTGAGGGATGAATTTCTCATAGTCAAAACACTTTGTTTTGGATCTGTGAAGCAGTTTTACATTACTTTTTGTCCAGATTTCCCTGGAATGAATCCTTTCTCTTGGGTATGGCATAGTTTAGAGAAATACTTGGATGCTTTGATACAGGAAGTGTTTCTTGGTTGGGAACAGCCTGAGGTGCTTTTGGGAAGGGAAGCATACGCATTCAGCAGTCCAGGATTAATACATCTCTGCCTGCATCCCTCTTAGGTGCCAACTGGTCACTGCTTTACAATTCCACAGCAGTGGTCATCCAGGCAAGGAGAAGAAATCATGTAAAGTGACCCACTGCAGAGTGTGAGTAACTACTGCAACCAGGGGAATTGGGCCCAGCTTCCCCAGTGTGATTCTTACCCAGCTGCAGAGATGTTGGGTGGCCCCTCACGGCCCTGGTCATTCTGACTGTACCTTAAATTTCAATGCACTGTGATTGAATTTGATAAAAATCAAACCAGGAGATATTTCAGTGCAAAAGTAACACCTTCCTACGGAAAGGAATCCTTCTTTCCATCTGTAGTGTGCAACAGTGTTATTGCGCCTTGTGACTCTTTTGTTGTAGATTGTCTGGGCAAATATACTTCAAATCAGGTTTTTTATCTTCTGAGCCGCAGGCAGGTGTTAGCCCTGGCGTGCAGGAGAGCAAAGAGAACCCTTCCATCTGGGGAAAGGTGGAGCCTGCTGGGGTATCAGTGTCCTCACCAGGCTCACAGGGTGGGCTGTTTTCTGGGATGTGGGAGTGGGGTGGGTGTGAGTCATGCCTTGCCCTTGTCATTCCTTTGTTTCCTGAGCTATGCTCACTTGTCTTTCTGAGCGCAGGATGTGGCTGGCTTTATTTGGAATGTTACAAGCAACCCCGTCTGAGTTAATTGACCAAGACAAATTTTGTTAAAAAACCTTGACATTAATAATGAGAAATAAGAGCTGGGAGGTAAAACACACGCTCTCTAGACATGCATTAGCAGTACCCCCACCCTTCCAGACTCCTCCTGAGGTACTATGGCAGAGAGCTTAGGTCAGTTTTAAAATTAACTTCTAGTCCTCAAGGCAGTCTTTAAATAGAGTATTTGAGCTGTGACTATCACTAGTCTTTTTAGGCTGCGTAAGGGAGGAGTGGAAGAGCACAAGCCCAGAGAATTCCATAACTCTTGGTGACGGATCTAATGACTGATCCTGGGCAGACCCTTCATCTCAAACCCCCAGGTCCTGCAAGCTGAGCTGGGATATGGTGCACTGGTGAGCACCAGCAGTGGGAACACTCCTGAGGTGAAAGGGAAAGGAAACATCTTCATTTGCTTCTGGAAACCGGCAGAAGCCTGATGTTTGGGATGGCTCCTGCCCAAAGTCATGGTGCTGTCCTGGCCTCTCTCAGGATGCTGTGCTCCCTTGCCTTCTCCCAGTGGTGTGGGCCTTGCAGGTGATCCATCAGCCCGCATCTTTCCTGAAGTGGCAGGACTGCAGCTGCACATCTGATCGATAGCACCCAACCTTGACATGGAATCAGTCACTCGTGGCCGGCTCATTACTGCTGGCTGACCGTTTGCCTGCAGCAGCCTCTTAATAGCCTTGCCCGGCTGCTGCCGAGTCACAAGAGGAGTGTTTAGCGGTCTTATTTACATGCAGCATTTCACCAGTCCCTCCTTCCCCTGCTCACAGCTTGCCATCTGCTCCGGAGCCTCGGAGGAGATGGAGGCTGTGGAGTGGGGACAGACGGAGGTTTCAGAGCGGGGACAGAAGCATCGTGCCTGTGCTTTGTCTCTATGGTGACCGAGTGCCTTTCCTCGTAGTGGGTGGGTGGGGGGTGCTGGTGCCAGGCCTGCCCATTTTAGGCCTTCTCTGCTAAAAAACCTTTCTTTCTCCAGAAGATTTTGGCATTGTGCTTGGCTTTTATTCTGGCTTTGGAGCTGATTTTAGTTACAGCTATTTTAATCTGCTGTGTTTCAGTCATCTTGTCTCTGCGTTTGTACTCTCCAAGGGGTGGGGAAGGCTCAGGATGCTCTTCCTAGAGAGCAGCTTTCAAATGGCAATTTATTATTTATAAACTGGGGGATTGGAGGTCTGGGAGTGGAGTTCCTGTGAGTCTATTAGCTGGGCAGGTTGTGCCCTGTGTCACTGCAAAAGGCCGCTTTCATTTTTATCAGCAGCAAAGTCTTAGACTTGACTCCTGACCTTGGTTGTGAGCCATTAATGATCTCTGAAGGAAGAAATGCACTGACACATGCACTTTGGGGGATATTTGGTACATCTGTTAGCATGCCATTGATTTCCATGAGCAAACTCATGAGTATACAGGAGTTTTCTAAAATAGCCTTTACTTAAACCGGAGTCTGAGTTTTCAACCTTGGCCTCTGATTTTCGCGCAAAGAAACGATTTCACCGTCGAGGATGAGGATGAGGGTGATGGTGAGAAATGTGTGTGTGTGTGCAGGCAGCAGAGCTGGAGAAGCAGCTGACCTTGGACAGGAGGTCAGCAAGAATGGAATGGGAAAAAAGCACTGGAAAGGAGGGGAGGTGGCATTTGAGACAAGTGCTGTTGGTTATGTGGCACTACCAGGGACCTCTCCTCCTTTTCCTCCTCATGCAGTCTCTTAGGAGGCAGCGTCACTGGCCAAGGCAGCTGTGGCAGAAAACCCAGGCAGTGTTTGTGTGTTTGCTGCTTTGCTGGCTGTCGTGGTCGTTGTGATCCTTGTTTTTGTGGTATGGGAACCCCTGTCTCTGGCACTGCAGTGGCCCAGAACTGAGGTGCAGCCCTGCCCTCAAGCTCCTGACATGAGCACTGAGGGTCAGACCGATGTATGTGCCATCCTGCCAAATAAAGTGGATGTTTTTGTGAATCTTAACTAGTTCACTAAATTACTTCAAGTGATTATCCTGTTTCTTTCCTGATTAGGGAAAAATCTTTAAATACATACAGGGTGAGACTATTCTTAGACATTTGGGGAGGAACCAGCAGTACTTTGGAATGAGTTGTGTTTAAGATATCTTTACTCTGGTGTGAAAAGATGGGAAGGCTTGTTCCAGGAAGGTTATGGGCAAGGAATGTTTTCTAATCTTGTGTCTGGAACCACTACCTTAGGGCCCTAGTTTATTTTCAGTAGTGAGAGAGAAACAAGTGGTTTAATTTCCTTCTTTCAGTGTGTCATGATTTAACCCCAGCCATCAAGCAACCAGTGCAAGCAGAGTTTTGAGGTGCCCTGTCCACTGTGTTCAGTGCCAGGGAGGGAGAGGCCCTTTGCCCAGATCTTGAGCTTGGTGGGGGTTGGATATTGGAGAAAGCTGGCAGCCAAGTGTTTTCCTTCTTGTCAGAAGGTCTGTGGTCAAGCAGCTGGCAGACTCTGGGAGCTTGGCCCCTATAAAGGATCAGGGGTAGATTTGTCCCTTATGGTGTGGGGCAGCACATCTGCACTGGACTCTGTGGGCACAACGTGGACAGGAGGTACCTGACTCAGTGAACTGAGGTTTTCTTGCCCATGCCTTTCCATGTGGAAGTAGGTGCAGTGTTCCTGGGAAAGCTGGGTCTCTTGGCATGTCTGACAGAATACTGCCAGCCTCTGGGGATGGGGCTGCACCTTGCTGCTCGCCTGGTACAAAGACCAGGTTGTGCAGGTGCAGAGCTCTTCCAGCTCTCTCTGCAGCTGCCTCTGCAGACCCCATGGAGTTATCAGTGCTCCTGCCAAGGGAGAGGCTGTGGTGTGGAGCTGTGTTAGCTCACAGGATTACAGGGAGGATTATAGAGGAAGGACTCGGAATGCTGAAATCACAGCACTTCAGTCAGCATTTGTGCCTCCTGCCAGGGCAGTCATTGAGGTTTGGGGCACAGCTGTAGGAGGTGGGGCCCAGCACAGCCCCCTGCACCCATCTTGGCCCTTGGGCCTCTGCTGTTATTTGTCTGCCCTGCCCTGAAGGGCTCTGTCCTCACAGCATTTGCTAATGAAGGAAAGTTTTGTGTTTCAGGATAAGATTTGTAGGCCTCTGTTTCCCCTCCTGATTTCAAGTGCTGGATATATGGTTTCAGGGGTGAGGACTTTGTGCTGCCTTCTCTTGTGTACAGATGTAGCTCCAGAGACTTGGAGAGCAAAGGCAGCCTGCAATGGCACTACAAACCAACTTCTGCAATGCAACTGAAATTCTTTATTGTGTTTCTTTCCAGAAAGTTCCCCCTGTCCAAGTTGGAATTAGACAGCAGAATTATTTTCTTCTATGTGGGAAAAGTTGGCTCTTCTCTTTGGGGTGAAATAAAGATAGATCATCTGGACTTGTTGCATCTTTCATAATTTCCTGTATTTTGTTCCCCTTGGAAAGGTTGTTGGGATAATAAAATACTTCTCCTTGTCTGGAAGGATGGCATGAAGGTAGGATGGCTGGGCTGGGTGTAGAGAAGGCCAGGCTAGAAAGTCCTCTCACTTCCCATGAGGCCAGCTGAAGTTTGGCGTGTTCTGGGCATGCCAACAACCTGATTGGTGGGCAGGAAATGGATGAAGGGGGTTGGGATATATGTATTTTTTTATTCCAGAGTCAGAAATTGAACAACAAGGTTGTTAGGCTTCTAATCTTTGTGGTTCCAGCAGCTGGGATGGTACATTCTGCCTGTAGGCTGGGCACTGTGGAGCGAGTGGGGCTACACCAACATGGGTGACACAGTGCTCCTCCTCTGACTGAGACTGAGAAGGTCTGTTCAGTCCTGGTGGTGCAGGGTGACACATAACATTGGCTCTAAGCAGCTGTCTAGTCCATCTCCTCCTCAGCCAGACCTGAGCCCCCTCTGCAGCAGTAATCCAGATGCAATCAATCTGGCACTTTCAAATGTTTATAAATCATTGATGGATTTTTTTTTTTTTTTTAAGTTGTAGTTTTCATGGAATTTGGTTTGATTAGCTGGAAAGTCAATATTTTCACTGCTCTGTGGCTGAGCAGCATTAATCCCAGCCCAGGCAGCAGCAATAACAGCACTGCAGTGCTAATGGCTCTCTGCCTGCACTGGCTGGCGTTTAAGCAGTCTGGGATGAGCTTGGAGCTTGAGGAGGAACCTTGGAGAGGTGATAATAAAGTACTGCAGCTCATGGTGGAAAATTGGCAGAGGCAGGTAAAGAAAAGGCCTGTAGCAACGTTGGGGAGTCTGCAAGGTGAGGTGTTGAAGCTGCCTTTCTTCATAAGTCATCTCTTCCAGCACATCCAAACAAGGTGGATTGCTTTGTATCACAGCTCCCATTAACTTGTCTTAAAAGCATAAGGCACCTTCAGCAGAGTGAATCAGAACCTCATGGGACCAGACCTTTATTCCTTTTAGGTGATGTAAATAGGAATTTGATAGGTGAGCCAAGTTATCCTTGTCTTTACAGATGACAGAGGGAAGCCATAAGAGAATTGTATGAGCTCAGCAGAGGCTCAAACATCATATCTTTGTGTCACTTCGTGCCACGATAATCATTGCTTGCACCGGAGAGCTCGCCTCTCTTTCATGTCTGTAATACCTGTCCTGTTCCAAATAACCTGCCCCAGTCCTGTTCCAGCGGAATCAAAGAACTGCCCTGCTAATTTGACGTGGCTGAGCAGGCTGACTGAGAATTCGTGAACTCTCCACCATTAGCGTGGGCTGCAGACAGAGCTTCCTGTGCTCTGAGGGTGCAGAACTGAGATATTTGAGTCATGCGTGACAGTGAACGTGTCTGCATCTCTCAGGGTCTGGATATTTCAGTGTCGTCCCAGGGGTTGAGTGCCTGCAATGGAAAGTCATGTTCTAGAGTATTTCCTTTAAATCCACATGTCATGGTGCATTTCTGTCAGGCCAGGTAGCACAAAGAAACCCAGCTGTTTTTGCAGGAAGTCTGTCTGATAATCTGCTGTGCTCCCTGGGCAGTGACAGCCCAAGGCAGGCTGAGGAGGTTCTGCTGCGTGTGGATGAGATCAGCCCTCGAGATCTGCTGGTGCTCTGGGGTGATCCACGTGTCATGCCCAGGACTCCATCCTGGGAAGCAGCCTTAGCTCTGCTGCTGAGGCTGCAGAGACATGAGGACCAAGGCCTTGAGTCAGGTTTCTCCTGGATGTCTGGATCAGGAGCTGGGAGGCAGAGGAACAGCTTGGTGTGGGTGTGGTGATGGGATTACAGAGCACTTGGGGTGCAGAGCATATTTTGGAGAGATCTTCTTACAGCAGGGCTGTCATATTGCTGTGGTCTATCTGAGAGGTGGCAAAAGCCATGAATAGCTGTGGCTGTGCTGCTGTTCTCAGGCTGGGATGAGCTGACATCCTGGTGTTAATAGTGTGGATCACAGGTGCTCTGACACAGTATCTTAATGGCAGCAAGGATGGTGAGGAACCTCAGAACTGAACAGACTTGCCAGTGGCACAGTAACCCCTGACTTCCAGTGCTCAGGGCCATTTCTGAGGTGAATTTATATAACCTGTGTCTTCCATTCAGCTCCCAGCTGACCTTGCCTAAATTCTAGGGCACCCTTGTGGCATTGGCATCTGTGTGACTGACGGAAGCAATGACAGCCCTGCTTTAAACTTCTGAGGCTTTTCTGGCAGTGTTAATGATGCCCAAGCTCTTCTGAAGGGGAGATACAATGGCAGGCTGTGGAGCCTCACCTCACTGCTCCAAGGCTGTCAGATGCTGTGAGCTCTTAGTTTGAAGGAGTGTGTGCAGATGTACCTGTATAGCCCATCCTTCAGGAGAGAAACTGCAGTAAGTACTGGTGAGAGAGATGGCAGATCCTCATGGATTTATGCTGATTATAGAGGTGCTAATGCCTTGCTTTTACAGCTTGATCTTGCTCCTGTCTTTTGTGCTGGCTCATAAATACATGCCAGTTCATCCTCTTTGTCTCTTCTCATGACCTTTCTTTAAATTTGGTCAAGCTCCTGATGCGTGGGTTGTCTTGCCCCTCACCATGAAGAGATCTGCCTCAGGATGACCCCAAGTCTCACTGTAATTTCTGCTGCAATATTTTATTTCAGACTTTATTTTGGGGGGATAAGACTGCATTCAATCATGCTCCACAGGGTGCTAAAAGCCTGTGGTCTGGGTGATGCTCTGTGTAATCTGCCTTGTCAATACCCATTGCTCACATCCACACCGGTGGAGAGGATTTTGCCAGCTGACTGGGTGCTTCTGAACCTGAAGTGTGATGCTGACTTTCCTTCCATGACCTGATTCTCCTGCTTTCATTTCAAGTGTTTGCTTCCCATTCTGGGTTCTCGGAGCACACGGCAAAAATATGTCCCTGGGAGATGTAGAGAGGGTGAGTGTGGTACAAGGATTCCCTCATTACATGTGAGGAAGGTGTCTCTACAAAGGCAGCTGTGGGGGGCAGTGCCATCTACTCCTCTGCCACAGCTGCTGGATCATCTTCCTGTTAGTCACCCCCATAGGAGCCTGGTCAATCCACTGCTATTTCTCAGTCCTCCCTGCAATTGGCAGCCAAAGGAAAAGAAATGCCACTTATTTGGAAACTCTGCTTTCTTATTCTGGCAGTGACTTGGAACATCAGAGCTCCCCAAGGCTGCAAGGTCCAGTTCCCCACCAGCTCACACTGAGATAAACCAAGTACCTGGTCAAAGGGGAAAGCCCAAGGATCATGTTGAGAATGGCTTCAGGTGTCTCTTCCCAGCAGGCTACAAGTGTAGCTCATTGCAGGGTCTTGGCCACGGTTTTCCATAGAAAGAGCCACATCTGGAGATGCTGGCTCATTATTTTTGCAGGCACTCGTGCTCTGCTTGCTTCTAGTGGCAAACTGAACTGGAGATGGGAAGTCCTTGTCTTGAGGAGGCTACAGGTTAAAACAGTGTGAGTCGTCCCGGGGGAAGAGGAAGGTGACTTGACAGCAGAATCAGGTGCAGCTGGTTATGGGGAGGGACTGAGCAGGCAGTTGAGACAACTTTATGAAACATATATGGTGAGCACAGCAGTCAGAGGTAGCATGTGCTTGGCTGTCAGCATTAGCGTGATGCGCTGCTGGCACAGGAACGCCTTTCCTGTCGAAAGCAGCTCTTGAAAGAGCCAGTCGATGTGCCAGTTGCAACGAGGTGACAGTGATGCAGTAGATAAAGAGCAGCCCGGGAGTGGGAATTCGTGCTTTCTGATCCTGTTCAGGGCCTTTGGGCTTGATACTGATTCTGTTTGCAAGCTGCTAGGAAAGGGATCTCTGAGTAGATGTCTACCTAATGCAACATGCTGCTAGTCTGCCTTGACCCTCCACAGTACTGTCATTGGGTTAAGAGCAAGAGGCCACAGGTCCTTGTAGCATCAGTAGCCCTTGATAGGCAAGAGTAGTGAAGCGAGTCCCTGAAAACTTGTTCTTTCTATTTGGACACTTGTTCTTGGACAGCTGATTATTCCTGCTGGAGAGAAAAACCTGGCCTTTGTATCTGCCTGGGGAAAAAAAAAAGAGGATGATTCCTTGAGATACTAGCATCTTCTAGTCCTGTTTTCCAAAAGAACCTGCAGTTCTTTTAACCTTCATTCTGCCTGTGGAATTAAGAAGTTTCCTTTTTGTTCCTTGATCCAGGCCAGTAGCAGAAGCTCTGAAGATGGCAGGTATGTGACAGGCACCTACAAAATCCTGTTTGTCAACATGCTCTTCCTTTGTAGCAGAGGAGACCGCTTACACCTGCCCTCTACACATCCCTCTGAGCAGTTTTATGCCTGCTTTGTTGCTGTTTCTCCTAAGCCCACATCCTCCTCGCTTATGGGAACTGCAGACTGGGCAGCATCAAAAGCCTTGCTGGAGTGGAGGTGTCTGACAGGGAGTGCCGTGCTGGAAGCCTCTTAGGCTGTTACAGGCAGGAGATAGATGGGCTTGATGTGATTCGTTCTTGACAAATCCATATTGGCTGCAACTCATCTCCTTGTTATCTCATTGATTTTTGGAGGGCTTGGAATTGTGTCTTCAGGGAAACAGGGCAGCGTGTAGGAAGGTACAACAGGACACTCCTATCTGCAGTACGTGTTGTGTTGTTGGCCGCTGCCCCCGAAGTGCCTCTCCTGGACCCCAAATGGCTTGTTGCTCCTCAGCACCCCCGTGGTGATGGGGTGGGTGTTTGTTCATGTCCCCTTGGTGGTGTTTTGTCACACCCTAGTGGCTTGATTGCAAGGTGGCCATGGCCGTGGTGCTGCCACAGGTTCCAGGGGACTTGCTTTTCACTCTTCTTTTGCAAGAGTGATCTGGGGTTCTGTCCCCCCCCTTGCTCACAACACCCTGGTTGTCTCCTTGCAGGCAATGACAGCATTCAATCCCAGATCCTCCCACACTACAGCAGCCCCTGGGGTGCTGACCAGCTGAGTGGAAGGTGAGCTTGTCCGTGCTGCTGTAGGAGCAATTACTTCCTCCTGTGTTAAAAATGATGATGCTTTTTTTTCCCCTTCTCTCATGATGAGACTTGGCTCTGGAAAGGCAGGATGAGATGCCATTTCCTTAGTCCCTTTCCTCTAAGATCTCATCAGAAACATTACAGTGCTGGAAAGGCACTCGTGACACTGCCAGCAAAAATGGCAGCACCGATTCCTGCCCACTTGGAGGAAGGTTTAGCTAACACAGGTTATTTACTTACACTTCTGTGGCTGCTGTGGGTTCATGTGTGTGATGCTGGGTGAGATTCTCACAGAGGGGATCTGCTGAAGGGTTGAGGGTCTGAACCTGAAGCCTAGTGCTGGCTCAGGACTATTGCAGGGAGGGGTTGGAGGAGATGGGGACACTTGTAGATGATATTTGTGACAGCTGAGCAATGGTACCTGGTGGTGGTTGTGCTTTACCAGTCCTGGCCTCTCTAGGCCCCAGAGCAGCAGAGGGATACACAAAGCCAGTTTTATAATGAGGGTGTTGACAGCAGGAGATGTGCTGACTGTCAGTGGGGCCCATCTCTGAGAGCTGGAAGTTACTGTGGCATGGGGGGCAGCAGGACAGAGGAGAAGGTCATTCTTCTGTTCTTTAGAGCCTCAGAAATGCAGCTGAATCTGGGGCAAAACATCTGGGCTGTGCTGGTTTTATTTATGCTTTTTCCTACACGTATCTCTGATCGGAAGCAAATCATGCACTTGAGTAGAAATTCAAGTGGTTCAGATTCCCCCAGAGAAGGCTGAGGTGACCTGGTAGATTTGCTCTGCAATGGTGCTTAAAAGAAATGTCAGCAGCTTCATCTAGGGTCACTGGAGCTTCTTGTTGTCCACTGTGGGGTGACTTTGTGGATGCTCAGTTTCTGGGCTTGCTCTTCTGATATGCTCTGGCTTTTCCTCTCCTCCTCAGTCACTGGAGAGTGAGCAGAAATTCTGCAGCCACTGGGGAAGGAAAGCACTGGAATACTTGAAAAGCAATTAATGTTTGCCAGCACAGATCTAGCAGTGCATTGCTCCTTCCAGTCACATTCCCTGCCTCTGGCCCCCTCACCACCTGCTGCACTTTGTGGGTTTTCCTTTATCAGTTGCTTTTCATTTTCACTTGAGCTGTCGGTGAGAGCTGAAGTAGAAGTTCAGATTAAGTTGCAGCTGAGATGTGCTTTGCTGGGGATTATGGGGCTGGCTGTGTGTGTAGCTGTCAGGTAGGGCAGGAGGAACAGAGCTTTTTAGCAGGCTGTGAGCAGAAAGAAGCCTCTGATTTCCAGGGCTGAAAATTGTGCTCCCAGGCTCCAGTCTGCGCTGGTGTAACCAATACCTCTTCTTTTAGGGAACTGGTTGATTCAGTCTAAATAGGAAAACTGGGCTGTGCTGACCTCCTTGGTGAATTGGAGCTTCTGGGCTAGCCCAGAGAGCTATCAGCATGGGTGGAGGCTCAGGCAGCACCTGGAGAAGGGTCAAGTCTGCTCCTACTGGTGCATTTTGGTCCGATGCAGGTTCTAGGTGTAGTAGAGAGAAAAACTGAAGTTTTGACATATATCTCAGCTTTTTTAATTGTTTGGGCGAGCTTAATTTCTGTAATTGCTTCCTTCAGGAAGCTCCCTGGCTGTGCCTGTCTAGGAGATGCATCACCTGAGGGTTAAAATGCAACTGCTGTGAGTTGGGAGGCAAAACCAGGCCAGAGCCAGCAGCTGCTGTGGAGGGAGGGCTTGGACACCAGCAAATGGACTCGTAGGGCTGGCCTGAATGTGTGGACTGTACTGAGTTAAAATAACCAACACTGAGTGGCTGTTTCTTTCAAAATGTTAAAAATATCCCAACTTCTCCATAAATCCAAGAGATGCAACCTAGCACAAGTGTGGATGACTGTCCTCCCTCAGAGCCTGGTGGGAGCTGTAATGCTTGTGCTGAGTTGATATTTTAAGGACCCTTACAGAGCAAATTGTCTGAGTCTTGAGTTTGGCAGGTGGGCTGTAAACCAGTGGTTCGGGGTGCTCTGCTCCTTTGGGTGACAGGGTGGTGATCGGACCACACTTACTGCTCTCGTGGGGGCAGAAGGTCCAGCCCAGGATCTTGTGTGTGATTGTCACTGCGTGCTTCGAGCAGACTGTCATGCTGTACAAAGGGTCCTCCAGAGGTGTGAGAGACTCCCCCATCCTGGGGAGCTGAAGCCCTGCTCTCAGACTGGGCTAAGACATCCTACTTTCCCCGTCTCTGGAGCTCTCTGGGCTGCAGGGTTGCCCTGCTGTGATGCCACAGCACTGGGGTTGTGTTGCTGCTGCTGTATAACACGAGCACACAGAGCACAGCGATGCTGTACCTTCACTCTGTCCCTCGTGTGCACTGTGTCAGTGCAGCCTATTGCCAGGTACCAGTGGCATCCTCTCCCTCTGAGCCCTGGCTGATGGAAGCCTGATTTCCATCCTGCCACCTCCCGAGGTCTCTTTCCCTGCTGCTCTCATTTCCCTGAGTTTCCCCGGGAGGAGTTCAACAAGGAAGCCTGCTGTTGCTGGAAGTACTCCTATTTTCAGAGCTATAATCTCCCACCTTACCTGTTCCCAGCTCCCAGTGTCAGAGGCACGGCCTTGGCTTGCCACGTGCTTCCAGCTGAGGGATGCACTCGGCAGGAATGCTGCACAGCTTAGCAGTGGCCAAGGTGATCTCTAATAGCATCTGTGTGTTGTTGAGATAGCGCTTATCTGTTGGGAGGGAGTAAAGAAGTGAGCAGGCCTGACCTCCAGAGCACAAATGAGACTAAAACCTCGTACCTGAATCTCTCAGATGATCTGTCAGATCTCCCTCCACCTACAGAAACATGAAAAAACATCACTAAGTGTGATAGCGAGGTACTGGGAGATGCTTGGTGGGAAGATGATTGCACTAATGGAGGGCAGTGAGAGGTAGTGTGGTACTTTCAGCCATGAAGGATGCTATAAATTGGGTCCTGTGTGATGATGAGCCACTGTCGCAACATATGGCAGCCAGTGTGGGTTGTGAAGTCTGAGCCCCTCGGCGGGTGCCTACTGCCACCCAAAATGGCTCACAGCCATCTGCTGTGACTACCCCTCCTCCTACCTCCTGCTGGAGGCAAGGCCTGAGCCTGCGATTCCTGCTCGGAGCCTTCCCAGAGCAGCCCCATCCTTCTCTTGGAAGAGTCTGGAAAGCTGTAAACCCAAATGTTTCATGTAAACCTTCATGTCAACAGCATGTCCATGTGTTGGAGATACTACAGATGCTTCCTGCCTTCCTCAGCTGCTTGCTCCCTCTTGAAAGGGATTGGGGTGCTGCAAGAGCAGCCGGTCCCAAGAGTTGTGTCCAGGCTGAAATTCCTCAAACAAGGGATGACAGTGAATGTTTGTTTAAAGTTCCCTTCCATCTAATCTCCACAGATGCTAGCGAGATAACAACATTTTTTTGTGGGGTTACCCAGCAACGAAAAAATATTTGGGTCAAGTTGAGCTGTTTACATTCATCTTGGTTTATCCATCTTGTAGGGAACGAAACAAGTTTCTTGTTAAGTTTTCCCCTCTTCGTTTTATTTTTATCTCGAGGCTTTGTATAAAAAGCGTTCCATGTGAATCATGGATATTATGATTCCAGTCATGATGAAGGCGTTGTGACATCTCTCCGCTGTGGTGCTGGGACACGAGGGATGAGTAAGCTGCGCTCAGTGCACTGAGACCCAGCCTGGTGTCTGTCTCCTGCACTTCCTTGGCCTTCTGGTTTTGAACACAGAGGCCCCAGTTTGTGAACTGGGGGTGGCGGTAGGAGTACAATTAAACTCCCATCTCCTAATGAGGTGCCCAGTGCCCCAGGGTTCCACACAGGATTCTCCAGTCTGTCTGTGCTCTCAAGGGACCAGACCTTTTCTTTACGCTCATATTATGTTCTCATGGACTCTTCACTTTCTGATTCAAAGTGAAGGTGTAAATAACAAAATGTCTTTCAAAAGTCAGTTTCTGCTTTTTGTGTGATCACAAAGTCGTGATAAAGAGACTTACTGAGGGATTGGTTGTGCTGGCCCTGGTCTTGTGGAAGGCTTAGTTGTCTGTGGAGATTTATCCACCCTAAAAAGCATCATTTGGTTGAAGATTGTCCCGTAGCTATAGAGGAATATCCTGTGCCTATCCCAATGAATTGGCCTCTCTGATCTGTGATTTGGGCTCTGTTGGTCTCGATTTGGGCTCTGTTGGTCTCATTGAACTAAAACGATGGAATCTTGAAAGCTAGAAATGATCAGCCATGCACAGGGCTCTGGATAAGGTGTGGATGTCTGCTTCCAGGGATATCTGGGGCTGCCATGGGAAGCCAGTGTGTTGCAGGCACATGAATAGAAAGTAGGTCAGCAGTGGGAAGCAGGACTTTGTGGGCATTAACATGTTGAGATGTGTGTGTATGTGTGTGTGTAAAACTTTGGGAATTGAAAAAACTGCAACCAAAGCTGCGTTTCGTCCTCTCCTTCCCAGTGTGTGCTGTGAAGGGAAGAAGGGGTCTTCAGGGACAGCAGGATAGATCCTTCTCTGGAGCAAATCTTTGTAGCTCCGTTGATTTAGTTGGCACTTCGCTGATTAATACCAGTTGAGAATCCAAGCTGGAGTGCTTTGTATGCTTGTAAATAATTGAACGCCACGTGAATACAATGATGTGAGGGAGGATGGGAATAAAGCAGAGACTCTGGGAAATTTTAGGTTTTTTTGGAACGAGGCTTTTATGTGGAAACATATTGGCATCTTGGCTGCGAGGCACTATGGTTGAGTGTGAGGGGTTTTTCATCGTAATTATAAGGACTAGAGCTGGAGAGCTGTTGAAACTGCGAAAAATGGCAAGCACATGTCAGATGGGGAGAGGGAGGCTGCTGCCAGCTGTTCCCCCCTCCCGCTGCCTGACTAGGTTTGATAAATATGCATTATTTTTTAATACTAAAAATGAGTCCTAGTTCTGGCAAGGTGCTAAGTTGATAAACCTGGAGATGAAAACCCTTGTTATCCAGGGTGAAGCAGCAACAGCACAAGCTTTCCCCTGTGTACTGAGGGATCCAGTTAATGTGCTGCTGCCTTCATGGAGGCCAAGAGATGCTACTTGTGATGATGGTATCTTGTGATGTGGGCTACAGGCTCTTTTTACACTCTGGCTGCCAGATCCCTGCCTGTAAAAGTTGGCTTTTGATGGCATGGGTTGGTGGGAGCTGATGTTGACCTGTCCCCCCTCACTGGTCTGGGAGCAGTTCCCAAATCCATGCCTCTCCTGTTCGGCCCTGTGTAACATGGCTGTTTCAGCCCCTGCTCACGAGGAGATGTGAGGTTAGGAAATCAATTGATGCGTTTAAACCCATCTGCATGTGTGATTTAGGAACAAGACACAAGCCAAGTCTGGCCAGTGAGCTGGTGACTGCCCTTGGCTTAGGCAGGCGCTCCAGGGAGCCTGGATGGAGGGCTGCTGATATGTGGCTGTGAGCTTCAAAGCTGGAAGCTTCCCAGGAGCTCCTAGGGGAGGAGATGAAGCTGTGAAATCTGGAAGCAGGCCTTCAGATCACGTATGAGATTCCTAGAGCTGTGTGTTATGCATGATCTGGTCACCTGGCAGAGAGGGACTGTACCTGCCTTCTATCTCCTCACAAACTGGGAAGAGTAAAGTGTGGATGTCTGGAGAGAGTTTGTCTTCTTTCTGTAGATTAACACCTGAATTCCAGAAAGATCCAGATTTGGTTAGAGCCTGTGGGCTTGTCTTTTTGCCCATCACAGAGTAGGAATTTATGTCCCTAATTTCTCATCCCCTTCCTGAGCCAGGGCTGAGGCAACTGTGCAGCATGGAGGCAGGAGCTGGAGGCAGGAGCTGCTGCCATTTTGTGTCTCACTCCACTCAGACTGTGTGATGAATTGCTGTGCTTTGCCTCTTGGGGAGGCTTTACAGTCTTGTTTTCTTTGTCACTGTCTTTAACTTGAAATAAAAGTCAGTCAGGGACAAATGAGGGGTTTGTGCTGAGTGTGGGGCAGCGTGATAGTGGTGACAGGTGCCCTCCATTTCTTGGACGATGGGCACAGCTTAACACCATAAGCCATTTTTAGCCAGGGCTTGGACTTTTCTTGCTCCAGTGTTTATCAATTACCTATTTGCTACACTGCAAATCCCTTTCTTCTGCAAGATACTTTTCTGTGCTGCCAGATCTCTGCTCTGCCAGCCTCTCGGTTGGGGCAGCTTGCTGAGAGCCTGCATGTATGGTGGTTGGCCCCCAAACTTTGCCCAGGACGGACTCAGGTGGGAATGGAACAACACAGAGCGTTGAAGTCAAGATTGAGATGTACTGGGTGACAGATACATCCTGAAATCACATGGATGGGTGCCCTTAGGACAGTGGCACAGTGGGAGATGGCAGGAGCAGGAGGGATGGTGCTCTGAGGGCAGAGCCCTCCAAAATCCCAGGTGTGGCATGCAGTACTGCCTTTGTTTTGAGGTGAGATGACACTCTGCACTGTTCCCTGTAGCATAAAGAGAATGCTGTGTAAAACAGCAGTCCTGTCCCAGGCAGGAAAGTAGCAGGAGGGCAGAATTTAGGGGACTGCAGCGGTGGCCTGACCTGGAGCTTATCTGAACACTCCCTGCAGGGATAAAACTAAAGCCTCTGGGGAAATGTCAAACAGCAACTGCTAGAGAAGACGATGCTGGGAAAAAATTCAACCCTCGCCCCACAGACTCCTTCCAAAACATATATTAAAGGTTACCCAGACAACCTTAATACCTCCAGAAATGTGACCTTGAAAGCCACCTAGAGAGCAAGGAACTAGCAGATGTTCTCAGCTGCTGGCTGCGAGTGGTGCCCACAGAGTAACGTGCTTTGTCCCTCACTTGATTTCATTCACTCAACTGGCATCAGATTTAGCTCAGAGACTTACTGTGCCTTGGGGGGAGGGTCTATTGAGCCATTGATGCAGCATTGAAATACTTATTTCATAAGCAGCCACCAGGGAAACTAAATTTTCAAGCAAGCCAGCCCTCTGGGGGTGCTCCTGAAAGGAGACCTGAAGCAAATGTTGAGCTCCATGAAAAGCATTTTTGGGTGACTTTTTTTATTGCACCGGGACCCAGGATGCCAAGCTGCCTGTTGCAGGAGTGCCTGCCTTCCTCTGGAAGGCAACAGCTAGTCCCTGGGCCAGGGCCTTGCAATGTAATTTAAGTATGTGCAAGTGGAACTGGGTAACTAAATCATCCCCACGACATTCCTCAAACAGCAAAGACCTGATTTCTTTCTAAGGACCAGAGTGAAACACCTGTGAGAATTCTGTGCCTGAAACGTTATTGTTTAGGGCACTGCTTTCACAAGGAAGGAAAACAGTAGCAAAATGGCATCACTTTCAAAACCCTCCTTTGTCTCTTGTGGTTCATCTGCCTCAGGCTTCCCAGAGGTCTGCCCTGCTCCATGAGCTCCCCTGGGGCACATCAGGCTTGTCCAGAGCTCACTGGCCAAGGCGAGGATCTGGGAGACAGGAACCAAGAGCCCTGGTGTGTGGACCCTCTGTTTGTGGCCTGTCTTTGTGGCTTCATCAGTGAGTCCATGGGACCTACCCCACACCATCATTCCCACAGGAGAGGGACAAGTGTGATGCCTGCAACCAGTTTGGTCTTGTGTTAAAGAACCAAGTTAAACCAGGGGTCAGACTGTGGGGGCTGCTCTGGGCTGACTGATGACAGTGCCATGGACAGCCAGGAGGGCTGAGGTCTGTCCTTGTGCTCTGGCTCATCTCTGGCAACCCATTAACCACGGCTTGCTTACCGCTGAGACACGGTGAAAAGGGTTGGAAGCCGTAGCAAAGCAAAGCTGCTATTGAAACAGGCAATTGAAATGCTCAAGTGGTGACTTTTTCATGCCTACCATGTTTCAGGGGCACTTGTAAGAGTACTATTTAAATTTAAAAGAAAAAAGTAAGATTTCTAATCTATTATTCATTCATGAAACATTATTTCAGTGTAAAATAAAATATTTTCCTTTGCCACCTCATTCTTAATATACTCTCTTCTCTCTTTCTCTCTCCACCCCCCTTCCCTCCACTCTGCAGTGCTCCAGGGAACAGCGTGTATGAAATTATTTTGTAAAATCCAATAAAAATTTTAATCAGGTCAACATCATTACAGGAAAGGAAAGTGATGGAGCTTTCCTGATGCATTTAAAAAAAAAAAAAAAAAAGGCATCTGAAGAAGAAGAAGTAAAAAAAAAGATGTAAACATGCAGTTGTAAAAAGAGGAGCACAGAGCTGCACACCCAGCCGCTGTGCAGTGCCTCCTGCTCATCCTGTCTCCATGGAGCACAGTCTCACTTTCAGACACACACATGACAAATGCATGCACGTGTCTCTCGTCCCCTTGCACATGCACCAAACATATTCCAAAGCAGGGAATTGTAGCATATCCTGAGTGGGAAGGGACCTGTAAGCATCACTGAAGTCCAACTCCTGGCCCTGAATAGGACATCCCAACAATCCCACCATGGGCCTGAGAGCATTGTCCAAACCCTCCCTGAGCTCTGGCAGGCTCTGGGCTGTGACCACTGCCCTGGGGAATCTGTTCCAGTGCCTGACCACCCTCTGGGTGAGAAACCTTTTCCTAATATCCACCCTAAACCTTCCCTGACACAGCTGCAGCCATTCCCTTGGGTTCTGTCTATGGTCACAGAGATCAGTGCCTGCCCCACTGCTGTCCTTCTGCAGAAGCTGCAGACCCTGATGAGCTCTGACCTGTCTCCTCCTTTCCAGGCTGTGACCTCAGCCACTTCTCATTCAGCTTTGCCTCTAGACCCTTCCCCATCTTTGTAACCCTCCTTTGGACACTTTCTAATAGCTTTAGGCACCTAAAAGTCTTTGGCTAGCACCCTTTAGGAGAACACCCACCCCTGCCTGGAGGTCTTTATGGACTCTTAGGCCCATATGCCCCAACATGGTCTTTAAACAGTGGTTGGTAAAGCAGAGGGACCAGCTAGTTGTGTGGCAACTCCCCTTTTTAATCCCTGTCTCTCTGATTACCACGGAGGGGAATAAAAAGCCCTGGTAGCACACGGTCATGCTCTGAGGATTTGCATAGTGTATTAAGGCTTGCTAAGATCTCCTTCCTAGCCTGACATTTACAGAAACTGCAGCTGCTGAGGCTCCTCTCCATCTTCCCTCTTTCAGATTAAATGTGAACTTCTAAATCTGCCAGGAGGAGCGGAGGGAAGGATGGGGAATGTAACTGCCTTGCTCCGACCTTGGTCCGTTGCCATCACCCAAAACACAGAGCCAGGCCAAGCGATAGGAATGATTGATGTCTGTACAGGTCAGAACCCCTGCAGGAGAGCAGCAGACATACCAAGCCCTTAAAGTAATATACTGTTGACTTCAAGGGATTTGCAAAAGCCTCCAGGAGTGAATGCTTGGAATAATGTATTTTTGCCATCGAGTTCCTTGGAAGAGTGTAGGAGGGGCTGGCTACCTATCACACCCTTCCCCACCAAGGTCAAGGTGCTGGCTGTGGATGACAGTGGAGCTCTGGAGATGAGCACCATCATCTGAGGAGGCCCACCCACTGAGGGGGGAATGTAATTCCTGAGATCAGCACAGCTACTGGTAGGGTCCCACTGGTGGGACTTCTCCCATGGAGTGCTGCCTTCCTCGGGGAAGCAGGGACCAGTGGAGCAACCATGGGTCCTTGTGCTTTTCTGATTGTGCTGGGACATAGAATTGTCCTGGAGGGCTGGGAATGTTTTTGATACAGTTCAGAGAAGCAGGGATGGGGGTTTTACCTCTTGGGGAAGTGAGTGCCTTATGCTTTCAAGCTGGAGACAGTTGAGGCTGAGTGGTCGTTGAGCTTATTGAGAGGGTGGCAGGAGTAGAGCAGTGACTGGCAGGGCCACAAGCTGCCCTAAAAAAAATGAATGACTCCTACCCTGGGGCACAAGGTGCCTGTGGGGACTACCCCCAGCAAGGGTAAATCACGAGTTTTTCTAGTGACAGCACTGACTGACTTACATCAGGCTTGGAGCATGGAAGTGTTCAAGGCCAGGCTGGACAGGGCTTGGAGCAACCTGGTCTAGTGGAAGGTGGGGGGTTGGAACGAGGTGGGGTTTAAGGTCCTTTACGTTCCAAACCAGCCCATGATTTTATGGGTTGCAATTCATCAGCTCAGCTGTCCCCTCTGTGCAGGGATGTCCCTCTGCATGGGGGTGCCCTGTGTGCCTTGTGGGAACGTGTGGCTGGGCCCATGAGCTGGAGCCTCCACTCTCTGCTGGCAGATGGGTTAAAATAGGAGTTGAAACATTCAGTGCTTTGGAAAGAAAAATAAACTCCTAGGCAAGTGCCAACTGCAGCAGCCATTCTGGCAGAGTACCGTGGTGCAGGGGGATGGGGTAACAGCCTCATGGTCCATGGGAACATCCATAAGTGGAAACAGCCCTGGCCCAGGCTGTCTGCACTTGCAGCCCACCCAGCAGCGCCCGGGCTGTGCGGTCGGAGGCAGGCAGAAGGCGCCCTGCCCACGGCACACGGGCTGGCACCTCTCCTCCTCCCTGTGATATTTCTTTGCCACCCTCTGAGTACACACGCACACACATCATACGGCTCTGACGTTATTCTCCTTTGCTTGTTGCGAAGGACTCAAAAATGTCCATTTTAGGGTTTTTTTATATATCGGGAGCCAGACTGAAAAATCTTTTCGTGGTCAGTGACAAGCAGCTTTTGGGAAACAGATGAACAATACTCCCAGGAATTTCTCTTATTGCTGCCTGTGTTTAAAATATAAAGTTAGAAAGGCAAGGGGGGAAAAAAAATAAAGTTTTTTAGGCTGAATTCCAGTTGAGTGCTGTGAGACGATCTCTGCAGCTCTCCCTGTAAGGATGCAGAGCTCAGATGGTAGAAGTGGGCATAGAAAGCTTGGCTGGGTACAGACTGGATTTGGAGTGAGGCCCTGCTCCCCTGCCGGGAAGTTGCTGATCCTCTTAAAGGGTTTGGTCTTTCCTGGAGCCCAGAAAGAAATGACAAGTGCACCCCGAGGCCAGTGGCTGTGGGAATCTCTTCATGGTAGATCCAGCTCTTTCCAGAGGTGACCATGTCCCTCTGATCTTCCCACTGTGGAGAGCTGATCAGCTTCCAGGGCAGGCTGGTGGGGATGGAGGACTTGGTGAGCACCCTCAGCCACCACTGGTGCCTGCAGCTGGGCTGACCTGCCTGGCTGTCACCTTTCCCAGAGCTGTATATGTGGCTCTGTAAGTCCTACAGGACCAGTGCCTGCCTGGTCCCAGCAGCTGGATCTGATTTTGAAGCCCTGTGCTGCTGCCTGCAGGTCTGTGCTGGTTGTGTCCGTAGGCAAAAGCCGTGCCCAAAGGTGGGAAGGGAGAGCTGCAGCTCCCTGTAATAGATGGCAAGAGGGACTGATGGCCCAAGTGGTAAATAAATCTTGTGGGCTGGGTGATATAACAAAGCACTTGACCTTTGCCCTGGTGGTTTATTTTGTAATCAGTGCCCGGCAATTGATTTATGGGATAATCAATCTTTCTCCCTTCCTCTGGCCTTGGCGTTGCCTGCGCCATGGTCCTTGCTTTTGAGTGATGACTCCGGGCTACAAACAGCGCCCAGGGACGAGGCTGCCTACCCCTGCCCCCTTTCTCTTCCCCGTGCCCAGCTCGGGAGCAGATGTGCTGTTTACAGCCCCATCTGCCCAATGAATGTTTATTAAGTTGCTCTTTGGCAGGGGCAGTCCTCTGTGTCTTGCCAATCTGCAGCGCTCCTGGTCTGACAATTGGCTTCCCAGCACCTCGGTTTATAACTTCTGCAACAAATTGTCCTGAATGAAAAGCTTTCATGCCTTGTGATGGATTTCCCTCACATAAATTGAGGCTGTGAGCGTCCTTGCTCTTCCCAGGGATGTTCTGAGCTGGGAAGCTGCAGTTGGAGCAGTGATACCTGTGTTGGGGTAGAATTCATGCCCAGGAGATGCTCATTCCTGGTGTGTTTGTAGCATGGCTGCGAGTCCCAGGGCTTCAGGCACAGGGCAAAGCCCAGAGCTGCTCAGTAACGTACAAGTAACTTCCTTCCCAGCTATAATGCCCAATTTTTCATGTTTGCACTGTAATTCTTCTTTCTCTTGCACTGGCTTGTGGCTTCTCTACTCAGCACTATCCTACCTGACACCTGGATGCAGCTGAGCTGTGGGTTGTGGGGGCAGGTGGAGGGGAGGACCGTGGTGTCCCTTGGGATGAGGCTACTGAGGATGGGGGCTACATCCTCCTCTGCCCCCCAGTAAATCTGTTCTTGCTGGGCCCTGGTTCCCCTCTGCTCCCTGCCTGAGAGGCTGGCAGGATCCTCACTGCTCTGGTAGCTGCTGCGCAGCCAAGGCTGCCTGAGCCATTGACAGAGACCTTGGAGGGATCTCATAAATATGGTATTGGGAGGAAAGAACAAGTGAGGGAGCTCAGCATGTAGCGGGTCTGTGATGGGGAGCAGGTTCACCCAGTCAGCGACAGCCTGAGGAAGGCATCCAAGTGTCAATTCCAGCAGCATGGTGTCTGTGATAATCCAGGGAGACACAAGCAGGGGAGGAAAGCTCTGAACCTCAGCAGGCTTTTCTGGGGCAGAGGCAGCAGGGCCAAGGCTCTAAGTTCCTGAAAAGCTCTGGGAAATGCTTCCTAATTTCGATAGTGTTAAATTTGAGCTCATATTTCTAGCAGAGGCCCATCCTAGCCATGTGTGCTTGCTGAGACCTGCATGTCCCCCACCTGCCCTGAGGATATGATGTCATGTACCTTGTTTTGGGCAACCATGGTGACATGGTGGTACCAGGAGAGCTGCCTACGCTGATGGGGACCCGTGGGACAGACCAAAGGGAGCTCTGGTAGATTTAAAGTGCTCTAAGCAGGAGCCTGCTGGGAAAACAGAGCCCCAGCTCCTTGGAATGTAGGGCCAGCTCTATGTGTGATTACCACCATAATCTTGAGGTGATTCTGTGAGGGATGTGGGGCTGGACTGGCTGTGGTCATTCTAGTGATGGCACCTTTTCTCTAAAGTGTTTTTAAACATCTCCTGCTTCCTTGTGGAAAGTCTTTGCTTATGTCTATTCTTGCCCTTATCTTATTTAAGTCCATTCCTCCTCGTAATACATCATCCTTGGTCAGCCTTAAAGGTTGGCAAACCCTGAGGGAAGAGAGGAAAAGAGTTATAACGTCTGAGGGACTAAAGGTTTGATTTGGATGCAACCGTATTTATTCAGTGGCAAATTACATCTTCAATCAAACCCATGCAAATCAGGCTCCCAGTTCAGTCTATTTGTTTGGACTTAGTGAGTGCAGGGGGATTCATTATTTCCTGTGCTTCCTTCCACCCCACTAAGTTCATATGCGCATGTACGGACTTGCACACACTTGTCTGTAAAACCCTCTTCCCCCAGGGTGATGTGCTGTTGGGAATAGGTATATGATGATCTCTGGGTGTGGGTAGAGCCTGCATCCCTTGGGAAAGCAGGAGAAAAACACCAGTTTGTGGCCTGGATGTGGGCAGTTTGTGCACCAGGATGGTGCAGGAGGAAGGGAAGTGTTCCTCGGAGCTGCAATTAGAGCTCTGAATAATTCAGTTTTTCAATGTGGTGTCTGAAGTAGAACAGTTAAAATAATGTCTCTGGGAGACTGACAGTGATCCTTTTCTCCTCACACACACCCCGAGGAAGAAACAAACCATGAAAATCCATTTGATTTGTTTGGGGTCATTTCATTTTGCTTCTTGTTTGTGCACGCCGGCTCGCTTCCTCAGTGAAAAGTGCTCCCTTTCAGAAATGTCTAGGAAAAAAAAAGTCAGGGCTGAAATTTTCATTTTCACTTCTTTTTCTGAAGTTTGTCTCCAAATTTGACCTGCCTGTCTTTGGGTTGAAACCTGCATTTTAGGGGTGAGAGGTAAGAATTGGAAAGATAAATCCATCGCCTTTATAAACAATTTCCCTTGCCTTCATCCTAGTCTGGCCCACACATCTCTGTGTCTGTCCCTGCCTGAGCCTGCTGTGAAATCCCTGCAGGTCCTTCTCCTGCACCTCCTGCCCTGTGAGAGGACTGAGGACTTGTCCAAGCCCTGAGCTGTGCCACGGGCAAGCCATCCATCCCGTGCTGCTGCCACGCGGAGTCGGAACATGCCGGCTCCCGGCACAGGGGTAGGACACAGCCCAAATATGAAATATGAAAGCAGCAACTTGATTTCCCCTGGGCAGAGGGAGGCTTCTTCCCTTGTAATTGTCCTTTGTTTCTGGAATAGCCACGACAGTGTTTTTGGAGAAGAACCCTCCTGTGTGTTTGTGTTTGATCTGCTCTGATGTGCCGAGGCACTGGGGAGGTGAGTGGGTGCCCGCTGTGTCCTGCAGCACTCCCGAGCTCCCAAATGTACGTGTCCCTCACACACCAAGGGATCACACCTCAGAAAGCTCAGAAGAAGTCTGCAAGGTGTGGGCTGAAGGTGGTAAACTCTTCGAGGCTGGAGTTACCTTTATGCTGTATGTGTGTCGTGAGGGATTTTTATTCCTGCTTGCAGCCTCCTGTTATCTTTGCCTACCAAGTCCAATCTGGATTCACTGCACAGAACATTTTGAGCTGAAAACAGCTCAAAGCACCTCCTGGAAATGGTAGGAAAAATTTCCATGCTAAGAATAATGAGTGGTGAGTGCAGAGGATAGACGCAGCGGGAATTCCTTGCTCCTAGAAAGTTGCTCTGAGCCTCCAGAAACCTTGGAGGATTTAACACATGGGTCTGGGTTTGTTGTTTTTGTTCACTCCTGAATTGGGTCAAAAAGCTTTGCAATTTTTTATGGATCCAAAGCTGTGCACGATATTATCTCAGAAACACTGCAGCTGCTGTGTGCCTGGTGCTTCCCCAGCTGCCAAGGCTGCTCACGTTTTTGGGACTGCCTCCTTGGGGTTGGTGTTGTCTGGCAACGATGCATCTCTCAAAGATATGTTGAAGCAGTGCCAGAGAGGATGGCAGGGAGGGCTGGAGGCAGGGAGACTCATAACCAGTGCAACACGTGTGAGGCTGAGATGTTTGCCCTGGTGAAGAACCTGCTGGGATGGGCAGGGTGGTGGGTTAGCCAAGCCTGGCTTTCATGGATGGGCACAGGTTTCCAGCTGCTGGACCCTGGCTCCTCCATCATCCCTAGGCTGTCTCCTGCCAGAAGCACAGCTGAGAGTTTCCAGCCTTTCCCCTGACTGTCAGCAAAGCCTACCATGAACACCAGGTCCTGCATGCAACCAGCTCTGAGCTGGCCTGTGGCGGCAGAGAAAAGATCTCACAAGCATCAAATGACTGTCCCTGTTTTCAGAGAGGCACATGGTCCCCAGTACCAGCTAGTTGTCCAGGTCCCTGGACCCATCTCTCTTTTCCAGGGACCTTGCTTACTTTAGGCAAGACAAACTCATCTCCAAGCTCCTTGTCTCTGCCCCAATTAGCCCAGAAGTTGTTTATCTTTTGTAAATTCTCTGCCTTGTAAATATTTGCCCATAAAGCCCGAGTTATAGACCGTGTTATTTATGTGGAGGAAATGGATATTTAAGGCTGCTCCACTTTGTTATTGCCCACATCATTTTTGGGAGGCCAGACCCCTTTTTATAGGGGAGCTGCTGCCATTACCATGATTTCAGAGCCAGCTGGTTTAGGGCTTTAGGTTCTGATGCCTCTCACCTGGTGCCTGTGGGAGGCTTGCCTGAGCTTGCAGGGGGGTGCAGTGAATTTTTCCATGCACTGTGATTCCCTGCCTCTTTCCCCTTTGATCTTCCCTTCCCAAACAGGTGTGTTTTTCTTCCTTTCTACCTTAGACCCCATCAGCTCTCACCCACCCCTTTCTTGCCCCCAACTCCCGTAGCTTTTTGGACATGCTGTCAATGACTGCTGGCTGTTTCTGGTCCTCTGGTTCAAGCACAGGGCTGGCCCCGTGCCCTGCTTTCCCCTGATGCTGATAAACTCTCCTTGGCAACAGCAGAACATTTCCCTCCTCCTCATCCCTCATCCTGCAGACCTCTGGGAGACCTGTCCTCCCTTGGAAACCCAAATTGTCTTTCCTGGTTTTCTGTCTACCTCTTTATTTGTCTTGTCTCTCAGAAGATCTTTATCATGCCAGCAGATGATTCAGGAACAGCTCCCCAAGCCTGGTCCTCTGCCTGGACCCGGATCTCAGCATCCATGTGCAAGCACCCCGTGGTTGCCTGAAGGTTGCTGCTCCAAGGGCCAGTCTGGTGGTGCCTGTGGAGGTGCCTGTGCTGGGCTGCCTCGTTCCCCTGCCTCGGGTTGCTAAGGCACAGCTAAAACTCTCATCTGGAGTGTCATCATCTCACGGCTCAGTTCCTTCAACATCCTTTTCTCTGGTCTTGACAAATGCAATCTTCTCCCACTCCTGCCTGTTCAGAGCTGTGCTGCAAGGATCGTTTTCTGTGCCTGTCATTTTGCTTGTGTCACCCATGCTTTACTTGCTTTTGCTGGTTCCTGCTGGCAAACAGCAGCTACCTGTCTCTGCTCTCCAGCCCTTTCACAGTTTTCTTTGCTGTTAACCTCGTAGACCCTCTCCACACGTGGTTTCTCACTGTCAGTCAGCCTCCGGTGACAGCCTCTGCCAGCACTCACCGCGTCTCCCAGCTCTCTGCTTTCTGCTCCAGCACCTCCTGCTCAGAGATGAGCTCCTAGATGCACCCCGCAGAAATGTGCCCCTGCCCTTCACCCCTCCTGTGCCAGCCTCTGTCCCAAACTGGTGATGAGGGCTTGGGCACAAGTATAGGAACTACCTGTCTGTCAGGCAGTGACCCCGTTTTCTCCTGCTGGTTCTTCTCAACTTCTGCTTAGGCTGAAGACCTTCAGGGCAGGGCCTTTTCTTAACAGTGGTTGCCTGAAGAAATACAAGCATGTGAGACCCTCTTGGCCCCATGATGTGTGATGTGTGCTTTCGGAAAGCAGTGGTGAATTCAAGCTGAATTTGTCTGAATATCAGAAAGGGACCTTCTCTGGCACCAGAGGTGGAGGCTGGCTTTGCACTGGGTGTGTACAGTTTCTGATGGGGAGCAGATTGAGCCCCTGCCCCATCTCTCTTGCTGTCTGCTCCATCATGCCTGGAGCTGGCCCAGGGGAGCTTCCCTGGCCCTGAACCTTGCTGGTGAACCTCCCTGGTTCACCTCAGGGCAACATTGGCTGTTACAGACCAAGTCTGGCCGTAGACACAACCTGCCTGGACTAATCTGGAGCAGGGACAGGATTGAGGTGATCCTGAGCAGCGTGTGGAGCCCCGCTCTGTACTGCAAGAGCAGGAGGAAGAGAAAAATGCATCAATGCCTTTATCTGCCCTTATGGATTTTTCCACCATATTTTATAAGCGTTCATTTTTATTTATGTGAGGTTAAAGTCAGTCCAATTTGGAAATCAACTTGTCTAAGGAGCTCCCCTCAGATCCTATTAGCTTCATGTAGTATTTATATTCATTTTTGCTAATGCCATTCACCAGGCTGGCTGTGGTGGCAGCTGCAGGAGCTGCTAACCCTCTCCTTGCCAGGCCACTGGGGCCATGAGCCTGGTGGCTGTGGGGATAGTGGCAGGATCTGGCCATGCAGTGAAGGGCTGGGGCTCCCAGCTTTCCATCTTCCAACAGCGTGGGAGGTCATTTTCTGACCCCTGCTCCCACATATCCCCCCTTGCTGCACCCGGCATCGCCGGCACAGCGGGCACCTCAACCTGGAAATCAGTGGCTGGGTTGGACAAAGAACAGTTAAGAAGTGCTCAGGCTGCCCTGGTAATTAGAGAAATTCCTGGAAGAAAATAAAAATAAATGCATTGAGGGCTTTCAAAAGAGAGAGAGGATACCTGACTCAGGAAGTCCTTCAGCAGCAGATTGCCAGAGGAGTGTCCTGGGGATGGATCAGCGCACGCTTGGCTGGCATTCGCACCAGTCCCCTGGCATTTGCTGCTGGCCCCTGCCAGAGAGGGTATTGGCAGGATGGACCTCTGCACTGGAGCTGGATAAGCACCGTGTCCCCCTTCCAGAGTTGTCATTTTGGTAACCCAAATCAGCTGCCAGGATTGCAGCATTAAGGTCAGGGTCAGCTGTAAGCACCAAGCAGTAGTGACAGTGGCTGCCAGCATGGGATGCATCCATCCCCTTGCGTGCCCCCTCTCCATCCCTACCTCTCCATGCAGGTAGCACCACACGCCTCTCCTGAAGCATCCTGGCTGCCCTGTCTCTCCCCTGCCTTTGATTATTTATTGAAGTGGTTTGATACTAGGTGACTGTAATTAAAAGAAGAAAAATACAGACAATAAAATGATTTCTAAAATGATAACATGCTGGATGCAGTCAAGCAAGGAATGTATTAAATATTTATTGCCACTAGTCTGCTGGGGGGAGATTAAAATTATTTAGCCTGAGAAAAACATTTTAATTATTTAATTTGAGGGGAAACCTCCTCCACAGCCCTCCTTAGTACTAAGCCCCCAACAAATGACAGCATAATGTAAGGTTTGATTAAAATCTGAATGGGATGAAGGCCTGGAGATTGGAACAAGGGATGGGGAGCCACGTGGTTGCCATCTGAGCCATCGGTCCCCTGGCTGTGCTGCGGCGGGTCTGTGTGTGATCTTGCAGGTGAATTCTTCCTCTCCTGGTGAGGTTCATGCTTGGCAGCAGTTAGCCAGGGGTTTCCTCTGCACGTGGGAGCCTGGGAGGTGGACAGGAGTTGCTGAGTGCACCAGTTGTTGCAGTGAATGACCCAGCACCTGCAGCAGAAATTCTCTGTGCCCACGGGTTATTCTGAAATGCTTTAGTGGGTCAGGAGCCCCGGCATGTCTGTCCTAGCAGCCCAGCTCCACCATGCAGGCTCTGCTGGGCTCACCAGGCATTTATCCCGTGCGTGGCACAGGGCTGCTTGACCCCCAGGTCCCATGGCATTTACACACTGCATCCATAAGGCTTTTCCTGGGAGTCTCTGTGCCCCTCTGCAGGAATGGCAGTGGGGCTGGCATCCAACTGGCACCTCCGCTTGAGGCTGGAGCGAAGGATCTCCCAGCTGCATACCAAAGATTGAGGAGAGCAAAGCGTGGGGTCTGGCAGTGGCTGATTGTTTGCTGAGAGAGGAGGGGCTGTGATCTTTTCCCTCGTGCCTCCAGACTGACAGTCTCTCATTATTAGCCCCCTGGAAACAGGCACTTTGACTGAAAGAGCCATCCCAGCCTTCACTGTAACAATCAAAGCGGCTCAAGAATAAACATGGCTTGGCAAGAATAAACACAAATTGCAGCGCTTGCTGTGAACAGCGATATCCAAGGGAGCAAACATCAAATGAAGGATTATCCCTGTTTGCAAGGAAGCTCCTCTAGAAAGAGATTGAATAAGGACCATCTGCAGCCCAGAGCGAAGAGGCTACCAGGAGAACCTGCTCATGCCATCAGGAGCTCTCCCCTTTGAAGCTCACATGGTCTCCTTTAGGCACTGTCTGGTTTAACTTCATATGCTCTGTCAGCTGCTGAAGCCCTGAGCTCTTTGCAGCTACCTCCAGCTTGCAGACAGTGTGGGCAAGGACAGAAAAGCACAAGGAGGGGAGTTATGAGGGTCAGAGAGGATGCAAAGAGCTTCCCTGAGGTGGGCAGGTGGGGCAGGTACTGGACCTGGCTAGGGTGGCCACTAGGACAAACACTGAGCACCTGCAGGAGCTGGGGGAAGATCACATCAACCATATCCTGAGGGAAGCTCTGCTCTCTGCTTCTGACACTAATGCTGCCAGTCTTAGGGTAGGAGCCCTAAAGGCAGCTCTTAATCAGCCGCTGTCCCCTCACTGCCCGCAGGAAGTGAGCACGAGCAAGCCCTCCTCCCCAGACCATCGCCAAGAGGCAGCCCACGCAGCATAAATCAAATTTGGAGGCACAAAGGTTCCATAAAGAAGCTTATTTTCTGAAGCCAGGTCCCATTATGTTATCTGTCACTTTATTGGGGTTTCTGAGCCGTTTATTTTTATGTATATACATCAGAGCTGGTGAGCTGGCATTGGCCTGAGAGTATAAAGCTGACAAGACACAGTAGCACCGTGTGAAACCTGTCAGCGGAGCAGCCGCCTGTGAAATGAACACGAGAGCCAATGGTGATAATTTTATTTATAGGGAATCTTGGGTAGTGCGTGACAGAGCAGTGGGTGCAGTCCCTGGCCATCTGAGAGGGACCAGAACCAGAACCATCAGCAGGGATAATGGCTCCAGGCAGCTGGAAATTAGATTTTCTTCTTAAGGAATACCTTAAGCTGCTGAAATGCTTTGGTCACCCAGAATCTGTATAAAATAACAAATTTTCTTGGGGTGGAAGGTTTTGATGGGAGGTTCTGCAATACTTAGCTTTCTGGTGTTGATTGTCTTGGTAATTGTTCTCTTAATGTTTTGTTTGTTTCTTTGTATTTAAAATAAACTCAGATTCAGTGTTAGGATTTGTTCTGAAATGGGAAAAGTGGAGTTTCCTTATCTAAAAAAAAATGTAGAGCTTTTAAATGTTTTTGAAACTTTTTTTTTCCAGGTTGTTTTACCCCTGGAGCGACATTTTGCCAAATTCAATAGTCTTTCCAAAAGCCTAAATGAATAATTGTTTCTGTCGTGTTCCAGGGGAAAAGTATTTAGATCAGCAATTTTTCCTCTCAGCTGGAAGAAACATTGTGGGTGTGAGGTAGTTTTACGGGTCATTGAAAACCCCAAAGAATTATCTGTGTTGTTATCAGGGTTGATGGTACAAAAAAAGGACCCTGTTCTTACCCTGTTGTGACCTTGCCTTTAGTCCTCTGGTTTAGCACAGAGTGGAGGTTGCTGTCATATTCCGGTCCTTCTGCAGGCAAGAAGTGCTTGGTGCACCTTCAAAAGGCAGTTGGGGGTTGTCAGTGGCCATGTGGCATGTGGAGGTTGGTGCTCTGTGACTAATCTTGCCACTTTTCCATCCTGCCTGAATGCCTTTGGGAGTGCCCCGTGCCACAGGCCAGCCCAGAAAGAGCAGGGACCCTGCCAGGCTGACCCTGCCTGAGCATGTCTCAGGTGAATAAAACCTGGGAATGTTCCACTTGGCAGGAATAATATGAAAAATCTTAATCTAGACCTCCAGTCTGTCTTTCTGGTTCATGAGCAGTAGCAATGTGTCATCTTCCTGGAGCCGCTCAGGGAAATGCCTCTGGATCAGCTGTGTGTCCTATGGGTGCCCATGGAGAGCTGAAGGCATGGGTTAGATGGTGGAGTGTTTCCTCCTCAAAGCTACGAGCCCTGACCCATCAATAGGAAGTTTCTGGTACTGCTGCAATGCCTGCTGAAAAGCAAGCTGTATTATTTTAATTCTCCTCTTTCTCTCTGGTTTGTGTGAGGAGCATGTTTCCCTCCCTGCTTTCACTCAAAGCCTGTTCCACCGGCACACCTTGTGCCAGCCAGCTGCAGGAATGGCCTCTTCACCCTTCCCCATGAGCAAGACAGGTAGCTCTGTCTAATTGATCTGCTGCCTTCCAGTTCAGATCATTCCTCTGCAGGTCTGTCTCTCACCTGCCTGGGCACTGCTAAATCTTCCCTGGAAGGAACAGCTATTTGTCAAGTGAAAAAGGAAAGTTTTGAGTCTCCTGTTCCCCGAAGCCGCTTAGCAAGGCTCTGTCTGCTCTCTGGACATTCACTTTCCCGTGCTGATGTGCTATGAGAAAGAATGAAGGCTGTGGGGCTTTTCTGCCCCACGTCAGCACTGCTGGGAGCCTTCAGGGCAAGTGCTGTGTGTATCTTGTCTTCTCCAGCCTGGAAAGGCGTAACGTGCTTTGGGTTTACCCACTGTGCACACATCTGCGGTCGCATGCCATCGCCTCGCTCCTTTGTGCTTCCCTGCACCAGCCCACTTGTTGACGAGGAGCGTAATTGTGCTGCCTCACGTCTAATTGGTTTGCTCTGTCGCTCTCCATTTGCTTTCCCTGTCTTGCTTTCCCCCCCCTCTCCCCTCCATCGGCGCGCCGAGCTGCGAGTGTGAGCAGGGCACAAGGCCACACTCCTGATTGCTGCAGGAAAACAAGGCGCCCAACTTCCTCCTTTCTTCTCCTAAATTCAAATGACAAGAAACAGAGGAAAACAATTTTGCAAACCCTTGGCAGAGGGCCAGCGCTGATAAAGAGCCGTAATTAATCTCCCTAGCTTTATTAGAATATCATTACAATTAACTCGGCAATCTTCTGTTGATCAAAGCCATTCTTCCCTGCAGAGCAGAAGAAGCCAGCGTGAGCCTGGATTGTGCAGTGCTTAAAAGCACCTAGAGCTGGATTATTCCTGCCAGCCGAACAGCAGCTCCATCCCTCTGGCTGGCAGCTCAAGGGCTGGCAGAGCTGTGGGCACAGACCTCTGTCCTCACCGGGTCTCTTGAGCCACTTGAAGCTTTGATTTTTATTTTATTTTTTCCAGCTCCTTTTCTTTGTTGAGCTATTATAGCCCAGATCCTTTGCAGGCACCTGTGAGTCCCTCCTTCCCTGTGTAGATGCCTTTGGGTCTGGGCTTCTAAGCACTGGCTTGATTCCTTTGTGTGTGTTTGCACAGCTCTTAGCATGCCTGCTTCTTCTGCTCAGCTGGAGATAGTGATTGCTGCAATAATTCGGTTAACGGAGGCAGAGCGGGGAAAAAAAACAGGGGAAACATTTGTGGAAACCCCATCTGAAAGAAAAGAGAGCTGTCAGAATGAAGATCCATAAGCTCTACAGTTAAATAGCCCAAGATGTGTGCTATAGAAAAGCAGAGAAAATGAGCACTGTTAAACTACCCCTTTCCTCTTTTTCAAACGGTTCTTTTAATATTGGGTATTTATCTGTAATTTAAGCCCGTGATTAGTTTTTATCAAAAAGATAGTTCTGAGGCAGAGATCTTAAAAATGATTAGGTGTCTGCTTGAAAGACAAGAACAGCTCCACTTGTACTGCAGGATAAAGATGTCTGTCTGTTTGCTGCCTTGAGCATCCATCTGTGAGGGCCTTGTGACAGAAGGAACCTCCAGTTCCACACAGATCCCAAACCACCCCAGACTTTCGGGGAGCTTCTCATTCTCCTTGGAAGATACCAGAGCAGAACCCTCTTGCCACCGAGCAAGATTGTGTCTGAGGTGATTTTGTCTCTTCTTCCTCATCACACTTCTGCTTTTGGAGAATACTGTCAGCTTTGGTGCTGTTGCTAGAGTCCTGACAGCACAGCCTTGCTGACAGCTGTGTGCCTAGACGTGGAGCCACCAGGAATGCGCAGGCACCAGCAGTTTTGCTTCAAGACCATCCCATCAGAGGAGCTCGGTATGGGAAAGAGGGGGAGTGCTGGAGAGCCTGCAGCCTGTTCCCCATCGGCTCCTGCGGCTTTCTGCCCAGTGACAGCCCTCTGTCAGGCTAGAGCCATGCCCAAGGGACTCCTCTGCACTCTGGTCCTTGGTGCACAACCAAGGAGGTCTGTTCCAGAGAAACAGCCTGGCCCTGCTTCTGTTCTCAGCCTGGCACAGATGGAGGTTTTACCCCTAAAATGACGCTGCCACAGAGGATTTACAAGCTGTGAGCAGACTCAGTGAGTGTGAAACCATGCTGTCTCACAGAGAGAGAGAGAAACATGGGAATTTAAAAAGCTTTGGGCCTCTTCCCCCGTGGTTTGAGGAGCAGGTCACAATGGGCTGGTGAGCTGCTGTGGAGCAGGCACTGTTAAGCTGCCTTGCCAGCCTACCTGGGAAGGGTTATTGGATGAAGGTGTTTGAAGCTCTCACTTTTGCTTTTTGTCCTGAATTCTCATCTGTTTGAACTGTCAACACTTGTGTGCCCCAGGAGAAAGAAAAGGGAAAGGAAAGGCAGGCCCGGGCTTGGGGTCTAATCGACCTTGGCATTGTCCCTTTAAGTGGCCACCCAGGAGAAGGGAGCAGCTGCTCCAGTCCATTTGCGGGTGCAGATCCAGCCCTGCCTGCTCTGCCTAGCTTCACCTGGTGTCTGTAAATCCTTAACCCTTCAGAGCTGGAAAAACGGGAGCTGCACTTGCAGTGTAATTTCCTATGCACAGTGCAGGGTGCACTGAGCAAATGCACCTCTCTGGCAGCAGCGAGCAGGATCCGGGAGTGGCACCCACTGCTACAATTCCTGCTGAGGACCAGGGGCACGAGTACATTGCAAAATGAAATCAGACGACTCTGAGGAAGAAAGATTTGTTAAGGACTAAAAACAAATAAATGGTGCAGACGCTGCATGGCTCAGCAGCTCCATAACCTTGGGTTGCCCCAGACTGGGAGGGATTGCACAGAAGGAGAGTCATTGGGGTTCCTCTGCCTAGGGACATGTTCCTGAGGCTCACAGCCCTGGGGCTGGCTCAGTGTGGCCCTTCTCAGGGTGTGGACCTTCCCCAGATCCCAAAACCTCACACAAAAAGCTGAAGATTTTCATCTTCCACAAGCCTGTGTCCTTAGGTATGGGAAGGGAACCTCCTGTGGGTGATGGATACCTGATACCTCACCTCTTTGGACCACTGAGGAGGAGTTGTGGCTAGATGAGGGTCAGTTTGATGTCAGCTGTCACATTAGGACCCCCTTCCCACTCCTCCTTCCCTGCCCCTTCTGTGGTTGGGGATCTGAGACGGTAAAACCCCCTGAGAACAAACCAAACCCACGAGGCCATACAGCCTCTGATGGAAGGGGTTGAGGCTCTGTGTGAAGCACCACAGTGTTCATGAAGTCCTTTGGTGGCTGGTCCCTAGGGTGAGAACCTGTCTTTTCCCGCTGTGGCCACCAGCATTCCTCACCGCAGGGGTGGGCTGAGGGCAGGAGGGGATGCTCAGCCTTGACAGACCAGGCTCAGAGGGAGCAGGAGCTGGAGTGGCTCTTCCAAAGGGCCTAAAGTAGGGTTGTCTCCCCACACAACTTCCCCGGCAGGCAACAGGCTCTGCTCCTCCACAAATGACTGAGGACATTATCAGGCTGCCTCAGATCTCTGGGTGAGACACAGGGGCTGAGTGTCAGCTTGTTATTAAATATCATTCGTAAGTGCTGACTGTGTGGACCTCATCAGGCACAGACAATGGCAGGAGGAGGGATTGTTCACAGAACTGGGAGATGAGTGAGTGGTGAAGGTCAGAGATGCCTCAGTCTGGGCTTCCTCTGACTCTGTCTCCTGCTCATTACCTGGTGGAGGCAGGAGGGAGGGGGATTTCCTCGGTGGGAGGCAGAGGATTACAGGGAACCCCTGTGTGTCACCAGGGGCTTCCACATGCTGAGGTGGGGAGTGCCCAGCATGGTCTGTGTGTGAGGAAGCAGGGGCTGTGCAGCCCCCAAATCCTCCTCTTTGTATCACCCTGTCCTGAGGGACTCCAGTGTGGGGCAGGGTAGACTCCTGCCCAACACAGTGGAACTGCCCAGGGGAAAGGCTGTTTTGGCCTCTCTTCTGCCCAGCAGAGGCAAATGGAAAAGAAGTTTTGCAAATGTTTTTCTTGCTATTTTCTGTGCTTGGTTCTAGCTTCCCCCCGAGAGAGATGGAGATGGGGATCAGTTGAGGAGGCAGCACCCAAACCTGCAGCACCAGCACCTTCAGGAATGCTGCCCGCTTGCTTTGGTGCCTGGCAAGCTGTGGAGCTCTGGGGAGTAGCTGGTGCAGGGACATGAGCCAAAAAAAAAACCCAGAAAGGACCTGTCTAAAGGGCGAGATGAAGGCAGAGGCACCTCTGGTGAACATGCCTGGAGTGGGAGCTGAGGGACAGTGAGTCGTGTAATCATCTGCCTGAAGCAATCGCAGGCCGTCAGCAGAGCGCAGAGACACTTACTCGCATTTATTTAAGGCAAGATGCCCTAGTTTTGTGCCTTCAGTGGAGTCCCTAATTATTCCTCAATCTTTGTAGTGAGCTAATTAGTTTCGCAGCACTCAAGGCTGGGGAACACTGATAGGCTCGGGAAGCACAAGCTGAAGGGATGAGGAGGAGAAGGGAGCTGGTGGGAAATGGCTGACTGGCGGATGGGAACGGCTGGGAACAGGGCAGGGTTTGGAGAGCTGATGGATGGCGGTCTGGGAGGATGATGGAGGAGGGAAGAGCCATAATCTCGTGTCAGGCAAGGTGCTGTAGTGTGATGATGTGGGAAACAGCGATGCAGCAGCAGGCGGTAATTGAGGGGGATGGAGGCGGGGAGGGAGTGAGAGGGATGGCCCGTGGGAAAGCACCACAGAGCCCAGTGCAGGGCTCAGGGGGTGGGATCTGCATGGAGGAGTGCACAGCAAGGGGCAGGGCAGCAACTGTCCCTTTACATGGATGCTTCCTTATGCAGTTGCCTTTCCCAGGGTGCTGCTGCCCCTTGGACTTGCAGGACCAGCAGCCTTTCCTGACTGTCCTGTCTCTTTTCTAGCTTAGTGGTGGCACCAAGGAGCTTTGCTGGGAGAGGCCAGCCTGGTCCCCACCACGTGGAGTGGCTGGTCCCCAGGCTGGGTGCTCAGTGTTCCACCTGAGCAGAGCTGCTTCTTTCAGAGAGAACCACAACAGATAAGGTTGCCTGCACAGATAACCAGGTCCACGATGTTCCCATGTAGGCATTCCACTCTGGCTGGTCTGTCTGCATGGATGCCTCGTTGCTCTGATGACACAGGGCTGTGCTCCAGAGCCCACGCTCCCTGCATCCCCACTGTGAGCCCCAGAGGTCTCATTCTAGTTCTCAGTGTCATTGGGAAGTTCTTAGGGGCCACAAAGTGCAGTGTGTGACAACTCTGACGTGCCCAGGTGGCCATGGATTTATTAGGATATTATCCTACTAGTGCTGCAAATGGTGTCATCTGTCTTCTAAACTTTGCACTTTATTTCAGGGAGAAAATTTAGTATATCCAGGCAATATGCTGTAGTTTTAGCATATGATAAAGCCCTGCTGGGAAGTGTAGTTTTATTGATTTCGTTATTAAAGTGCCACTGGAATAAATTTGCTCATTTGAATGAAATGTCTTATTATCTGGATCGTAACAGGCACATGATGAAACCTCTGGAGAGGCTGGAGCTACCTACTGCCTGGTGATGGGAGCTGAGACGGGGCAGCTGACAGGGACCTGCCACCCTGAGACCCTCAGCAACTCCCTAAATCCACGGGGAAACTCTGCTTAGAAACCTCAGGATGGGAACAAAACACAGTGGTGGGGGACACTGTGTTCCTCTGATCCTTTGCTCAGGTAAGGATGTTGTTTTCAAGGGAATTGAGGAAAAGCCTCTTTCACGGGAAAATATTTCTTTAGTACCACCAGTGATGGGGGTGGATTGGGAAATGAACCATTCCACATTACATTAGGACCTAATGCACAGCCTGTGCTTTCCAGTTAAAATCTGAATTGCCTAGAATGCTGCGGATTATAGAAAATAAGAAAAAGACCTAGTAAAATTTATGGGTTTTATTCATAAACCGATAGAATCACAGTAAATCTATCATAACCGTGCAGATACAGATCCAGGAAAAAGAGAGGAAAGCAATAGGTCTGCTTTTCCTGTGGGAGCCAGGGCAAGGGAGAGGGGGAGCTGGGCTGCTCTCCCAGCCATCTCCTCCAGGGCGTTGAGCCCCTGCATCCCAAATCCCTTCCCTGCTACCATGTCCTGCAAAAACCTGGTAGAAGGCATTGCACTGCAAAATCCCTGCTCTCTCTCGTGGCAAACCGGCTAGGCAGGGCTGGAGAGCATGTGGGGAGTGAGGAAGGGGGGGGTAGGAAAAGGAGGAGGGGAGGAAGGGAGAAAGGAGAAAAGGAATCAAAGCCCAAAGGTCTTTTCCCCTCCATGCCACTGTGCTGCTCGCTGTGGTGGGAGCAGGATGAGACCCCTGCCAGGGGAGGAGAGAGGCAGAGACTGGGGCAGAAACCTGTGTGTGGAAGGGACTGTGGGAAGCACAGCCATGGTAGAGAGGGAAGAGCTCTTGGCAGAGAGAAATGGCAGCAGAGCAAGGGAGAAGCACAGAAGGCAGAAAGAATTAAAAANCAAGCTGAAGGGATGAGGAGGAGAAGGGAGCTGGTGGGAAATGGCTGACTGGCGGATGGGAACGGCTGGGAACAGGGCAGGGTTTGGAGAGCTGATGGATGGCGGTCTGGGAGGATGATGGAGGAGGGAAGAGCCATAATCTCGTGTCAGGCAAGGTGCTGTAGTGTGATGATGTGGGAAACAGCGATGCAGCAGCAGGCGGTAATTGAGGGGGATGGAGGTGGGGAGGGAGTGAGAGGGATGGCCCGTGGGAAAGCACCACAGAGCCCAGTGCAGGGCTCAGGGGGTGGGATCTGCATGGAGGAGTGCACAGCAAGGAGCAGGGCAGCAACTGTCCCTTTACATGGATGCTTCCTTATGCAGTTGCCTTTCCCAGGGTGCTGCTGCCCCTTGGGCTTGCAGGACCAGCAGCCTTTCCTGACTGTCCTGTCTCTTTTCTAGGAGAAAAGAGGAGAGGCCAACTGGGAGAGGCCAGCCTGGTCCCCACCACGTGGAGTGGCTGGTCCCCAGGCTGGGTGCTCAGTGTTCCACCTGAGCAGAGCTGCTTCTTTCAGAGAGAACCACAACAGATAAGGTTGCCTGCACAGATAACCAGGTCCACGATGTTCCCATGTAGGCATTCCACTCTGGCTGGTCTGTCTGCATGGATGCCTCGTTGCTCTGATGACACAGGGCTGTGCTCCAGAGCCCACGCTCCCTGCATCCCCACTGTGAGCCCCAGAGGTCTCATTCTAGTTCTCAGTGTCATTGTGAAGTTCTTAGGGGCCACAAAGTGCAGTGTGTGACAACTCTGACGTGCCCAGGTGGCCATGGATTTATTAGGATATTATCCTACTAGTGCTGCAAATGGTGTCATCTGTCTTCTAAACTTTGCACTTTATTTCAGGGAGAAAATTTAGTATATCCAGGCAATATGCTGTAGTTTTAGCATATGATAAAGCCCTGCTGGGAAGTGTAGTTTTATTGATTTCGTTATTAAAGTGCCACTGGAATAAATTTGCTCATTTGAATGAAATGTCTTATTATCTGGATCGTAACAGGCACATGATGAAACCTCTGGAGAGGCTGGAGCTACCTAGTGCCTGGTGATGGGAGCTGAGACGGGGCAGCTGACAGGGACCTGCCACCCTGAGACCCTCAGCAACTCCCTAAATCCACAGGGAAACTCTGCTTAGAAACCTCAGGATGGGAACAAAACACAGTGGTGGGGGACACTGTGTTCCTCTGATCCTTTGCTCAGGTAAGGATGTTGTTTTCAAGGGAATTGAGGAAAAGCCTCTTTCACGGGAAAATATTTCTTTAGTACCACCAGTAGTGGGGGTGGATTGGGAAATGAACCATTCCACATTACACTGGGACCTAATGCACAGCCCGTGCTTTCCAGTTAAAATCTGAATTGCCTAGAATGCTGCGGATTATAGAAAATAAGAAAAGGACCTAGTAAAATTTATGGGTTTTAATCATAAACTGATAGAATCACAGTAAATCTATCATAACCGTGCAGATACAGATCCAGGAAAAAGAGAGGAAAGCAATAGGTCTGCTTTTCCCGTGGGAGCCAGGGCAAGGGAGAGGGGGAGCTGAGCTGCTCTCCCAGCCATCTCCTCCAGGGCGCTGAGCCCCTGCATCCCAAATCCCTTCCCTGCTACCATGTCCTGCAAAAACCTGGTAGAAGGCATTGCACTGCAAAATCCCTGCTCTGTCTCGTGGCAAATCGGCTAGGCAGGGCTGGAGAGCATGTGGGGAGTGAGGAAGGGGGGGGTGGGAAAAGGAGGAGGGGAGGAAGGGAGAAAGGAGAAAAGGAATCAAAGCCCAAAGGTCTTTTCCCCTCCATGCCACCGTGCTGCTCGCTGTGGTGGGAGCAGGATGAGACCCCTGCCAGGGGAGGAGAGAGGCAGAGACTGGGGCAGAAACCTGTGTGTGGAAGGGACTGTGGGAAGCACAGCCATGGTAGAGAGGGAAGAGCTCTTGGCAGAGAGAAATGGCAGCAGAGCAAGGGAGAAGCACAGAAGGCAGAAAGAATTAAAAAAAAAAAAAAAAAAAAAGAGAGTGATAAGGAGGAAAAAAGGGAGGGAGTAAAATATTGGCTTTGAAGGAGAGATAAGAAGGAGAGGGCAGTTAGTGAGAGAAGGAGTAAAATTAAGTGTGATAAGGCCTGATAGAAGCAGGGGAAGGCAGCAAGCCCAGGTGGAGAGCCAGGGAGCTGCAGGCAGAGAACGCAGGGGCTGCAGGCAGGGAGCTGGGGGGCTGAGGGTTTTTTGTGCTGCTCTGTGTGCCTCTGGTGATCCATGGAGAGGAGCCGAGAGGGTACTGGGTTGATGAGGAGCGTCAGGGAGTTGGTGGGTGTAAATGTCTGTCCCACAGGGTGCTCATAACCCTGTTCCTGCCTGGGAGGCAAAGGAGAGAGCTGACACCTGGCAGCCGTGGGCCACGGCAGGGGAGGGACATGTGGAGCTGGTGGGGAGGGAAGGGCCTGGGGCAGGTGATGTTCTCAGGCTGGAAGTGCTGATTAATCCCTCATCCTCCTCCCTGCTGCAGCCCCACACACACCACCAGTCACAGAGATCCCCATGGGGCTCCCAGTCTGGGAAGCAGAGGAGGTAAAGGCATGTTTGCCCTCTGTGCCCTAAGCACATCTCTTCCTGCGTTTTTTGCTACCTCTTTTAAGCTCTTTTATAAAGTGCTCTGTATTTATCCTTATTCAAAAGAAACAAGTGGAGAGTGCTGTCTGGTTCTGACACACGGGCCACAGTTCCCTGAAGAACAGCGCTGGAACCCAGCCTCTGCTCTCTCACCCCTGATTAAACTGCAATAGAAACAGACGGTAAATCTCAGCAAAGGAGAAAAAAGAGAGTTTATTCGTTTATTCTTTGGACTTTTTTTTTTTTTTTTCTCATCCTTACCATTCATGAAAATGGCCGAGCTGAGTTTCTGGCCACTCCAAGATGCTTTTCTTCTGCTCCATCCATCTGCTTCAATCACATGGTGACCAAAAAAAAAAAAAATTATCCAGTTCACAAAGCATTGAAGATTAAAAAAATCAGTGTGGGTAACAAAGTGTGTGGCAGGCAGCAGTGCCACAGAGCGCTGGGCACCCTTGCTAACGGGGGATTTGGGCTGCAGCTTGGATGTAGGGCAGCAGCGTGGCCTCACCCAGGAGGGTTTTTCTCAGAGGGTGTGGGGCTGGGGACATGTGGGGCTGTGTGGCAGAGCTGGGTAGGGAAAAATCCGGAGACCTTCCATGGAAAAGAAATAATTTCCCCCCTCACCCCCCCTTTTGTTTATTTCAAGCTTTTTTTGACAGTGAAAGACTTGATTTCCTTCTTTGATTGCTACTGTACTACAAATACCTCATTGGGCTTGGTGATTAGCATTCCTTTAAATCTATGTGTGTTGAATTAACTGTTTTCATTACAGCATTAAGAGGGATAACTGGAGCCAGCTAAGTAAGCAGATCTTTTGGATGGCCAGTGTCCAGGGTCATGGAGAACCCCCCTTCACCTCTCTGCTGTCTACTGAACCACTGGTTGTTGGTCCTGGCAACCAGGCTCAGACTGAGATTTCTGTGCCCAATGTGCTTGCTCAGCTGTGCCCAGCTTGGCATTGTCCTCCGAGGGCTGAGACCTCCGTGCATTCCTGCCTCTCCTGGGGGAACACCACTCCCAGAGGGATCTGCAGTCCCTGGAGCGTGCCTGCCTTCAACTTCACCCCTAGGTTTGTGCCTTATCGTTTGTAGTTTCGTGTTTAGCTAGCTGAAAATGTTGGTTAAACACTGGTGAGAGGGGAAGCTCATAAAGACCATTTTGCTTTGGCTCTTTTAAAAAGCAAAACAAAAGCAAAAGGCTTTTAAAAAATGTTTTTGTTTCAGAGTTATAAAGGAAAGAAGGGTTAGAGATGAGAAAAGGACAAATCGATGCTTATGAAACCTGCTGTGGAGGAAAAAACACAAGATCTTTTGTTTGAAGATGAACAGAAAGCTGAAACCAGCAAAAATTCCCCCCTCCCCACCTGCACAGATGCTTCAGGTTGTTTCTTCTAGATTGGCGCATCGCTGGATGAAAAGCAAACTCATTCTTTTCCCTGCTGGTGCTCCAGGTTCCCGTCGCTTACATTTCATCATCATTTGATCCCTGAGGACTCCTTAGGTGCTTTACAAATCAGGCACACAAACCTTGGCTCATCAGCCTCAGAGATGCCACCAGGGCTGGGTGAGCCAGGAGGCTGCTGGTCAGTGTGGTGCCACCCTCCTGGCAGCAGCTGGGAAGCACGGGAAGCACCTGCTCATTCAGTAAGGCTTACAAAAGCCTTTAGTGGCCATATTACCACCATTTGCAGGGATGTTTTGTACTTCCAGCTCTGGAAGCCCAGTGGCCAATTTAACCCCCATTTCTCCCTTTTCCTTGAGGAGATGAGATGATCTTTAAGGTCCCTTCTGACCCAACCCATTCTGTGGTTCTGCGAGACAGCACAAACCTTCCAGACCTCTTAATCCAAGTCCCAGAGCTGAGCAAAGGTAGGTTTTTGATGATGACCAGACCCCACAGTGATGGGTACACTGGAGCTAGACCAGGGCAGACAGCATGTTACAACCTGTGCCTGTTGTCTGGCTCAGCCTGTGTGTGTGTTTATTGACCTATGCAATTTTATTTTTTTTTTCAGGCTAAGTTTCCTGGGAGCCTGGAGGCTGAATTCCCTTCCATGTGCCTGAGGGTGCTGGAGAGTCCAGCTGCCAGCGATCAGGTCCCAAAGCCACCATGAAAGTCATCGCAGGCAGGTGGGGAGCAGCACTGGAGCTGCTCTGACCATGGGGTACCAGGTGCTGGAGACACCCAAGTGGGTGCTGCCAATGGAAGTGCTGCCTCCCTGCCCACAGGGACAGCTGTCCAGAGCACAAGAGCCAGCTTGTCCCCGATCAGAGAGGAGACACCATAGTACTGCTGGTAAAGGCCGGCAGAAAATCCTCTCCCCATGTAAGCAGCAGGATCCCCAGCCCTGCCATGGGCACAGCAAGCTGCCCCCTGCCCTGCAACGGGCTCTGCATCCTCCTCCCAGCACAAAGGGCAGGAAAACACAGCCCTGCTCCATTGCTGCTTACAGACATCAGTGTCACAACTCCACTCCCCAGGCTCTGGGGACAGGCAGGGGAACTGGCTGTAAAACCTCAACTGGTCTTTCTGAAGAAAAGTCATAAACTCCTCTTGGTGCCACGCAGGGCCTGGGACAGTGCAGGAAGGTGCATTTGGTGTTGGTGGGAGACTCACCCTGGCCTGGGGCTGCTCTTGGCAAGGCGTCTGGGAAGTGCCTCTGTGGTGAGAAAGATGAGCGCTTGCCAGGTACAGAACTGGACAGATCAAGAAGTCAAGATTTTGCATTCCAACTATCTATAGGAAATAGGGTTTTTTATTATTTCAAGTTTTCATAAAAATCCATAATTATTGAAATCAAAGTTACAGAAGAAAGTTCGTAACTTTTTATTGATTTTATTTCTTTTTACTTTCTTTTTCCCCCCCCACCCTGTTGTTTTTCCCCTCTCAGAATTATATCTGACACTAGAGTCCATCAGACAAAGTCCTTACAAACACAGGAGTCCTGAAGACATCGGATGAATGTTTTCCTGGTATAAAGAAGAAGAGGAGGAGAAAGAGGTGGTGACAGTGTGGGTGCAGTGGGTTTGGACAAGGGGCGGAGGGCACGGTGGAAGGAGAGAGGTCGGTATGTTTGTAGCACTGTTTGTTAATTATTTTTTATTTGTTCATTTTTTTTTTTCTTTTAAAAAAAAAACCAACAAAACAACACCATTATTATTTGCAAATTGTTGCCTGGCTAAATCATTTTCATATTGAACTTGCGCGGCGCGTCGGCAGAGCTGATGCCCGCGTCAGACTTCCGTGGCACGTACTCGATTTCAATATTGTGCTTGGTGTTGCCTTTCCCCCGACTCCACAGGAAGAGGAGCACCAGACAGAAGAGCACGACGCCCAGGAAGGAGATGAAGCCCATGGTGGTGGCGATGATGAGAGTCTTGATGTCAAAGGGGAAAGGCACGGTGGCGCGCGTGCTGTTGGCATCGCTCTCGTTGGGCTGGTTGGAGATGAATGCAAAGGTCTTGTTGGGCTGGTGGGGCCAGTCTGGGGAGTAGCTGCGCACGTGCAGGTGGGCCAGCATGGTGTCGTTGCCACCCGCGTTGCTGGCGATGCATAGGTAGGTGCCATTGTCCTGGATCTGGGCGTAGCGCACCTCCAGCGTGCCGTCAGGGAAGACAGTGAGCCGCCCGTTGGTTTTGGTAGAGATGAGGTGCTTCCGGGGGGAGAGCCACATGATGGTGGGCGGCGGGTCCCCATCTGCCCGGCAGACAAAGTGAACCGTGTGGCCTTCGTCCACGAAGATCTGCTGAGGTTTGCGGTCCCGTATCCGTGCTCGGCGGCAGGTGAAGTAGTTGGGCAGGAGGACGTCAGGGAAGTCTTTGAACTCCTTGCCCTGGACAAACTCAGGGGTGGAGCAGGTAGGCTGCTGCTTGTTGAAGTTCAACCTCCATCGCCGCCGGAAAACCCAGAGCAGCCGACAGTCGCAGGCCAAGGGGTTGTTGTCGAGGATGAGCGTCTCCAGGTTGCCCACCGAATGGAAAGCTGACTCCTCCAGGGTGGTCAGCAGGTTCCCTGACACGTTCAGGATGCGCAGGTAATTGAGGCCACGGAAGGCGAAGGGCTCGACTGTGGTGAGCTGCCCTCCCACCAGCTGGATCTCCTGGAGCCTGAGCAGGTCATGGAGCATCGAGCCCTCGATGGTGACGATGGGATTGTAGGACAGGTTCAGGAATCGGAGGTAAACCAAGTGCCTCACTGACACGTACGGGATGGACGTCAGGTTGCAGTGGGTGATGGACAAGGAGGTCAGGTTCAACCCGTAGAGGCAGTTGGATGTCATAGTATCCAGGTAGGGCCAGTGTGAGATCTCGAGGACCTTGAGCCGGTACAGCCTCTTGAATGAGTAATCCCGGATGGTGTTGATGTTCAGATGGCGCAGCCGCAGCACAATCAAGCCGTGAAGGTGAGACAGTGCCTCCGTGGGGATGGAGGTCAGGTTGCATTTCTCCAGGGTCAGCTGCTCCAGGCTGTTGAGGCCACTGAAGGCCCGGTGGGAGATGTAGACAAGGTCGTTGTCCCCCACCTCCAAAGACTTCAGGTTGTACAAGTCCTGGAACATGTAGTCTAGGAGGATCACAATTTTGTTCTCACTAATGTCTAGCTTGGTAAGGTTGCTGAGTCCAGTAAACACCCCCAAGGGAATCAGCTTGAGTCTGTTACTCCTGAGCCCCAGCGTCCTGAGGTTGAAGAGGTTGTTGAAAGCCCCAGGTTCGATGGCACTGATAATGTTCTCATTTAGCTCTAGCTCCTCCAGGTGAGGGTAGTTGGCAAATTCATCTTGGTTGAGTGTCTTGATGCGGTTCTTGCCCAAGTCCAGCAGCCTGGTCTCAGTCGGGATCCCTTCTGGCACAACCATGAACCGCTTGCGGTGGCACAGGACAGCGCGCTCCTGGGCGGAGCACTCGCAGCGCGGCGGGCAGCCCGTGGCGGAGCCGGACAGGATGGATCCCAGCATCAGGAGGAGAATCGGCTGCCAGCAGGCCAGGATTGGGCTGCGCATACTCGCCTCCCCAGCTACCATCCTATCTCTCACCTGCAGGTAACAGGGGGGAGAGAAACAACAAGGCAGGCATGAGCAAAAGGTGGGCACGGCCACAGCCAAAGGTTTTACAGTCCTGACAGAGATGACATTAGGGGGAAAGGCATGGCCAATGCAGAGCAGAGGTTCTAATTTTCCAGCTGAAATCCAGCCCCTTGGCTACAAGACCATCTTTCCTCCCAACCCCCCGACTTTCCACTTGCTGGTTGAACGTGCACAGACTTCTGAGTGGAAAGCCTTGAGGAATCTGTGTCAGACAGCTTCCTCAGCTTCTTAAAAAAAATAATTTAATATGAAACACATCTATCTACATCCTATTTTAAGCTCTTGAAATTATTCTGTTCCCTGTAGATGGAGCTTGAATATAAAGGCTGCTTTGCAAACACAGAGTAGCTGAGCACGGGATGGAGCATCTGGGGGGAACCCCGCTTGGGGTCGGCAACGGCGACAGCTCTGTGGGAACCAGCCCCCTTCCTCTGTGCTCCCCCATGGGCAGAGCAGCTGCTCTCTGTGTGTGACCCCAGGGCCATTCCCTTGCCTCCTACCGTGCCAGGCTGCAAGGGCAGACCTGCACCATTCCCCCCGAGACACAGCACCTGGTCAGATCCGTCTACAGAGTGCACGGGAGCCTGAACTCAGGTCCAGGGGGGCTGCGGGGCACGGGGAGGCTGCCTGGTCTCAGCTGGGAAAGAACCAGCCTCCTGCTGCCATCCCTGGAGTGGGCTGGGAGACCTCCCTGGGGAGTTCACGGTCTGGCTCGTGCCCCAGCCCAAAGCCCTCCCAGCCCACTGGCAGGCGGAACTGGACACTCCCTGTCACACTGCTTCTGTTGCATTTATTTCCTTGTTCAAGCTATTGTGAGGAATCAAATCATATTAATATTGTATATTAGACCTAAGACTACTCCAGCTCATGTTTATATCTATTGTTATGTTACTCTCTGCACTGCTCCCACTAATGCTATTTATGGCTATCGCCGAACACACCCAATCCATTACTTCCACTGGCTCCATTTGTATCCATCACTGCATATCCTGTACATTACTTTCCCTGCTCAGCACTATTTATGGGGCTGGGATACGTTCTGTGCGTTCCTGTTATTGCATCTGCTCATATTCTGCATTTCATACAGATATATGACCCAAGGATCACTTTTGTTCCCCAAATATTATTCAAAATTTCTTTGCCCGATGCAAGGATGGAAGATGATGGACTGGCCATAAAAATGTCCACCAGCACCACCTGGGAAAACCACTAGCTTTGGCACAATGGGTTGTGAGGGCCTGGTGTCCCCACAAAAACCCTCTGTGGTGCCTCCCAGTGCACTGTCCTACTCCATCCCTTTTCCCCGCTCCCTCTGCAGTGGGGCTGCTCACTGGGGACCACACAGAGCACATCACCCACAAAGTGAAGAGGTGCAGAGGTGGGAGCTGATCCCACCAGCTCCCCTGCAGTGCTGCCGAGCCCCAGGCCAGCACGTCCCAGTCCGGTGGAGACATTTTCAGTGGGATTGCTTGCACCTGGGCCAGGCTCCAAAGAGCCATTTGCCGTGTATTTACAATCCATCATCTCCCATATCATCACCTCCCTAGTGCTGGGCAGCTGTACAGAGATAAGTGGGGCTGCTGCTACCGTTGCAATGCCACTGGGGTGGGGTTGGGGCCAGGGCACGCTGCAGGGATGTGCAGGTGCCACGGAGCCAGGATGGCATGTTTGGCACATGGATTGGCACATGGATGGCATGGTTGGCACACGGATTTGCTCCCTAGGCTTGTGCTACATCCCCTGCTGGGGCTGAGCTGCCAGGGGGTCCCTGTGCCACCTCTCCCTGTGGCGGGGAGCTTCTCGGGGCACTGCTGTTCCACCCGCTTGTAAACGTGCACTGGCTCCCGCAGCCTCTGTCAGCCGGTGCTCCTCAGAAACCAATTCTTGTTCCTCACAGCCGTGGTGAGAGAGCCATCAAAGACAGCGAAACACGGCGTGCAAAACAAAATACAGTCTGAGGGGCTTAATTATAGCAGGGCTGAAACCACTCAGCTCATTAGTGTGCCAGGCACTGGCCTTATTTGGCTGCGTGCTGGGCCAAAACCTCTGCTCTGCCTGCGCGTGCCACCGTGTGCTGGTCCCCGCTGGGTACGGGGAGGGCGGAGAGATGAATTCTGACACATGGCCCCACACACAGACCCTGCGTCCCAAGCTTCTCTGGGCCCAATCCCGCCTCTCCACCAGCAGGGAGGGGATTGCACCCTCAGCACCTTTGGTTCATTGCTGTCATCCCTGCTGGGCAGAGCCAGAGCTCTGCGGTGTCGATGGGTAAAATATAAGCAAAGAGGAGAGATGGATGGATGAATGGAGCAGAATCTGCGAGGTGTTACCAACGAGCACAGCCTGCTTGTGCAGAATTAAAGTCTAGACACACCTCACATGTTATTAGTTCTCAGCTAAATTTAAATCCCTGATAAATACAATCCCCGACAAAAACATCCGTAATCTTAATAGCCAGAGTCACAGGAGAGCTCTGGGAGAAAGACAATAAATAAGCTGGAAAATTCTGAGCTAAGATGAGCTTTAAATCACTTCTGGTTCCCATTTACCTCTGCCTGATTTGGAGAGGAATAGTTGCGCCTCAAGGTGAGGTGGATATTAAGAGATGCCCTTCTAAAAATGACTCAAACTGTGATTTCTGTGTGAGCTGTGGGTCGACAGCCCATGTGTGCCTTTACAGCCCCCTGCGCTGGGGCTGTGGGTGGGGGCTGCAGCTGCCTTGAAGGGCTTGGGTGACTGTGGGGACAGGGTTTGGTGTCACTGGGGGAGAGATAGTAGTGGCCCCTCCCAATTGCCACCTGCAAGAAGGGCTTTCCACAAACCCCTCCCAGATTTACTCTGAGGAAGACCCTGAAACATGTCCAAGCACCCCTCCAGGGTGCCAGCCACCGCCCCAGCACGAGCTGCCAGGCAGGAGCAGGCCGTGACCGTGATGCAGAGCCCAGCCTGGGAGAACTGCAGCCCTCTGGCACGAGCACGGCTCTCCTTCCTCACACACAAAAAAAGAATCGATAAAAAAAGCAGCAGCTGCCAGACTCGCTGCCTTCAGGCAACGAGCAAACCCAGCACAACTCATGCTCAGAGCCATGGCAGCCACTGACCCCTGTCTTCACCACCTGCTGCCCAGGGCTGAGGGCTCCAAAGTACAGTCCCTTCCCCCAGGAAGGTGTTGGACTCAGCCAAGAGGGGCAGATGGACGCACTGGAGTGCACTGCCTCGGTGCTAAATACAGCAGGACCTGCTGAGTGTCTCTGGCTGGGCTCGGCACTGGAAGGAAAGATACTATTCTGGGCCGGTGCCTGGAAATGCAGCCCAGGGCTGGGCTGGAGCGCTGACATGGGTGGGGTTCGCTCCCTCGTGAGAGGCACAGGCTGCCCTGGTGCAGGGAGGAACAGCCCTGGGAAAATCAAAACTGGGTGATGACCCAAAAGGGAGCCCAGGCTTTGCCCCGGGTGTGCTCCTGAGGATGCCCCAAGGGCTGGGCCACTGCCTGGCCATGCCCACCCCTGTCACCGCTGTCCCTGGGCTGTCCCCTGCTCACCGCCCTCGGAGCAGGGTCGGTGCTCCTCGGCACTGAGCGATCTGCTGCACTGACAGCAAGGGAGCGGCAAAAATGCCTGAGTCAGCTCTAAGCCCACCTGGCAGCCATAAATTACCGTGCAGGAGACGTTCACCCTTGAACCAGATGCTTCTGAGAGCATCGAGCGACAACAGGCAATTTAGGACAAAGCGAGAGCCGTATCCCAGTGCGGGATGGGGAAACCTGCAGTGTTCTGGGGGATCAGTGTCCCCACCCCGTCCATCCCTGCAGGACCTGACCTGATGCTCCCAGTTCCACACAGGAGTGAGCCAGACCCCAGCAGTGCTGGGCATCCTCACTGGGACACAGTGTAGGTGCGGGTCCAACCATGGGCTCACCCCCATCTCTGCCCTGATGGCTTCATACAAAGCCAATGAGACACAACCCTCAGTGTCCATGCTCTCATCTCCTCTAAGCTGCTCCAGCTAAATCAAATTTTATTGAACTTGACTACATTTTAGAGATGAAGACTCCAGGTTTACAAATAAATATTTAACAACCTTTCCTGCTGCTAAAAGAGTTTCTTATCCAGACCCCGGGCTCTGCACTAAGTGTTCCTGTAGATATCTGCAAAGCGGCAAAACAAAGGGAGCAGCTTTAATTTGCCAAACACGTTCGTGCCCATTTCCTCTTCTCTCCATCATTCCCCTGTGTCCAGCGTGCATTTGTGGGCCCTTTTCTATTTGTCTTTCCCTTCTCCTCATCCCATCTGCTCCACCTCCTCCTCTCTTCCCACCCAGTCCCCAGAGTGCAGGCATTGGCAGTAGCTGCCCTTCTCCCTGCTGTCCAGGCACGGGCAGCAATGGGTGGGAGCATCAGGCAGAGGAGGTGGTTTTCCTCCTGGGATTACTCTGCTCCATGTGGCTAAGAAGAAACCAAAGAGGGAGAGCATAAAGTGAGCCCTGAACGTTGCCAGGGGTGGCTGGTGGGCACAGGGCTGGCTGGTGGAGGCATGAAAACACTGCCACAGTGCAGAGGGCTGTCCTGCGTCCTGACCTGGCCCCAAATCCTCCAGAAGCAGCACGGGAGGATGAAAGGATGGGGGAGAAACAGGCAGAAGATGAGAAGGACCTCTCAGGGTGGTGGGGACACCCGAGCAAGTCGTGCAAGGCAGAGAACCATGGCAGGTAAGCCAGAGAGGACACCAGCCCCCAGCCCAAGCCACGGTCACTGCTCCCCTCGCCCACAGTAAGGCATCATTCTCTAGCTGGGAGCTCTTGCTCAGCCTCTGGAAGTATCTGCTTTCAGCTGCTCTGAGGCGGGAGCCTGGAATAGGTGTGGTGCAACCTGATCTGTCCTGGCAGTTGCTTTGAGGCTGGAGAAGAGCACGAAGAAATATTGAAGATTCAAATCCTCTTCCGGCACTGACACTGCCCGGCTGGCACCACATCCCAGACATGGCTGGCCCATGGGAATGCCCTGCAAAGGCATTTCCTCATGGAAACAGGCTCTGCCATCCAAAACATGGTGCCCCCAGCACCACAGTCAGTCAGGGAGGCACCAAGCCAAAGGGCAAGAAGAGCAGAAAAAAAGAGGAGGGGGATCCCCAGGGGAGGAGAAGGGCTCTAACACAGGCTGAGGGGCTGGGATGCTGCAGAAGGGAATCTTTGGCCCAGCTGTACACTGGGCTGTGGATTTGCCTGATCACACGCAGGGACTGCTATGTACAGCAGGAGGGCAACTGGCAGTGGCCCAGAGGCAACCTGGAGAGTGGTTTTCAGGCTCAGCAGGCGAGTTATTGAAGCAATGGAAAGGAGATCCCAGTCGTCTCTGCAGGATGCTGAAGCTCAGGACAGATTTCGCTGTTTCTTGCTGTGATCACATCTGTGCAAGAGCTGCTCACCCTCCTCACACTTTTGCTCCTTCATTTTGAACATCTTTTCTCTCTTGCTCCACATGCTTCAGCGCCCCATCAGCAAAGAAATCATCCTGACAAGGGATCAATAAGTAATTGTGAAGGCAGTTGTGGATGCCGGGGGTGTAAAGCCCTGAGCCAGCAAGAGATAAACGAGGAGGATGAGGGTGCAGCACAATGTGCTGCCATAGCCACTGCCAGGGGGGTGGTTCAGAGCTTCCCAGGTCAGGTGAGCCTGGAGGATGATCTTTCTTTTCTGCTTGAGAGCCAGAGAGCAGGAGAGTTGTGTTTGCCAGGGGAATGCCTCCCATGGATTAGCCTTGGGACTCCAACACCAAAGATTTTTAGGGCTGGATCAGCAGGAGAGAGCTGGAGACTGGTGGGTGCCGGGGAAGACATGCACCAGCTAGTTGAATGGGGCTTCTCCTTTTTCTTTCTTTATTTTGGCAAATTTCCTTGGGATTCCCATCTCTGTGAGTGTGGGCTCGGTCCCCAGGATGCTTTTGGTGCTCACTGAAGGTACCCAGCTCAGCAGGCACTCACTCTGAGCATTGGGCAAAGGAGGCTCCAGCATAGCACGAGGGTCTCTGTAGATGGTTCTTCTTCCCTGTCTTTAGGTGAGAAAACGGGATAGAAAAACCCCAGGCTCTTCCTCTTAGGGCTATGGAAACACTTGCATCAAAGAGGTGAAAGAAAGTCCAATGAGTGTCTGCTGGGAGAGCCGCCAGGGTCACAGTGACATTGCAAAGGCATCTCCTGTGCTCTGCCTTGATGTGCCCGTGACCCAAATGCCTCCTGTGCTTCCCTGAGCTGCCTTGAAGCACCCCAAGCAGTCCCAGCACCGGTGAGGGCCCTGCAGAGGGCCCTGGCCAGGCAGCAGCGGTGGATTTGGGGCTGGCACAGCCCAGGCAGGAGGTTGTCCTACCCAGCAGCTCCACATGCCCCCCCCGTGCTGCCGCGGTGCTGCTGAATCAGCCCGAGCCCAGCTGCACGGAGCCTGTGCTGGACCCCGCGCCAGTGTCAGGGCAGGACACCACCTGACACGGCATAAAAGCGGCTGCTACAAAGTCACTGCACTGCCAGAGTGCCCCTTCTCCAGGTCAGGAGCAGATGGCATCCCTGTATGGGCTTGCCTGGATGGCTGGTCTGGTGGCAGGGGCTTCCCGCTCCTCCAACCCGAGCTCCAGCCCCCGCGGATGGTCCCTGGGCTGTGGCCAGAGCCAGTGTCCCAGCTCTGCCAGGCTGAGATGCTGCTCCTGCCCACCCACAAACCACGCCTGGGGGCACCAAAAGGGCAAACTGCACCCTCCCGCTGCTTCCAGCCCTTCCCCTCCAGCAGCCAGCCTCTGCCCAAAGGTGTCCCATGGCTCTGCAGCTCCCCAGAGCTCTGCTCAGTGCCCACAGTAGGGCTGGGGCACCATCAACTCCAGCAGCAGAAAACCAGGACCAGAACCAGAGATGTGGGACCTCCCCAGTGCCTCCTGCCCTCCTTTACCCAGGGCTGCCTAAGCAGGACAGCAAATGCCAAACCACCCCAACACCCTGGTCCCACGAGCCATCAGGGGACATCAGTGCTGAGGCTTTGGGATGTGACCCCCTCTAATTTCCACCAGTTCAAGCCCCTGTGTCCCTACTGTATCCCTGCCACTGCTCAAAGGTGGAAACCCCAGATCAAAGTCCCAAAGGCAAGGGAACAGCAATCTCAGGGGCCAGACACATTCCTTGTGTTTAACGTAAGCTCAGACTGTACTTACAGCACAACTTAGGTTTCCAGCTGACATCTCCTGAATGCCCCTACAACCAGCGCAGGACACCATGTCCAAGGGCTGCTCCAGAGCACTGTATCTTCCCCTGGAAACTTTTGGAATAGTGGCAAGACAACTTCAAAGGACACACAGCGTCAGCTTCGCTGACCTCCAGGAAACCTGTTGATTTACCTCCCTTTAGGACAGGCCCTGATATTTTTATACTGCTGCCTAAAATAAGCGGGCTTGGAAGGCTTTGAGAGGGGCTGAGAGCAGCCCAGACCAGCAGAGATGGCTCTGGGATCACCCACCGGTGGGCAGTAAGGCAATGTGTGTGCCATGCTGCCAGGGCACCCGGCCCTGCGAGCACCCATGGCATCGGTAGAGCTGTCCTTGCTCCATATCCTGTGGGGACACAGGGCAGAGGAGGGTGCCAGGCTCAGACAGGAGTGTGGCTGTGTTTCAAGGCACTGCAAGAGATGGAAGCCCCAGTTCTCTCCATCCACTCCTTCCCTCTCTCGCCCCCCCCCTCCCAGTTATTATTAAGTTTTGTTCACATAATCACAGATTTAGTGCCGCAGGAATTTCCAGAGAGAGCGAGAGTGGAGAAAAAGGGAGGCAAAGAAAGCATGAGCAATGGCAAACACGGAGAGAAGATTCCTCTTCCCAGCCTGGCTTTCCCTGGGCTGGTTTTACATGTATAATTCCTTTTTTCCTTTCCCCCTTTCTCACTTGTTTGATTTTTGCATTATTTATGGCTTGTCTTCAGGGCCTCTATTTGCTGTTATTGTTTCATTCAACAATAAAATGGATTAGATAAGAACAACAAACTGTGCTGAGGTGCAGCTGAACCCATGGAACCGGGCAGAGCGGGTGAGGGGCTGCCAGCCCTTCCCAGCCCAAATCCCTGCAGGAAGTGAGGTGCTGAGGGATGTGGCCTGAGCAGGATTTGGGCTCCAGGTGCTCCCAGCCCTGCTGATACAAATCCTTGGCAGGTACAGGGCTGTGCAAAGCACAGTCAGTTTAATCCCCAGGAGAAGGGGTGTCGGCACGCTGGCAGACTCATCCGTGCCTCAGCTTTCTCTGCCTTCCAGCACCCGCTGAGCCTGTGGGCATGGAAAAAAAGAGGAATGCCGTGGGGATGGAGTGGCTCCCCGCTGCCCTCAACAGAGGGCAGCTTTGGGGTGGGTGTGCTGCGTGTTGCTTGAGCTGAAGCCGATTCTTTCTGCCCCTTCCTCCTCTCCCAGCGCTGTGAATAATAACATGGAGCCTGCACTCTGAGAACAAAAGTAATCACAGGGAAACACGGTGCATCGGAATGCAATCGGAAATGCGAGGCCAGGGCTTCCATTTCCCTCTACCTTCTGTACTGCTTCCCATTGAAAAGGATAAACAGACTGAGCACAAATCAGTTTAATGGCAGCACCTAATGGCAGCGCAATTCCACGTTTCCCAGAGCGAGCTGCACCTCAGGCCTAAGCAGCAGGCTGGCTCTGTGGGATGGCCACCACACAGCACAGCCCCAGGCAAGTGCTGGGGGTCCCCAAGGCCCCCCCCAGACTGGCTGCCCTCAGCAGCAGCACTGGAATAGCTGGTTCAGCAGGGCACAAGAGAGGTTGGTGTCCCTCTCCGGCCTCGGGGACGCTCGTGGGCTGTTGCATGCCCGGCTCCCAAGAGAAAAGAGGTGTCCCTGTGGGTGTCCCTCACATCCCTGAGGTCCTCGGACCCACTGGGAGCCTGTGGAGTGCTGAGCCTTGCTCTGTGGTACAGCACACACCCCACTGGCCAGGGGAGCCGGGCAGGTACAAGCCACAGGACAGCGCTCCCTGGAATTGTGTCAGCAGGGAAAAGCTGGATTCGGGAATGGGAGGGAGAGGTTTGGCTGCTGGAAGGTAAGAAGCGCCTCCAGAGTTCTCAAGCTTCGCTCGCCACCCCCAGGTTGCCTCTGAGGTCTAAATCAGTTGTTTCCCATTTCACACTTGACATCTCAAATCCAAACAAAGAGCTGAAAGAATAGATCACGTCAAAATATTTCTGCTTCTCCCTCCTACGAGAATTCCCCATCAGAGACCAATCCAATTAAGGTGCTGGTTATGAAATTAACCATAATTACTAGAGTGATATTTAATGTTTTGCATTCTGATGAAGAAACAGAATGGAAATGACAAAAAAAATAATAATTGTGGGTCCTACTGAGATAACTAAGAGCAATTTAGGCTGGGGAGGGAAGAGGCTGCCAGGGGAACAAGAGCTGTGTGGGGTGGCAGGGGCTGGGCTATGTCATGGATGCTCATCCCAGGGACCCCACAGCCTCAATAGCTGGGCTGGGTGCTCATGGGCACATCCCTCAGGGAACCATGGCCTGCCTGCCCCCCTGAACAGGGGTCAGCCCAGCCTGATGGCTGCCACAGGTATTTTGCTATTTGAGCATCCCCTGGTCACTGTTACCACAGGACACATGTCCCAGGAGGCACAAGCCCAGTCCTGCACCTTCTGACCCTGTCCCTGCTCCCTGTGGGGACCCTCTGGCTCACCCACAGGGCCATCCCCAGCTCAGGACACAGATCCCAGCCCTGAGACAAAGGACACGAGTACTTCAGTGGGCAAAGCCTTTGGCCTCTGCTCCTCTGGGGCCCAGGAGAGGCATGTCCATGTGTGGACACATGTCCACTGGAGGATGCCGAGGCAGTGACTGGCTTACAGAGGTACATGAATAAAATGATAGAAAAAAAGATGCAGGATGGTTAGACAGAATTGTTGCTGTGCTTAACCATGAGAATGATCCAAACCAAGCCAAGGTCCCCAGCCCCTGCACCAGGGATGCTGAGCTGCTGCCCCAGCTGATCTGTGCTCAGATAGGAGCTGCTGTTTGGATGGGGTACAGGACACGGAGGGCAAGAGATGGTGGCCAAGACGTTTGCAAGGCCAGAGGGAGGACTGAGACGCTGGTGGGGCTCATGGCAGGGCTCCCCCCAACATGGTCACGCTGCTGTCAATGCACCAACACACTCCATGCATCCCAGGGAACGGCAGGGCCCACGGGGGTCCCATTAGTCGCTACTGATTGCTGCTGCTGAGAGGTGGGAATCATTCGGGGCTGAAAGGTGGGAATCGCTCAGCTCTCGCCTCAGCACATGGTTGCTGGGCTCATGCTGGGCTCTTCCCCCACTGTCCCCCCTTCCTGAGCCAGACAGAGTAATCTGCTGCCCTCAGGGATGGAGGGAGCTGCCTGGGCTAAAGAGAAGATGAGGCTCTTGCAGGCATTTATCATCATTTACTCCATTGCCCGGGTCAGGCTGGCAATTAACACTGCTCAGACACGGCCACCTCTGTGACCCGGCTGTCTCCTGGCTCACAGTGACAAGAGGGCAGAGGCCACACCGTGCTGCTGACAGGGAAAGCACTGGGAAGGGTGTTTGTCCCCTGCCCAGTGGGGTAGCCAGTCCTGTCCCCAGATACCCCTTTCTCCCTCTGTATCACACATGCCTTGACATCGTCCAACAGGCTGCAGGTTCAAACAGCCACCAACATTGGCTGTGAGTAAGGCACGTCCCCAGGCAGCTGGGACACATGGCAGAGGCACAGGGACCTCTCTCCTTGAAGCCATTCCCTGCCAAAAGCTCCAACTTTCACTCCCCCAGATGGAGAAAGAGAAAGGGGAAAAAACTGACTCAGAAGGAAATTGAGGCCACAGCCTTCTGTTGCTTTCTCCCTTCATTTTTCTTGGGTTGTTTGATTTAAGCATTTCTAGCCCTTTTCTCTCTCATCCCAGCCCTCCCTGCTAACTGACAAGCTCTTCTGGCACTTTTCCCACCAAAAGCCATTCCTTGCTGACTCAGTGCATGGGATGGACAGACAGGCAAACACTCGCCCTCACCAAGCCTCAACCTGCACCTCTGGCTGTGCCCTCTGAACCACCAGCAGGGTGGCCAGTGGTGAATGTGGGGACACTGAGCTCACATTAGCCTGTACCAGGGCAGGAGAGTCCATATGAGCCAGTGGCACCATTGGCATCCATATCAGGGCCAGCACCGCTCCAGCATGCAGCTCAAGGGGCCACGAGCCCAAGGGCTGGCAGGACTCAGCTCAGGTGACGTGGAAAAGTGTCTTTCCAGCAGTTTGCACACCTGAAGCTTCACAACAGAGTTGGTGGAATTGTGTTTTCCACACAGGCATTCACAGAGATGTGCCCATTTCCAACCCTGCCTCGAGGGGATGGGGTCCCACCTCCAGCCCTGACACAGCCAGCCATCGTCCAACACACCTCAATCAAACCCCAGCAGGTTCTGTTGTGTTTTATAACTCAACAACTGTAATTACGCTATAATCGTGATGTTATCATAAAGTGATTTATCAATCCCTGAAATAAAACCTCAAGTTGGAGGATTTTATACTTGTTACATACATGGAACGGCACAAACTTCAGCAGGACTACAGTGGCAGTGTTAAGCAGGACACTAAAGGAACCAGAAGTCCTTCAGTGATGCTGTTAACCTTCCAGTGATAGGAAACAATGGTAATTAGAGGTATCAGAGAGTAATTACGTTACAGGTGTAGAGTAACTGCAGTATATTACAGTGTTGCAGCAGTACAGCCATTTGTTTAGTAATTAATCCCTCCACAAAAAGGCCTGGAAAACCTGACTCTTCCCCCAGGAGCTGTGCACTCAGCTCCGCCAGTCCCTTCCTGCCCATCCTGGGAGACCCAGGGAGAGCTGGGGCTGCCTGAGCACCGGCGTGGGCAGGTGCTATTCCGAAAACTATCCGCAGGAAGATGTGGAGGCTTCAGCCCAGGGGCACATTTCTCTCTCAGCCTTGCTCATCAGCTGAGAGCTGCAGAGACCCCCTCTCCTTCATGGCATTCAGTGATCCAGCGTTTCAGCCAACGGGTTCCAGGAAGGAGCCAGGAGCAGCAGGTGAGAAGGCACAGCCAGCCCAGACATCTCAACTCCCTGAGTCCAGCCCACTCTGCTGGGATGGTCAGAGAGCTGAGTGGGGCTTCAGCAGGAACCAGGGGCCGAGGGGAACGGATGGGGAGGAAGGTGGGGGAAGAAAGGTTTAGTGATGCTGGCGTGGGGCTGGGGTAGATGCTGTTGGGACGAGCATGGGCTGGGATATCTGGCGATGGGCTGAGAATAGCTGCCTTTGGGGTGGGGTTGGGCTCGGAGAGCTGCCTTTGGGGTGGGGATGGGCTGGGATCGCTGTGGTGAGCTAGGGATGGGCTGGGATAGCTGCTGTGGGGTGGGGATGGGCTGGGCAACCCCAGTACAGTCCATGCAGCTCCCATACCAGGGGGAATGGTGGGAGGCACAGCCACACCGCTGCTTCACAGCCATCTCCGGCAGGAATGAAGGTCAGGTGAGGGCTGCTGCAAGTGTCAGAGCAGCCAGGAGAGGGTTAAGACTGCCAGAAGGGCTGGGATGGGGCTGTGAAAGGGATATCATTGCAGAGCCAGAGCTGGGCTCTGGAAGGTGGTTCAGAGGAAGGGGAGAAGGAGGGAGAAGGACATCCATGGAGTGGGGCTGTTCCTGGGAATGCCTGAACTGCTCTGCCCCATGCTCTCCCCCCTCGAGCCGAGACCCCGGAGAGCAGCGGGGCTGTCACACCGATCCCCTGCTGCGGGAAGAGTCGCTTGGGGGAAAGGGCGTTTGCTGGGAAGGACCGTGGACGCCGACTGCTGTTCTGGCAGCTGGGGTAGGGACAGGTGGAGAGAGGCAGCAGAGCCTCAGCGACGCCAGCCAGCCCAAGCAGACCCGATCCGACCAGAGCCCACGCTCGCCCACTGTCCCTCCCGCCTCATGCAAATCACTTTCACGGCACCAACACTCCGATTCTTTCTCAGAGACGGCACATCCAGAACCTGGAGCGAGGCGTGCCTTCTCCCTTCACTTGGGCTATTTATACATCCAAGGCGCAAGGTGAAAAATCCAATAACCTACGCATGGTATCGGAGAGCAACAAGCTTTGGCACTGCCCGGGAGGGCTCCCAGAGCCCTTCTGCCAGGAGGTTCCTGGTCATCCTCGAAATCCCCACTTGCCCTGCGAAGCGCCTTTAACATTAACCCCTTCTTTTTTCTGCCAGACACAAACTCAGGGCTGAGCCCACGCCGGCAGCCTAACCCTGCCCGGCGTCTCCAATTCTCTGGGCTGGTTCCGGGTTGTGGGGCTGAGCCCAGGAAGGGGGACCCTTCAGTGCCCCCAGAGCCCTCCCAGAGCCTCAGCTATCCGGCAGTAACTCCCCATGGCCCCGACTCACTTAATTCCAGGACTGGGGCGCTGGTGATGGCGAGGTGAGCCCCTGCCCTGAAAAATACCACTACCACCCCCCGCACCGCGCCATGGCTCCTGCCTCCAACCTGGTCGCTCAGGGCTGGAGAGCTCTCCCTGCCCGTCTTTAACCCTTAGTGCCTCTGTCTTCGGGATGGGCAGAAGGACGACTCCTGCTCTCGAGTTAAACCCTGCTGGCAGGGCACAGCCAGCTTCAGGCTGATCCCTGCTTCCCAGCCAGTCCTGGCAGCAGCAGCGCTCTCCCGGCTATCGATAACCTACCTGAACATGGCATCTGCTCCAGGCCGGCCAATTCACCCGGCAACTACCGGGACAGGAGGGAGATGCTCCCCATTACGATGCAGCCCCAGCCCCTCGCTGGGATCCCGGCCACGCACCCCGGCCCCGCCCGGCTCGGAGCTCCCGCAGGGGCTGCGCCGAGGCTGCGGGAACGGTGCGGGGGTGCGGGGAAGGGATGGCCAGAAGGAAGTGCCCGGGCAGAGCGGGGCGGGCAGGCGGCAGATCCGCATCGGCGGGGCTGGAGGGCGGCAGCGCCCAGGACACTCGGCCTCCCCCGGACCCCTCTACACCCCTAGAGGCACGCACCAAGTTCCCAGCCCCGCGTCCCCCGCACCGGCGCGGGTCCGGCCCCGAGGCAGTGCCGTCCCGGGGCCACGGAGCCCCCACAGCGTCCCGCCCCGCCGGTCCCGCCAGCCCCGGCTCCCCGCTCCGGCTCCCCGCCCCGCTTACCCGCATCTCATCCTCGCCGGCGATCTCCTTCGGTCAGAAATGGCATCTCCCCCGGCCCCCCCCGCCAAACCTCCACCTGCAGTAGCGCAGCTCCCCCTCTCCGCAGCGACAACACGAGCGGCGGCGCTCCCGGGGCCGGGCCGCCCCCCAGCCCCGCGCCCGGGGGAGGGAGGGAGGGAAGGAGGGAGGGCCGGGCCGGGCACGGGGCCCCGCCGGGGCCGCCCTTAGGGCCGCACGGCCGGAGGATGCCTGCCCTCCGCGCCCGGGCGGCCGGCGGCGCTGCGGGGCGGCGGCATCGCCCCCGCGGCAGGGCGGGCGGGCGGCTGGCTCGGCCCGGGCTCCGCACGCCCGCTCCGCCGGCCGGGTCTGCCGCGGCGGGGCCGGGCTGGGCGCTGCCGGCCCCCGCCTCCCCTCCGGGAGGAGCCGCCGGCGGGCGCGGGGCGGTGCGCGGAGCGGCGGGCACGGCAGCGGCGGGCACGGCCGGTCCCTCCTCCCGCCGCCCCCGCTCGGCGCGGGGGGTGCGGGTCTCCGGGGCTGCGGGGCGGGGGGAGCGGGGCTGGCTCCCCCGCAAACCGGAGCCGCTCGGTGGCTGGTGGCCCCCGCAGCCCCCGCCCCGCCGCCGGTGCAGCCTCGCTGCCCGCAGAGGACGGACCAGCGCAGCACCGCCCGGCACCGTCGCGTCGGTGCCCAGCCCTGCCCGCCGAAGGACGGTGCCAGGCTACCCTGGGGATTCCGGAGGGTCCGTCCTACAGCAACTGCCTCAGCACAGCGTCTCGCTCCTCTTTTTTCACTGTCCCCTAACCCCGGCACATGAGAGGGAAGAGGCGACACGGGCTGGGGGAACACCTTTGAGGAATAATCTGGGACCTGGTGATCCCAAAGGCCCCCTCAGAGGTTTGGCAGATGCTGATCTGATGGCATCTCATTCAGGACTAAGTGCACGACTTCCCAAGCGCTGCCCACCATTTCACCCCTTTCATAATGGACATCTTTGTTGAGCAGCATTAGATTTGCCCAGCACTGGCTCTTCCAGCTGAGTCTGATTCTCTATCAGTAATGGACACAAACTTTGCCTCTAATGTGCACTTTCCCCTCCTGCTTCCTCTCGGCAGGGCTCTCCTGGGGTGCTCTGTCCTGCTTCTACCCATCTGCCCCAGGCTGCCAGCCAAGGTGGAGCCAAGGCACGAGCACCAGGACCCTCTACACTGTCACGAGCTGGGGCCAGGAGTCCCTTCATTGGATCCCATGTGCTGCATCCCATGTGCCTTCCCTTGGCCAGCTCTTTCAGCCAGTGGGAGCTTTTGAGAAAGACGATGGCTTGGCCTTCCTCCACCAATCATTTAGCCATGCCCAGGGGTGGAGATTCCCATGCAGAGCATCCCTCTGGGCAGGCCTCCCTTCCTTCCTTCCTCCCTCCTGCGAAAGCAGAGCAGTTTGCTTGCTCCAGGCTTCTCCTGTGCGATGGCCTCCCCTGTGAGGAGGCCAGCGGGCAGCACACCGAGCTGAGCCAAACGCCCCACGTGCCTGCTGTGGAGCACGGGGGTGGCCTTCTGAGCTCCTGTCCTTGCAGTGGGCTACGAGCAAGCCCTGGGCAGCACGAGCCCCTCCTGGCACTCAGGCAGAGGCTGATGCCTCCCTGGAGCCCTGTTATCCTCCTGCTTGGCACAGGCAAGCTTCTGAGCGGAGCAGGAATAAACAAAGGGTGCGCCTGCCAGCTGAGGGCTGAATCACTCCAACTCTCTGCTCCTGCCCACTCCTAGGCTCCCATAGGCACAGACCCTGGCTCAGCTGGGAGAGTGGGTGCCCATCAGGTGTGTAGCCCTGCATGGGCTTGGGCATAGGATTCTTTTGGCAAAAACCAGAGGGGGGTGAGAATGCATGTGTATGTGCAGACACTCTGCTCCTGCCATCAAGGAAACCCAACCTGGCCCCTTTCAGTGGTCCTCAGACCTTTAGTCAGTGCGGATCGATTCCTTTTATTATTATGGCTATGGCAGGGATGCCATTGATGTTAATAGCACTTCACAAATACGGACAAAGCCGGCAATCTGAAGGCAGCCAGAAAAAAACAAACAGAGGAGGACAAAAGACAGGCTAAGAGCTGTTTTTAATGCTTCCCCCCCACACACCTTTAAAGCCCCATGCAGGGCACCACATATTCAATAATAACACTCTGGAATAATTCCTGGCATTGTCTGGTGTGAGAGAGGGGAAATTTCACCTCAGCCCTTCCACAACGGCACAGCAAGTACGCCACGCACGCAGCACTGGTGGCATGTGAGAGCGATGCTATGCGCTGCCTGGAAGCAGGGGGCCTTCCAAGACCGTCTTTCCCATTTCAGCTCCGACAGCCACCCCGGCCACCCCACCCTGTGAGCGAGGTGAGTGGCAGAGGATGGACTGGGTGTGCAGAAGCAGGGATGAGCTTCTGGGCTAAGGTGGCATCCATGCACACCCCTGCTACAGAGCAGCCCTGGTTTGCTCTGACAGCCACAGTGTACATTTTGGCCAGCAGTGCAGTGAGGCGATGGGGAGGAGGGGGAGTGCAGGGAGAAGAAAGCATCATTTAACAGCCACTCTCCTCGCTGGAGCACCAAGGCCCTTACCCACAGTGCCAAAGTGTAAGAGAAGCCAGTAAAACCAACCTCCCTCAAGGAGCAGCACTTCCTTTTGGGCTTTTCTCTTCTCTAACTCTCTCTCTAACTCCACCCTCCACCTCATGGGCAACACTTCCTCACCCCAGCAAGCCCCAAGGACACCTCGGACAAAGGCAGATCCTGGCAGCAATGAACCCTGTTGATCTCTGTAGGAGGAACTGCACTGGTCCCTGCTCAAACGCCCCAAAGGCTCCCATGTTTCTGCATTTACTGACCCGTCCTGACCAGTGAGCTTATTGTTAAGGTCCCTGAGGTGTTGTAGCACGGGTGGCAGAGCGCTGGGGACAGCCAGAAGCACACAGCCAAACCTCCCTGGGAGTACCATTCCCTCCTGTCCCCACTGACAGCCAGTAGCCTCTGTGCAGCTGCCAGCTTTGCAGCAGACATGCCTTTTTTTCCCCCTCCCATCACTTTTACTGGCCTCACCCATGCTGTAGAGACCAACTCCAGCTGCTGTGGGTCAAACCCTCAGCTGGGTCAACCTCCATTTCGAGGCATGAAGTGACTCAAAGCGCCCTGGCCCTCCAGGTGTGACTATCCCTCGCTGACCTCTGTGCAGCCCCAGGGTGCAGAGGACACCGCAGAGCAGCTCAGCTCACAAGCCCTCAACGAACATGTTCCTCTTTAAAACCTGCAGGGAATGGCAAGAACATTTGGGTGTCCATCTGCAAAGGCTTGTCTCTCAGCCAGATGCTCCAGCTCTTTGCCACTGCCATCCTCAGATGAAAACGGGCTGTGGCAGATGGTTCCCTTCTGTTGGCAGGAGGCAGGAGTTTATCCCTGCTCTCAGTTCCCTCCTGGAGAGGAGGCACCTGCACACTGCATGAGGGAGCGAGCATCCCTCCTGGGCAGTGGGGAGTGGACCTGCCCCTTAATGGGGCAAGCTAGGACATGCTCCTCTCCCTTGGTTTCAGTGCACGTGTCCAGGAATCCCACAAAAGGTCCAGAAAGGGCTGAGCTGGCAGGAGGGAGGTGGATTTTAATTACTCCCATTATTATTATTATCGTTCCTTTTCTTTCAGATTTTCACACTTCTGTCTTAACAAGCTGAACTGAGAAAATACATGCAAATGCCAGGCAGAGATAAGATGTACCACACCTTGAAGTACTGCCAGCACTGGCACTGGGAACGCCAGATTGGCTGTCTGCCCCTCCAGCCTCCTCCCTTTGCCATTAAGGATAGGGGGAGGGTCTGTGCCCACTCTGCCCCTTCGCATCTGGAGAGGAGGGTACCTCACATTTCCCCTACGTTCCACCAGCAACCAGCTCCTCAATCCTGCCCAGTAGGATCCCCACCAGTCCTTGGAGAAGGCAGTGTAACCTTCTGGCTGCTTGGGACAGGCATGCATACAGAGCTCCCCTGCCCTCCTTGGCCCTGCTGCCATCAGAACCTGTTCCTGAGGATGGCTGTTCCACTGGGCCCCTGCGGATGCAGTCAGGGAGAAATGTGCGCCCAGATCACGTTCTTCCTTGGAGGTGGTGACATTTCAGGGTGTGTGGGGGGAGTGGGACGAAGAGGCAAGGCAGGATATTCTTGCTCCCCCATCCCCACAGCCATCTGGATGTGTGCTGATGCCTCCTCACAGCAGGCTGAGTCAGTCCAGTGGCTTCTCATTATCAGCTGGAGGGAGTCCAAATTCTGCATTGTACGGCTGCTCCTCAGTGAAACTGAGGATCATTATCAAGTATTATCATAATGGTTTCTCTCTCTACTGTATTGTACTTCTCCCTGCCCTGGTCAGCTGATTGATTTGGAGTAGAATGATCCAAAAATTTTTCGATCACCAGCCGTCCTTTTGGGACAGTTGTGGCTGGAGCCACGCAACAATCACCCTTGACATGGGCTGGGGCTGTGCAGGCCACAGAGGGGATCCCACCACTCTTCCCATCACAACCTCGCTCGCTGCAGTTTGCAGATGTGCAAGATGAGCACATCTCCAGACTTCTCTGTCCAGCTGAAAGTGAGATGAGAGGTAGGAGATGCCGTGCTCATGCCTTGCCCATCTCAAACCATGACATGACCTCCATGATGCTCTGGAAAACAGGCATAAAGCGGAGAAAGAAGCCTTTCCATAGTCCCTCTCACGCAGGTGCTGCTGAAGATTGGGATGAGCTGTTGGTGCACAGGGGCTGCCCCAGTTCAGCTCACCCAGGGCACTGTTTGAGTGACCCCTTTGAGTTCAGGGTATGGAAATTAGGCCTTACTATGCAATGTTCTGCCATGGAGAGAGGCCACATGTCCTCATGTCACCCTGATTCTAGTGCTGATAGCTCGACTGCTCTGTCAAGGAGCCCAAACATGTGGCATGAAGGGCTGAGGGAAAAGGCTCCATTAAGTTCTTAAGCTCATTGACACATACAGAAGGTACTAATAATACCAAGCACCTCAGTGTCTATTGTAGCCCACGTCCAGGACATGAAAGATAATTTCTGGGACAAGGAAGTTATGACAGTGACATCTTTTTAACAGCTTGGTGTAAGAATAGGAGCTGCACAGCGGGACAAAGAGCAATGATTAAAGATTTTGGCACAAAGGAGAGAGGGTTTGGTGTGCACCGTGAGTGTGGAGGACATAAGAGTTGTGTCAAATGCCCGCACTGAAAAAGCAAAGGCTGTGTTGGGCATGGAGGATGTGAAGGTGGCGTGGGAGCCATCCCGCTGGGGCTGACTCACAGATGGCTTGGCAGCTAACAGAAAGGGGTCAGGGTGCCTGAAGGGGATGAAATGGGCTCCTCACCTTAATCTTTGAAAGAAGTTTGGCCCCTTCTTAGTGCGGCAGGCAAAGATGAGCATGGCTGAGCTGGGGCTGCAGCCAGCCCAGCAAGCAGCACAGGGAAAGGTGATGAAGAAGAGCAGGGGAGGGAGCCAAGCTGCACTGCAGGCTGGGCAGAGACCAGGGAGAAAACACATCTGTCAGGGAAGGGGAAGGCTGGCGTGGAGCAGGGCAAGGAGGGAGCTCTGCTCCCTGAAGGCCAGAGCCAGAGAAGCAGGGGCAGCAGAGCAAGCACCCGGACACTCTCAGGGTGTAATTATTACTAATGCCCTCAGTGTTTCTTTGCACACATACGTGCTCCCCTAATGTACACTGCACATGTAAACAGTCTCCTAGTGACATTTGCACGCCCAATTACATCTGCATATAATTGATTTACATGCACAGTTGGAGAGTGTTTAAAACACTGGAGCCTGCTTTGCTCTTTCCTACGGCCACATCCCCAAACTCAGGCTGGAGGAAAAGCACCTCGTGCTGGGGCCAAACCCTGTCCCAGTCCCGCCCTGTGGCCATGTGCAGGGAGAGCCCCGCAGTGGCACATGGCGAGTGGGACGGGCTCACAGCTGTGCCCTCTCCTGCAGCTCTGTCATCGGCAGCGGCCCCAAACCCGACCCCAAACCCAGCTACAGCATTTGCTGTTTGCTCAGCTCCTGTTATAAGTGACTGGCGCCTTTCCAAAAAGGATTAAAAGCGGGGAGTGAGAAACATAAAAGTTCATGTAATTACGTGCAAAAAAAAAAAATCCCTTAATAATTTATAGAGGGAGAGGGTAAATATCTTGGTGTGTCATTCAAGTGTAGCTCATTGTCCCGTCTGGCTAATACCCAGCGTGCACGCATCACAGGCTTCATCCAGGAGGCTGTTTTGCCTTTAATACCTTTCATAAATTATTGAATTTATAAAGAGGAAAGCAGGTGTCATGTCACTCCTATAAACAGCTCGTTAGTTAAAACTAACGAAGGTGGGGAGCAACGGTTTCCTCCTGGCTTCTCTGTCTCCCCTCTCGCAGGCTCTGCTGTCACCTGTGATGCAGCACAGCGCCTGAGCTGGGGCAGGGCAATGGCATTTGCCTAAAACAATCTGGCAGCAGATAGTGGCCTGTGGCTTTCTGAGACCTGCTTGTGCCCTCCGTAGAGGCTTGGGAGGGGTGAGGATGGAGGTGTGGAAAGGATTCTTGGCTTCATCTCCAGCTTGCCTGCTGCAGCATCATCACCTTCATGTCACCTGTGGTCCTCTGGGTACAGCAAAGGGACATCAGCTCCCGGGGGTACCCGAGGATGCTCTGAGCACTGCCCCCAGCAGGAGGGCAAGCATGAAGGTGGACCCCGAGGATGGGACAGGCAGGAGGCAAAGATCTCCATGGCAGGAGGGTTAAGTACAGGTCAATCTCTGCCAGGAGGGTCCTCTCATCGCAACCCTCACGTTTGTCCCATTTCCAGCAGCACAGGGCCAGGATGCGCAGCCCAACGGCTGCTCTTGAGTGCAGGGGATGTGGTTTCAGGCTGCCTGGGGGAAGCACAGCATCTCCCTGTTTTTTTTTTTTTTTTTTTTTTTTGCTGAGTGAGGCAGGGTGTTAGAGGCCACCTCTAAAAACAGCAGAGATGTGACTGAGTCAGGCAGCACGTGCCTACGCAAGGGAGTCAGCCCGAGCACCCACGCACAGGAAAGCCAGAGTGCGAGCCACCCACACAGCCTCCGCTGGGCAGCCGGTCCCCCTGCCAGGCTGTGCCCCACACCCCTGCACTGCGGGACGAGCTGCTCGGGGAGCAGCTGGTTTGGAGGCTCTGTTTTTGCTTTCACACCCAGAAGAGAGTCACTGAACTCCCCCCTCCCCACACACACACTCCCTCTCCAAATATAATGCATATGCATTAAAGAAACATCTACAGAAAGGGGAGCCATCAGAAGTATTTTAAACAGTTTCGAGCTAGTGCCAAATCCGGGTGAATAATCTGCAACGCAAAGGACCCACGTGGAAAACGCTGCCGGCAGTGCCAGCATCCCGACGGGCACAGCACGGAGAGGGGGATGCACGGAGCAACCCAAGCTGCAGCTGCCAGCAGCGAGGCACGTCTGAGCCACATGATGAATGTTGGCCCCTGAAGAAGACCCAGCAGGGCCTTGCGGGCACGGGAAGAGGGAACTCAAACTATTGATAATCAATTAACTCCTTCAATTACTGCAGCTTAATGAGGTAGCACCAAGTCAGCTCTAATGAACATCAGTTTAATAGAGGCGGTTCCTCGGGCGCTGCTATTTGACTCAATCTTTACAAGGTAGGGAACACTGCAAAAGTATCAAGCAATTAGTGTCACTTAATGAACATCCACTCCCTGCTCTCTGCAGCACGGGGTGTCCTTGACCCCCGGAGAGCAGAGGGGTCCTGCCCTGAGCCCAGCTGGTCTCCGGTGCACTGGCCCACCAGCACCAGGATGGCCTGGGAGGCAGCTCTGCCACCACAGCTCTGCTGGCAGCGCAGAGCTCGTTTATCCTGGCAGAGCACACGGTTCCTGGGGATGCTGCTGGATGCATTAGCTGCTGTAAGATGAAGCGAATGTCACCGGGCCCGGCTCTTCCCTAGAGGCAACTATTTTTTAGGTTTTTTTTGGTGATGATAGCGTAAGTGCCAAAACAAATGTCATTGCCCGCTGGCCCCGGTGCCTCCCTAGAAACCTGCTGGGTTCCCTGTAGCGCAGGGGAAGGAAGGGGGGAGTGGGGGAGGGATGCTGCTCCCCCCAGCAAAGCACTGTCCCTAACACAAGCTTGTCACAGGGGAGCTGTGCCAGGACCCCCACTGCACCCCAATGCCACAGCTGCGAGCAGGGCCTGGGGAAGCCCAGTGGAGGAGAGCATGGCTGTCCCTGGTTAGCAGGATACTGCTGATCCAGAGCCAGGGTGGGGATCCCCCAGAGAGCTGGGATCCCAGAGGCGCCATTCCCTTGGAAGGCTGCACCTTTTCGGTGAGGGTTTACGTACTAAGGAGCCTCCGGCGGAGTAAAGACAACCAGACATCTATTTTGGGTCTCAACGCCAAAGGCTGTAATCCACTAATCAGGTAAGAATACAGCAAATGTGGAGCTGGGAAGGAGGGGGAGCCTCTGGCTTCAGGCAGCACTCCACGCTCCACAGCAAGGGCCCCATGGGAAAGGCCCCTTGCACCCCATCAGCACCTGCCAAACCGGCTTCCAGGGGAAGGGACCCCTTGCTCTCTTGGCACTGAACCCCAAAATCCTGCTGCACTGGGTCTTCCAGGGGCAATCCTGCTGCACAGGGGCCCTTCCAGCATCTAAACCTCCACGGGCAGGGGCTGCTAGGGCCCTGCCTTTACCCAGAGCTGAACTGAGATGCTGCAGGGGTACTGGCACCTCAGCCCCATTCCCCACAGACAGAGCAGATGGAGGGCACAGGCTGGCTCCCTGAGCCCAGGTGTGTGGTGCAGGGGCTGCCCGTGCCTACGGATGCTGTGGCAGATGGAGGTGGATGTGCGCTGCCTGTGCTGCCTGCTGGGACCACGCAGGGGCTTGGCCACAGCCTCCCTGCCCTGCTGATGGGCTTGAGAGCAGGCTGGGAGCACAGTGGGTGGCTCCAAGGGCTCAAATGACAGGAGAGGCACAGGTCACCCATGTGGATGTGTGTGTGTCTGTAAAAGCTCTTGGGTCTGAGTGCCGTTCCCAGGGGTGCAATGTGCATCTACCCAGAGGGCAGATGACCCTTGGTCCAGTCTGAGGAGGGCAAAGTGGGGAGAGACATTCCTGCTCTCTCTGCCATTCCTGCACAGAGCTGGTCTACAGCTTGCATGGGAAGAAAGACCCCAGAGACTCATGATCACCTGTGCTGGCCAGGATAAGCCAGAAGGGAAGTGCAAGGCAGGGGATTGGAGGAAGAAGAAGACTCATGGGTAGATATAGGTAAGGGAGGTAACAGCCCTGCATGCCTGGTATGCCCATACAAAACCTGAATCTGGGCATCTCAGTTCCCATGAGCAACTTACCTGACACCAGTGTAATCAGCAACTGCCCTCACCTCTTACCAGTCTAACAGCACTAACTGCAGATGCCAAACATGGAAGTATTTGACCTGGTGCTTAAAAGGATCTGTCCAGATTCCCCCTGGTGCTGTCCAGTCTCTGGGTGGTCAGAGGGGTTCTTGTTCCCTCCACTCCTCCCAGTGCCCCTTCATCCTGCAGCGTGAAGGGGATACAGGGTGCTAGTCCCGTCTGGCCTTTCCCAGAGCACTTTGTCACTGTTCATAAGGGCCAGAAAAGGTGCTGAGAGTGGGTCTTGGGAGTGTGAAATGCCGAGGGTGGCTGCTGCACTGAGGACTCTCACAGAGCTGGTTTAATGAAACAGCTACACAGTTCCAGACACCGGAGATTATTCTCGTTTCTCGTTTCTTTCCTTTTTCCTTTTCCTTGTTAACTTACTCTAACTAAAATTCTTATGATGCTGTAGCAGCATCTTCACAGGGTTTCACAGAGGTGGAAGAGCAGCTTTCATGTTATCCTGGAGCAACTACGCAGCTGGTTGGGCTTGCCAGGGGAGCAACAAGAGGTTCAGAATCCTGGCAACAGCCACTCTCTTCTCCAAAACTGGCAGTGCTGTAGAGAAAACAGTGCTGTCTGGAGGGCAGCAGTGTCACGGGCTGGCAAGCCCCTGGGTCCCTCCTGCCTTCTGCCCTCTCACATGTTGGCTTTGGAGCTTCTGGGCTCCATTTCACAGGAAGGGCTTGGGGATGCAGGGAAATGAACCCAGTGATGGGGGAAGTCTCTGCACACCTTCTGTTGTTACATCCTCCTACCCACGGGTAACTCCCACTGGGGGCGTTGCTCCAGTAAGCTCTGCTTCCTCGTCCAGAAGGTCCCGTGGCCATGCCCTGGTCTCCCCATAGTCCACAGACAAGCAACCTCACAGCATCCCTTGTTTTCCCAGGCTGCATCAGCGTGTGTGGCAGAGTCTTCCCTCTTCCCACCCGCTCCTCATCGACTGGCAAAGCCCCAGTGGTTTCCCCCAGAGAACGTGCGGTGAGACACAGCATGAAACAACTGCAGATAATTAGAGGATTGAATGGGGTATGGGAGCAGAGCAGGGAGCTTGCAACATCCATAAATAGCTCGTCTTGCCGAGCTGCTTAACTCCTTGCTTGTTCTTGCCAAAGTGCAGACCCCAAAGGGATGGTGCCTGTGCATGAATAGGGGTGGAAAGTTCAGGAGCGTATTTTTAAACCATTGAAGCTGTACTCAGGCTGAGTGATACATTATTGTCTCTGTGTGTCACTTGAAATGTCTTATGAATGCAAGGAATAAAAAAAAAAAAAAAAAAAAAGGCGCAATTTTGCCTCCCCAAACTCCCACCCCTCTGCTTCTACCCAAATAACGTCAGGCTAGAGCTGACAGGTGAAAAAGAAAGCACCACGGGGTAAGGCTGCTTAAAAGCAGCATGAAAAGCTTTTCTCTGGGAGGAAGAGCTTCAGCTTGTGGGGCCAGAGGGCAGCAGGACTGGCGGCAGGTGCAGGTACCAACAGACAGCAGCGTGCCAGAGCCTGCTAGGAAACTATTGGGGTCCCCAAGGAGTCCCCAGGAAGGGCAGTAGGGCTGTGTGCCTAACAGGGACATCCTCCATCTCACGTGGGAGCAGGTTTTCCCCAGCCCATGGGAATACTGGATGTAGAGTTAGTGACCAAGGACAGCAAGAAAATAGGGTCAACTAGTCTTGACTATTGCCCCAAAAGAACAAGGGGCTACCCCTGCTACCCCAGCCTGGGTCAGGGTAGGATGGAATCACCTCAGTTCTGCCTCCTCCAAGCCTCTGGGGCCTCTCTGGGTGGCTGGCACTTGGTGACAGTGACAGTCTACAGTCCCTGGGGCTGGCAGCCAGCCTCAAGCTGTGATTGGAGAAGAGATCCCAAAAAACCTGACAAACAGCTGGAACTATGGTGAGATACACTGGGACAGAGGGAGAAAAAAAAAAAACCAAACCAGAAACTCACTGGGAAATCATTTCTCTCTTAAATGGGGCTGATGTAATTAAGCAGCACGGGCTTTATGAATGATACCATCTCTGCCTCAAAACACATCATTACCTCTCTCCATTAGAGCAGTGTTTTTAAATACATATTTCCTCTTCCAGTGCCTGAGGAGAAGGTTCCATGGCTGGGATGCCAGGATATGTTGCTAATCACCTCTTCTTTCACCTAGTGGCATAGGTGAAGTGCTTGGTGCTGAGCTCTGCCTCTCCCCCACATGCACACCTCTCTGCTCCAGGTTGCTGCCACACACTCTCCCTTTCCTCTCTTCTCTGCCGCTGCCTGTACCAGAGTGGGTGATGGCACTGAATCTGCATCCTGCAGCCCCAGAGGGTTTGAGCCTTCCTGTGCCCAGCCTGCCTGGGACATCAGTGCCAGGGGTCACCCCAAACCCCTCCACCCACGCTATGTAAGCCCCTCACCATACTTGTTTTTCTTGTTTTACAGAACCCGGGGCTCAGGGGGATGAGATATTTTACTGACTGCTCACCCAAGTTGGTTTTCTCCCTCTGGCACCCCCTGCACCCCCACAGAGTCTGGGTACTTCTCTCAGGTTGATACAATTTGAGCATTTTGGTTCCCAGACAACTCCCCCAGCCCATGCCACATTTGCCATGAGTGCTCACCGCAACAGATTAGGGAGGCCCGAGCAAGAACGAAGGGCTTTTGTACTAGAAATTGAAAGTTGATGGAGTGTGTCATAGGAAAATGACAACAACCTACTGTACCTCGAAAGACAATTATATTTCCCTCATTGGAAGTGATTGAATTTCTCCATCACTGACACCACTAAACGTCGTTGACACCAACAGCTCTCTTAGGGAAAGGCTCTTTCCCAGCTGCACACCTGAATTTCCCTACACCTGCCCTCTCCTCATCCACCTGCTCTGCTTCTTGTGCTTTGGCAGGATGTGATCAGCTCGTGGCCAGTACAGAGACCACTCTCAGCTGGGCACACTCTCCCTCCCCATCCCTGTGCTTCTGCAGACCTGTGCCCCCCTCAGCTCTGCTCCCCTGGATTAATTCTGAATGTCCCATGGCTGGAAATCACAAAGCTAAATCATGTTGCTTCACTGTGACCAGCCATGCAAGTACATCACAGCGCCGGGGCTGCTCCTGGCATCTCTTTTACAAACTCACACTGGCAAACAGCAGGAGCTGGGAGACATGATGACCTTTAGAGAGATGGGAAAAAGGGTCGAGCAGCACCTCCAGCTGCTGTGGGATTTGAGCACTGGACAGCCACCAGCACCTCAGAGAGCCTGCTCTGCTTGCAGACCTGGAGCACCGTCATGGACACTTGTGCTGGTGCTGGACACTGGCCTGGGGAAGCTCTGCAGCCATGTGTCACACCAGAGTTAAAGGGACAGCCCAAAGCCACTTCTCTGAGTGACTTTGGCCCAGATTCTGGAGTAGCACAAGCCCCAAGAGGTGTAGGGTTGGTTCCTGTGTGTGACTTCCACTGGCTCTTTCCCATTCCCCTGCAACCCAGCCTGAGTTTAATGCCTGCTGGCAGAGCTTCAGCCTGATTTATTAAGACACACAAACTAATGAATGAGCCACAGCAAAGCACCAGGAGTCTCGTACACCCCATCCCACCCACCTGCACTGGGTCAACCGAGCTGTGCGAGGCTCCTCACAAGGCTTGACCTCCTCAGCAAAGACCAAACCCCGAAAACTTGGGGAGCAGAGGAGGGTGCCACCACCCCGTACACCTTTTGAAGGGGCACAGTGGTCAATGCTGAGATTACGCTCGTGCTGTGCAGGGTGAAAATCCCCCCTGGAAGGCCTGGGAGGACAATGCCGCACTGGGATGAGGCTGGCTCAGGCAGGCACGTCACCCCGCCCCGCTCCGTGGGTGCCCTGCGTGGAACTGCGGGAGCTGCGCACGCTCCCGAGGCTGTCAGAGCCCCATATGTTGTGTGGGCTGAGAGCACATATGTTAGATACACACACATCTACGTGTGCCTGCGTATATATATACACAGACATATATAAGAGAGAGACTATTATAGACACAGATTTACATCTATAATCAACACCAGCAATTACTGCGGGATTTTAAGATGGCAGAATCAGCCCCAGGTACCAGAAAACGGCTATTTTTGTCTCGACCCTCTGAGCCTCTGGTTAGTCTGGTGAATGCCATGTGCCACAGTCCTGTGAGGGTAGGGTTCTGGAGGGCGCTGGGGGGGAAGCAGGGCTGCCCATCTCCCACGCTTGCACTCTGCACAGTGCTAAGGAAGGAGCAAAGCATCCTCCCTGGCCGTGCACAGGGCATGCAGGTACCCAAACCCTACAGCTCAGCAGGGAGCCGGGGGGGATGCACCTGCCCGAAGGCAGCCTGCACCCCTGGACAAGCTGGATGAACTGTTCTATCACTAATGGAGAGAAAAGGCCTCTCAGGGGTAGGACTAATCTCGTTGTAAGGTGGCTGCCTGAGAAAGGTCAGATGAATTTTGCCTGGACGTGCCTTTTTTTCTCCCCGCTGACGATAAATGTCACCCAGCCAGTGGGCTCCGAGGCAGGTACCTACAGAGAGGCCACACGCAGACAGGTGGCGTGAATCCAAGTCCACAGATGCTGCTCTGGATGAACCCTGGTGCTACACACATCCACAGGTGGCACAGGGAGAGAAACCCAGGCCCCAGCTCAGGATTTGATGCCCTGAGATTTCTTCCAGCTACATGTCTCAGCTGGCAAAAAGTTCTGCCCTCCTCAGCTTGGTAAGTGAAACCTCTCCATTCATCGTCTCCAACAGCCCCCAGCAGCATCACCCAGTTGTAAAGTACTTCAGAGTTGACTCAATGTCACATTTAAGTGCTGCATGCATCAGAATTCAGGATGCTTTGGAAAGGTTATGTAAACCATTATATCAAATCCTGGGAGAGTTATTAAGGTGAGCGACAGAGCATGGGAGAAGGGGTGATTATCTCACAGCAGTGCTGTGGAACCACACCAGCAATGGCCAGCAGAAGGGTGTAACTCATTTTCTTTACAGGTCTAATTTTGTTTCTCTCTAATGTTTCTTAAAAAAAAAAAAATAAAATCTTTCCACCAAATAATTCTCTATTCTGGAACATAACTATTTGAGAGAGTCTCCAATTACGCAGCTAAGGCACTGGGGAGATAAGGAAGTTTGAAAAAGGGAAAGTTCCTAACAATTGGACAAGTCTTCTATTTCCCCTCCCCTTTTTGGAATGTTGTATTTCAAATCAGTGCGGTCTATTAACTCCAAATTTATTTTATTCATCTGAACTTGTGCCTTTGAGGCCTTGGGGGAGGACTGCATGGTTAATTTTGGAGATATTTGCTATGGACTCTTGAACCTCTCAGAAGTGCATGGGCTCCCCAGGGAGGTTCTCCAGTCAGCAGAACTTGTCTTCAAGGACATGAAAGCATCTGCAGGGGCCTGCAATTTTTCAGAGTTTGGAATGGTCCCAGCCAGACTGAAAGACTTTAAGAAATCTTAAGGAGCATCAAATGTATTTTGTAAAGCCCAGAGCTGACCTGCTTGGGTTAAACAACAGCAAGAAGCTTGTGGGGCCAACACAACACTGGGAATTGCAGGCCCAAAGCAGCCAGTAGGAGGACCAACATAAATCAGGAGCCACTGTGGTGAAAATCTTTGGTGATGGTGGGATAGAGCAGACAAGACACGTTAGTTATAACAACATCCCTGACGGGCAGCCTGCAGCATCCTACCCAGAATGCTCCCACATGGCAATGCTGCCTCCTCCTGAGAAAAGCCACTGAAACCACAGTGAGACAGCTAGAGCTGCCTCATAGATCTCCTAATCCTATGAGATTTATCCCACAGGATTTACACACCCCATCTCCATGCCAGCAGCCTGCATCCACCTCCGGGTGAGCCACTGGGATGTTGCTACTTTGTGCACCATCACCGGGGTGAAACTAGGAAAGTATCCTGTTGCAGACTGATCCCTAGCCCACAGTCCCAGTCCAGAAGTGTCCATACTAGAGCCTGGGAAGGGAGGCAGTGCTGCCTGCACACAGGTACGGGGATGGTGGGTGTGCTGGCAGCCAAGGCAGCCCTGGCAGTGCCTCCTGCATAGGACACGTGGGCTCTGCCCCTCCAGCCCCTCGCAGAGAGGAGGATAAAGCATCACTGTGCAACCGGGTGAATCCCTGGACCAAACAGGCAGAGGGGACAGCGCTGGGTGTGCAGCTAGACAGTTCAGCCCTACAGCTGTGCTGCCGTCACCCCCTCTGGTGGGTTACAACTGCAGTGCATGTCATTGGCATTCAAACACTTATCTTCCTTCCTCTGTGTGTTCAGTGGTGCGTGACCAAGCCAGTGTCAGACATGGGGGCAGGTAACTCATGGTGGCTCCAGCAGCATGTGGTCACTGTCCAGGCTGAGCTGCGTGACAGTCCTTTCTAATACCACAGTACTACTCCTCAAATCCTGAAAACGCTGCTATTGAATAAACCCTGGACGTGGGCCATGCCCACAGGAAGCTCTCTGGAGGGTGCTGGGGGCCCCAGCTGTGTTGTGAGTCGGTGCTGTTATCTGTAGCTCACCCAAACCCATGAAGATGCTGCAGAGGGACAGCGTGAAGCAGCATCTAGGCCAGGGTCAGCCTCGACCTGCTCTGTGCACTAAAGGAGCCCTGACTCCTGGGCTACCAGCTGGCACCTTTCACTGATGTTAACATCCATTTAACAAAAATTACAAATACCCCCAACACGGGCTAATTAGCTAATGACATTATTTTGGCCTGATGTGCCACATAATTAAACAACTAATAAACGTCAAGAGTCCTGCGCTGCTGAGGCTCCTGAGTCAATACCATGCTATTGCCATGGTGTAATTGAGTTTACCGAGAACCTCAGCACAGATGTCCCAGAGCCCATGTGAGGAATGGTGCTGAAATAGCCACCAGAGACCCACCTGCTGGATAAAGGAGAAAGACAAATCTTTTAATCTGTGATACAGCCTGGAGTCACACATGGAGAAGACAAGTTTGTGCTTCACACTGGTAAATGCATTTGCTAGAGAGGTGGGTGCACACCTCCCAAGAGGGGCTACATGTGCAAAAGCTGCTCTGGCAGCACAAGAGGCTTCTAGGGCTCCAGGAAGGTGGGAGTGGGATGAAATGTGGCTTGTCCTCACTTCTGCAGAAACACTTCCAAAAGTCTATTTCTGTTTATATTTCTCCATCAAAGACAAGCATTTTTTGGTGCATTTCTGATGACAGAACCAAAAGATGCACTGGGGCTACTGAGAGGTTTCAGGCATAGCTCAAATTTTCCTCCTGCAGCCCTGGTCTTTGGAGACCAAGAGCCCCAGTCTAATACTCTGCTGGCAGGCTGAGAATGGGCTTGGAGCTGGATTTGGAGCTGCAAAACTCCCTTCAGATTTTTTTTTAGTGCTTGTAGGAAAGAAGGAGAGAAGCAGGCTGGCAACCAAGCTCTCATTTGAGTCACTTAGCATCTACAGATGTCTCATTATTATCTGCTGTCCCTGGGGCGGGGAGGGTGATTTTGAGGTCCTCAGAGGTGATTTTGTGATATGGACGTGTTGTCAGGCGAATGCAGTGAACATATGACCTTTGCACACACACAGACATTAGTCCAGGCTCCTCTCCCGCTCTGCCTGGGCTCACTGCAGCGTGCAGACCTTGCTCTCCCCTCCCCACAGCCCTGCTCCTGAGCCCGTGTCCCCAGATGCACCCGTGCTCCAGCCTGCCCTCCTCTTTCTCCTCACCTCCCTTCTCTGGCAACGCCAGAAAAAGCTCCTTCCTCTCCTGACCACTCTCAGGCAGAGCCTGAAAGCCTCGCCGTGGCATGGCAGCATCTGTCATCCCAAGGCAGAGGCACGAGCCTCTCGCACTGCGCTGCTGTCAGGTCCCTGCACGGCAGCAGTGGGCAAAGCTGAGTCCTGGTGGCAGTCTGCAGGCTCTCTGGCCCCGTGGTGGGAGTCTCCTGGTGACAGTGCAACAGAAGGATGGGGGCACCGCAAGGGACGGACATGGGGCTGCACAGCCAGGAGCCAGGGCAGGAGTGGGAACCTGCACTCTTCACACAGGGTGGGAGAGTGGCTGCAGCTCGGTAGGTCCAAGCTCACATCCAGCACCTCTATTCCACACTGGAAACAGCTACATGGGGCCCAGACAGAAATGCAGCAGGGGTCTGGGCAGGCAGCCCCATCCCAGCGCTTGCAGACGCAGTCAGTGGAGCCTCAGAGCTCCTGAAGAGTTTCTGGGAGTGTGAGCAGGACTGACAGGCTGCAGCTGATGGGCTGGGCTGGGCTGGGCAGTGCTGCTCTGAGCAGGGCTCATCCCACAGAGCTCCTCAAGAAAAGGAGTTTGGAGACGGAGTGATGAGAGAGCCCAGAGGGACCACTCTCAGCCTATACTCCTAGCTCTTGCTTAGCACAAACCACATCATCCCCCAGGAGCTCTGCAGCAAACCCACAAGGGTTCCTCACTTCACACGCTGTCGGTATTTAAAGCAGACGACTTGAGGAGTGCAGTTGGAAGCAGACTAAGCCTTCATCCCAGTGCGTGAGCAGCACCTCGGGACAGTGGGAGGGGGAGGATGGCAGGGGGACAGTGAGAAACAGGGCTATGCCAAAAGAGGGGCAAAACCTGTGCTTGCGAGAGGGCAGAGAGTGGGTGCCTGCCAGGACTGTGGCCGCGGGTGGCCCATGCGAGCGGTGCCAGGAGCAGAGGCTGGCAGAACTGCTGGCAACTCTGAGGAAGAGGTGGGTGTGCAAAGGCTCAGCGACGGCAGAGCCACTGCTGACAGTGAGAGGCAGCTCCTGTCGTTAGCGTGAGCCAGGCTCTGCCAACACAAACACCCAGATTGCTGAAAACAAGATGTGCGGTCGTGCGTCTTTGCTGTCAATCAGCAGCATGCAGGGAGCACACTGAGGCTGCTCTGTCTGCAACACAGAAGGGCTCGTGGTTTGCCTGAAATGTCTCCGTGGTGGCCGTGGGCGGCCCCACCACGATCTGGTCGGGGAGGATGGCTGTGCCCAGGTGGCAGGAATGTTCTCCGTCCTCCCGGCTGGTAGGGGAAATCCTCCCGGTTCCCTGGCTGCGGCTCGCCCGCTGTCCTCCCATGCCCACAGCTGACATCTGACATCTAACATCTGCTGCTGCCGTGCAAGAGAGAGAGGTGCTTGTGTGGAGAGTGATTTCTGCACACCAGAATTACTCAAAGAGCACCCGAAAGCCATGCTGAAGGCAGGCAGGGTGTGCTGGCATGGACATGAGCCCTGCACTGTGGGGCCACTGCCTGCCACTCAGCCCCAGCAGGCAGCAGCTACAGGACAGCCTTGTCCCAGTGCTGGCAGAGCAAAGCGGCTCAGCAGCAGCCACAGCCCCTTCCTCATATGCTGCAGCAACACAAGGTGCATGGACACTTCCCTCCAAGCTGGGATGGATGGAGTGGTGTGACTCCAGGGACTCGCCTGTGCCAAAAACCAGGGGTTCAGCTCAGAGCAGGAGAAGACACCCAGATGCCAAACTGCTGGGATGTCTCCTGGGGAAACCAGGCTGAGAGGAGCGGGTTGAATGCTGGCTGGAAGTTACCATGGGAGATGCACCCATCACAGGGCAGCACCCAGATCCCTAGGGGACCACCACCACCCCAAAAAACCGAGGCCTGCCCATTGCTGAGCTCCAGTTCCTTCCCTCTGAGCCACACTGCTCTGCTTCGCCATGACTGCAAAGTTTAAGCAGCCCCTGTGTCTTTCCTTTTATCTCTCATTTCAAAATGCTGACATTTTGAAGGAAATTTGCTCTCCTCCTTGAAGTACGGAAATCTTTATCCAAGAGCACTTGGGCCCAAAAAGCTGAGAAGATAAACATATTTGGACGTGTGATTTCACAGTGGCTACGTTGATAGCTTTCAGAGGTCTGGTCCTGTCCATCAATTACCCGCCAATGTGCATCCAGACGTGATACAGGAGAACAAAAACCAACTCATTAGGAGGGGAAGAGAGGTGAGTGAACACCAAGACTGCTTAAGGAGAGTGGCTTGTTTTTCAAGGAGTAAAAGGAGAGACTTCTCCCCTGCTCTTTTCCCCCCACCCTGATACAAGGCTACAACATCTGGGAGACACAGCACAACAGCACAAGCCCATCACTGCCCCACAGGGCATGGCCACAGGGCATCACCACGGCCCAGAAGGCACCGGCAGAGCTGACTTGTGGGCACGAGATGTGGCACGGAACAGAATCTGCAAAAGAGACTTTGAAGTGGAAACATTTAGAATGGGATTTTAAAAGATATTCAGGCCCCTCTCTCTCTTCCCTGTGGCCTGCAGGTACTTAGGAACGCTTTGCACATAAAGAATTATTTGTCTAATATATCACGTTAGAATGTGAGATGACATATCCAGGACAGACTTTTGTATAAAGCAGAGTTTTAAAAGCAGAATTTTAGCAGTCCCGGGGGGCTCTGGAGCATATAAAGCATGCAGTGGAACGAGCAATGATTTCTGTTTAGCCCAGGCAAGGATTTTTGCTTGTGTTCTCTGTCCCTAGGAAAGACAATTATCATTGGCACCTCTGAGCCCAGTGCAGCCCCAGAGGGAGGTTGCAGAGAGCTGTGGTGGGTGATGGGGTTGCCCCAGGGTGGGGGGAACAGGGAGTTAATTCCAACGCAGTGCAGACAGGAGCTACAGTCAAGGAATGACGGAAGTTGGCTCTGGTCCTCCAAACCACTTGCCTCTCTTTTGGCTTCCAAGATTTAAGCACTAATATGACAGTGGGATTAAACAATAAGAATAATCCCAGCCTCAGCCTCATCACTTTTCCCCAGGGGCATGTGACGGGTGATGCAGGACAGATCACCCAGTGCCAAAGGGCCACACAGTGTGTGGGTGGGGCTGCCCAGCATTGGGCAGTGGGTGGGCTCTGACCCCATCCCCCGCTGTCCTCCCACTCTGGCACCTTCCCATCTATGCTTTGGCATCATCCCATCTATGCCTTGGCAACAAAAAACCTGGGGCCAACATGGCCCTTCAGTGCTTCCCTCTTTGCCAGGTCTCTCCTCCTGCCCCACTGCCTCACCTCACCCTCTCTTTCCCCTTCCACAGGATTTTTTTTAAGGGTGTTATTTCCTTTTTAGCATGCTAATCCCTCTCCTGAGTACAAACTGTCACAGTCTTTAGAGGGAAGGGGAAATATTTCTATTCTGCATATTCCACAGATCATTCTCTGCATGGAAATGGACACTATCATTATTGGTATTTCTCTTTTTAACATCTCAACGAAGGAAATTCTTTCTCCTATTAACCGTGAGCCTTTCCTAGAACAGAAATGAGGGGGAGGAGTTGTAAACCAGCCAGACTCCTGCCGTGAATCTCTCTTTCATGCCACCCCCTAGGGAGCCTCTGTTGCCTTCAAGGTGGAATTCCATGCTGGGAGGTGGCTTGTGACGTGCCCAAAGGCCCCGTGTGAGGTGACAGTGTGGACAGAGGCAGTGGGTGTGTCCAGGATGCTGTGGCAGGGCAGGGGTGCTCAGCTCCAAGAGCAGGCAGTCTCTGCACCAGCTCCTTGGCAGAAGACTCAGATGCTGGCACCTTGCTTGCAGACCCCCAGTGAAAGGGGGTCCTCACCCAGTGGCACCTGGGGTTAAAACATTTCAAAAGCCAGACCTGCTGGGTGAGGGGACACAGCACTGCCCTTCCAGGTTGATGGGAAGATATTCCCTATTTATATATATATATATATATATATATATTTATACATAGAACTGAGTACTAGGGCCAAAACACGCCGGCAAGAACCCTCCCTCACACCAGCAGCCCCCCAGAGTGGGGGCAAAGGCTGCCCTGCTTCAACAACCATGGCACCGGCCAGATTAATTCATCAGCAAATGGATTAATCGGTTGAGGAAGAATTGAAATGATGCAATCACACACTCAAAGGCTCAAATGCCCCAAGGTCAGGCAGTGCCAAATGGTTTTGCCCATTCTGGACCTTCGTGGATTACCCCAACTAGTGTGGGATTGGATTTACTGGAAGAATATCAAGATCCTTGCAAGGCAGGGAGCATTTTGCAGGGATGGCAAGTGCCTGCAGACAGACAGGTGGCTGGTTTAAAGTTTTGAGCTTCTCAGGTAGAGGATCATATTACTCTGGAAATGGAGGATCAAATTATTGCATTATTCCCCAGGGAGGGGATTAAATTACCCTGGAATTAGAGGATTAAATTACTCACCAAGGGAGAGGATTGAATTACTTTGTGAGTTGTGGGATTAAAACACTCTTCAGGTGGCAAGCTCAAAAATAGACCTTCACACAGAAGGCAGGATTAAATTATTCTATGGCTGGCCAGGGAAAAAAACCCCAAAACAGCATACTCTGGAGGAAGCCATATTAAATTATTTCTGGAGATTAAATTGCTCCACAGGCTTGCTGGATCCCAGTGCTGTGGAGCAGACCATCTGCTTGGGAAGGTGTGCGGATACCCAAGCATGAACAGCCATATGATGGGGTCCCCCTGGTGGTACCCAAGTGCCTCTTGGCACCATGGCACCCGGCACCTGACAGTTTTAACTATATTTATTTGCATGTCAAGGTTGGGAGCCTGGCAGGGCTGGGCTCTGCTCCCCCGCACCATCCGGGAAATCTGGGGGGATCCCAGGTCAACCTGGGGAGCACGAGTCAGGCTGGGGAAACTGAGCCAAGTCTTCCTTCACTTTCTTAAGGGATGTTTTATCTTATTTTCCTTCTTGCATTGATGACTAGAGCAGTGATGAGTCTCTTGAGCAACGGCATCACCATGCATGTGGGGCAGGAGATCAAAGCCCTCCCTGCTGCCAACCAGGACCAGCTCTCCTCCCCAGATTCCTTGCTTCCACTCATCACCTCCTCCTCTCCCCTCTCATCCCTGGGCTCAGCTCTCTGCTGTGGCATCTCCCACGGGAGCTGGTCGGCAGTGGCTGCACTGTGCCGGCACTGTCAGCCCCGACTCGTGCTGCTGTGCTTCCTTCCCCGGTGCCTGTCACTGCCTGTTCCCGGTGACAATGACAAATTGGCATTTGAAACTCGTATTGGTATTTTTTATGCTGATTTCTTTCTGAGGCTCCACTGCTGAGATTTCGAGAAAGAGAATGAGCATTTTAGGGTAATCTTACAAGCAGAAAAATTATTACGTGTCAAACACCGAATGGGGAGTTTAAAAGGCTCCCAGGTGGGCTGCAGAATTAAATGTTTGGAGGCTTTTTTTCCCCCAGTGAGGTAAGAAACGGCAGTGTCACCATAGCAACTGCAGGGCAAATTCTGGGCAGCGGCTCAGTGCATTGTCAGGGTTGCCCCAGCCCACTTGCACAGCCTGTGGGGTGCCCACCCTGTGAGATGCAAGGGGCTGGGATGGCCCCAACCCCACACATCCTAGTCCTGCAGCCAAGGTGTCATGGGAGCCAGCAGGTTTGCTGGCATGAGATACACCACGGCCAAAAGCTCCCTGAGACCAATGGGATGCAGACCGTGCTCCTGGTGAAAGACCATCCCAACCACCACAACCCCTCCTGGTTTCTCCATCCCACCTGCCCTGGTTTCTTGCACAGGGCTGGATGCTCCCTGCATCCATCTAGCTGGGTGCTTCCAGGGATGGGGGCATCAAGGAATGGAGAGGCAGCTGGGACCTAACACTCCTGCCTTAAAGAGGGGCTCCAAGGTGCCCCAAGTCATCAGGCAAGAGCAGCTAAAGCGCTCAGCAGTGTAGGCTGGGGTCCCTCATGTGCTCCCGTGCCAGACAGGAAAGTTGTCACCTCCCCAGTTGTACACAGCCTTATCTGCCTCCTGCCTGTCACTGTTTCCATGTTGACTCTCTGATGGCTGCGGAAATCATTGTGAGCAACCAGGGGTTAATTGAGTGTTAGTTAACTCCTGGTGCTCTCACCTGGCCTGCCAGGGTTACAGTAATTAGCACAACCTGAGCTGGCTCATTAACGGGCTTTGCAGCGAGAGTCACAGGTAGCAGGGGGTTTACACCGGCTTGATTATTCTTCTTTTCCATTAGTACCAGCCACTGAGAAACGATTTGTAGGAGGGAAACTGGTTAATCTTCAGATGAAGCAAGATAATACCCCGGGAACAGGACTGATCCCATGGGAAGAGACAGGGACAGCAGAGCTTTACCTCTGGGGCAGGTGAGGAGGGCTTGATGCCAGCCCTGCTCTGGGCTGAAAGCTGCCATGGTCCTTAAGGGAGCTGCAGTTCAGCTACAAACCATGACGACGACAATGATGAAGGGAAACATTCAGCAGTTACAAAGCGCTGCCATTTTCAAGGGGCTCCAATTTAATTTGTGAAAGACACCCAGAAGCTCCAATGCCAGCAGCAGCTGCCTCCATGGCTCTGACCGTGCCAGTCCATCAGGCAGAGGGACAGCAGCCAGGGACCAGCCTGGTATCCAGCTGGTAGCCACCACGTGAGGAGGGTGGCCCAGTGCTCCACATTTGGTGGTCACCACCACCTTTCTTCTTCTCCCATTACACAAGGCTCCACAGGCTCCCTGGGAAACTGCTCCTCTGCCTACCTTGGAGCCATATTTCCCATCTACTGGAAGAACACCATAAACTCTGGGTCCTGTGGGGCACTCAAAGCCATGCTAGATATCCAAAACTCACTAGGATCCCCCACTTGGCCCCAGCGTTGCTTCCCAGATCCCATGTCAGTCCCTCTACTCTCCTGTCCTGTGTCTGCAGACCAAGGCAGGGGTTCAGTGACTTCAGGAGGAACCTCAACAAGCAGCACAGGGTGTGTGCAGAGCTGGGAGCCAGCAAGGCCAGCTGCAGAGCCAAATCCTGCCTGGCAGAGGCAGGGGGGGTGATTAAAGCCTCCCTGCCCTTGCTGATGACCAGGCTGGCCGAGCCATGCAGGATGGATGCTGCTGGTGGGAGGCAGCAGGGAATGTTCCTCTCGGTATCAGATTTATAGCGAGGCTGTAGATCAATTACCAGCAGCCTCCGACCTTGAAAGCAGTGGCACAGAGGGCTACAGAGCATCTCCCTCTGTTTTCCAGGCAGGAGGTACTCATAGGGGAGGTGATAATCCATGGGGGGGCTCTCAGCAAGAGCCCCAGAGTTCCTGGAGGGGATGCACAGATGCAAGCAATGAAGCTCACATGCTACACACACACAGAGTTCTCCCTCTGGCACCCCTGTACCCTTGTTTTCCTCCTCCCTGGTGTGCCCAAACACACAGACAGGCCCCAAACCCTAGGCAGGGGAAGGAATCCAGCTCGTGAGCCTGTTGCAGAGTGACTGACTGAAGCATGAGACACGCAAGGAGATGGGGGAGCAGGCAGAGAGAAGCCAGCTTGGCTCTACCTTCCCTGAACTTGCTGTAGACTCCAATGAAACCTGACTTTTGGAAGGTGATCAAGCTTCCCGAAGTCCAGGGATATCCCTGGTGAAAAGGGGACAATTTATTTTTTCAAGGACTCACACTAGGGTGAAACAGTGGCATTTGCTTGAGAAAGCAAGCAGTAGCCTTGGTGCCAGCAATGGGCAGCTCCTCCTTCCAAGAGCATGGTGGAAACATAAAGATGGGGCATCTTCTTGCATGGATGGTGGGAACACTGTCCCTCCTCCTAGCTGAAGGAGGGGATGTGACACCCAACTCTACTCCCCCTCCTCAATCACTAGGGCCTCAGCTCAGAGGGCTTTTTTTTTTTTTTTTTTTTTTCCCCTCACGGGCAAACAAAGTGGAAAATTAATTCCTTTAGATAGCAAATGAGTTTAATAGAAATGGTGATGGAGTTACACTGTGCCAAGAATGTTAATCCGGCACCTGATGTGGCTGGACTCTCAAGCAGGGCAGTGTGGGAGGAGGAAGGTTGCAATTAAGAGCAGAGGCATCAGGTCTGTGCCCAGACTGTCCCCAGCTGCTCGTCACACTGAGCAGGATGGGGCCCTGATCTCTTTTTCCACCAAGACCCAATACTCTAAGACAGGTAGTGACAGCTTGTTGGCCTTTGCCCGTATCAGCAAATTTTGTACTGTCCAGAAGAGAAGCGAGCTCCAGTACAGCAGGGGGACACAGGGCAGGCTGGGAACTGGCCCTGGCAGAGCCTTCCCTTGCAAAGCCTGGGGCTCCCGGGTCACCAGGGACAGGATTTGTGTGCAAAGTGGGAAAACCTGCCGTGTGGAGTGCGGCAGCTCTGCCAGCACACAGACAGCTCTGGAGAGCATCCAGATCCACCCCAGGGCAGCCAGGATTTCAATCAAGGTCTTTGTAAACAGAGTTACACAAAAACAAGATGCGAATGTCCCTGCTTCTGCTGCTCACTGAGAGGTGGCGTGAGGCCAAGCCTGAGCACCGTCCCATGGCTGTGGAGCTGGCCATGGCATTACACATCCCTTGGATTTCCCTTTGGGAGCAGCAGGTTAAACAGAGAATGGGACACACAAGCTGCTGGAGCCGCTTGCTGGACCTGCAACTGCCCTCCCCTCAGCCAGACACTGCTACCTCTGCAAATCTTCACCTGAGTGCAGCTTCCAAGCTCAACTCTGCCCTGTCACTGATAGGTTACCTCAATTCTCTGCTTCTCCTGCAACAGCCTGATCTTGCTCCAGTCCCAGCCCACGAGTGGGGACATCAACGGGGACACCAGGGATGCTCCCCTTTCCTTGAAGCTTCTGCTGCCAAGGTGACACGTGTCCGAGTTCAATAAAGCCTTGCAAAGGTGGGCTGGCATTTGTCTGCACGTGGCTGTTTTACTCATCCTTTTTTCGTCGGGGTAATTTATTCCCTCTTTCCCCAACACAGCTTTAATTGAGTTCACAGCAGGATCTCGGCATGGGAGCAAAGAACCAAACACCATCAGCTTCCCCAGGCAGGGACCCCACAGAGAGCTACCAGGCAAGTGCTGTGCCTGGCCACATCCTGGCTCCTTGCATCCCACTGGGAATCTCCCGCCTGCCTTGGCAGCCTCCCAGGCAGGGCAGGGGCCAATCAAGCTGCCCAGGCAGTGCAGTTCGGCACAAGCTGGGGCAAGTGACGGATAAACCTGGTGGGTCCCACTTCCCCCACCAGCTCCTGCCCCGCTGCTCAGGATCAGGCCAAGCACAGTCACACTTGCACAGCCCACCTGCATCACCCCTTTTCCAAGCAGCCCTCCAGGAAGCAGGAGACTGTGGCAGGACACTCCCATGCACTAGGGCATGGAGGAGCAGGAGCTACTGGCTGCTTTCCCCTCCACTCAGTCACCAGGAAAAGCCCACGCTTCTGCTGCCAGAGCATATTTGATTCTTCTGCTAACCTGACCTTATTTAGTTCATTATAAGCCCCCAGGACATTGCAACTGTAACTTAAAAGGAAAGAGAAAAAAAAAAAAAAAAGCCTAACAAAAATACAAACCTTTTCTCTGATCAATAGTGCAGGCAACTGGAAAAGGTATAATTCAATTTGTCAGCACACAGTTATTAGTTACTGTGATGGAGCCCTTTCTCCCAGCCCCACTTCCCTCGATGCTCCTGATGCTGCTGTCCCCAGGGTAGGGAAGAAGCCCACAGTGTGACAGGGAACCAGGAAAGGGCTGAGATCCATCACAGGAGCTAATGGGGCTGTGACCTGTGAGTCGAGGCTTCGCTGCACCTGGGAGAGGGGAAAAGGCAGGGGGACACAGGTTCCTGTATTAAAGGCAGTGGTGACTCTACCTCGTCCTTCCATCAGCTTTGCAAACTCCCTGCCCTGGGCACACACAGTGTTTAGGAGTTCCCATATATCCATCCTCTTCTTGAGGATGTCAGTCCCGCCCTGCTGCAACCCTTCGGGATGCTAATAAAGCCACATCCATCCTCAGCAAGAACTGCCCAGGGGACTATCCCCAGCCTCACGTTCTAGAGCTCTCTGCTTCCCTTTCCCAAGGGATGGCAGGGACAAGAGCACAGCCAAAACAGGAGAGAGAGCCAGTATCCCCAGAGGGCTCTGCTGTGGCCAGGGTGAGACCAGCAGGAAGGGAAACATGCCAGGGCATGCACGGCCTCAGAAGGAATCGAGGAAACAAGGGGTCAGAGGCTTTGGGCAGCCCTATCACATGCCTTCCCATGGCTCTCCATCAGCGTTCTAGGGGGAAATTACCTCCCGCTGCTCCCGAGGGCAGTGCAAGAGGAGGGAAAAGATGCACGGCTATGGGCAGCTGAAAATACCAATGTCTTCTGCCTGTGCCAATCCTCCTTGTCCATCCCTTGGCACGGTGTCTCGTAGATCCCAAAATCCTGCCGTGGAGCCGAGTGTGCCCATCGGTCCCCACCTCACCGCCCGAACCCCTGAGAAAGAGGCACTTGAAGCAACACAGCTCAGCTCCTTCCCCGCTCTCCTCCCCCACCTCCTTCACCAGGGAAACCTCCAGATACGCACCCAGAGATGTCTCTTTCCATTTGTTGATGTCGACAGGCATATCACACACACATTCATTATTTAATCTACCTTTGAATTGGGCTAAATAGTTCTAACGATAATTACAGAGCATTTGTATTTATAGAAAACCGTCATGCACGATCTGCATCCACACGGATAACGCTGCTGAGATCTATAAATACGTAAGGGATGGTGTGGGAAGGCAGACGATGCTCCCAGTCGCCATGAAATGCAAAATGCACGGATGGCCTAACCACACAGGGAGCTATTACAGCTCTCCTCCTTTGGATCACGCCACAAACAGAGTGATGCACAGCTGAGCAGCCACACGGCATCCTAAGGAAAAAGAATGGAGGCAGGGGCAGCCCTGCCAGTGGGGCACAGCGAGGCCAGGACGGTGGCAAACCAGCTCCAGTGATGCAGGATGGGGAGGGCATCAAGGGGAGCAGGAGCAGAGCAAAATGGGATGCGCTCGGTGCTGTCTGGCACAAAGTCTCAGAGCCGTGGAGGAGGAGGAGCAGAGTGAGAGTTGAAGAGCTGCAGGGCAGGGGAGAAGGGAGAGAGGGAGGATTCACCGTTCCTCTCCCCACACAATAAAAGTTTTACAGCGGCGTAGCCAGCTCTTATGATTTTATTGCCAGCATTACAGAGGTAGAGTTTCTCCAAGCCCCAGCCCCTGGAGTCACGTTAAGACACAGGAAGCTTGGCTTTCATTAGAAACTGAGGGGAAAGGAGAGAGGCCCAGCACTCCTGCCTGGAGAACATGGAAACACCAGGCTCCAACTCCAGGCAGCAAATAAAAGGAAGCCAGTGTTTTAATATTTACTTGTTTTTAAAATAACCTTATGCCTCTGGAGTGGAGGTGTGCAGAGAGCGGGGAGTTGGGCAGCTTCATGATTTGGAAGAACTCATGCAGGCAGGGTTAGTACTACCTTGGGAAGAATCTCTGTGCACATCTCTGTGGTCACTGTCCTTGCCTCCACAAAATTCTTTTGGCATGCCTCAGGTGTGATGAAGAGACACCCAAAGCAAGCCACGAAGCCATTTTACAGGTGAGCTCACGCTCAAGAAGCGCAGGACCATATGGAATGCTGCCCAGAGCCGTGGGATTGGTGTGCTACCTATTCCCACACATGCACACACACAAATTACGAGTACTTCTATTGCATTAGTGCCTGGAAATTTCATTCCAGCCATAACCCATTCAGGGAGATACTGCACAGATACAGACCAAGCAGCTTTTTTTTTTTTTTTTTTTCCCTAGAGAGAAAAGCTGTTTTTCTCTGCATATTGGTTTAAAGCTAACACTGCCAGAGGCTGCACACACCTGACTAATGGCCTATGACCATGCTAGTGAGGGACTGAGAGATGTCAACGCAGTGCCCAGGCTCACTGGCTTTGAGATTTCCTTTTCCTGCCCCTGTAATGGATCTACCCAACCCGGCTTTGCAGAGACCATCCTGCACAGGAGGAAGAGTCCAATCTGGCTTTACATTGCCTGTTTCCCACTGCTAACTTACAAGCAAGTATTTAGCCACCTGGCAGCCCTGTCCAGTGGGCAGCAAAGCGAACTGTTTGGCTTTGCTGCAGAAAGGGTGAAGCTGACATTAAACTTCTTTCCCCAAGTGCTGGGCACCCCCTTCTGACACGGTTTCCACCATTTGGCAAACCGCTCCACCGCCATCTGCCTGAAGAACTCTCCAAAGGGCACGGAGCCTGCTAAATATAGCCAAGAAGCTTAGCAAACATTTTCAGTCAGTCTGAGAAGACTTCTCCCAAAGTTACATCTTCCCCACCCCATCTCCCTTGCCTGTGACGTCTCAGATATCCTTAAACTACCTCCGCGTTTTTCAGTCCCATTTCCTCTTTGGAGTCTTTCTCTTCCCTGTTCCCTTCTCACTACCACTCTTCACCTCTACTTTTACAGTTGATTTCTCCCAACACTTCCCTTCACGCTTGGAGGAGGGCTCTAGATGATGCCAATGCTCCTTTCCCAGCCCACGGATCCCCAGATGCAGAGAGGGAGATCACACAGCCCGTGGGCTGACTCTGCATTTGCTTCTCCACGACTAGCTTCTGCATGCAGCACCCCTACTCTCACCCCCTCTTGTCCATGCAGGGCCTTGCTGACAGCTCCCCCACACACGGGAGGCACACCATGTCTGTGTGGGTGACCCCCTCTTTGGTGACCCACTAGCAGGCAGTGCCAGGCAAGAGGCTGATTTTTCCACTCCTGTGTGAAAATCCACCACCTCAGTAGCCTGCCTTCTGTCTGAAATGGAGTACAGGCAGTTCCACAAGCCCCCACCTTCACACCTATTCACAGCTTAGCAGTACCTTACTCCCTTTTCCAGGAAGGCACAAGGCCAGCTGCCTCCTCCTGGCCCTGTTTTAACCTTTTCCACTAAGAACAGGGACCAGGAACACCATATCCCTCATGGTACCTCTGACCTGCAAAGAATGAAGAAACCTACTGTAGGGTCAGGCTGAACCACATTTACAGACTTCAGGCAGCTTGATCCCATCACGTCTGTTCCCCGGAGAAGAAAGAGCCGTCTACTTGTGTTTTATCACAGCAAACAAACTAAGCGCAGAGAGAGACAAACAAGCACCCAGCATCCTGGGCATGGACAAGCTTGGCATGAAGACAGCCCTTGCTGCTGTAGGGGGCTGTTAACAGTGTAGATTCCTCCTTAGGAGAGTAGAGAAAGGGGAAAAAAAAAAAAAAAAAAAAAAGAAGAAGAAAACCCACACGAAAACAAACCCCCTTTGACAACGAACTCTTGTGTTCAGTCAGATGTAAAAGACAGGAAAAGGAGGGGGGGAGAGGGAGAGAGAGGGGGAGAGAGAGAGAGAGGGAGACAATAGAAGACAGATTACTATTTCCTCTTCAAATATTTATTTTCAGGTCTGCCTTGGAGTGCTACTTATTGAGATATAGAGCCTTACTGTGCTGCAGCTTGTAAGCTCCTGCTGCATGTGTTCATGGCACTGCCTTATCTGCACAGCTGGAGCCACTGGGAATTCCCATAAGCCCAGTGGCAGACCCCACAGAGGACAGCTCTCCTTGGGGTCCCCTCACCCCCAGGCACCCCGCCATGCTCTCCAGTTCTCCATTCTGAGTCTAGCACTGGGCATCTGAGGACTTCACCTCTTCCAGGTGCTGTGCTGGACTCTACCTAGGATCTCAGAACACACAGTTCAGCTCCAACCCTCATTTTCTGGCCAAGACACAAGACAGCCTTGGAGGCGGGGCCCTGAACGGGCACTCCTAGATATTTTGAACTCCCTCAGTACTTGTCCCGATGCCCTCAGGGCAGCAGAGGTGCCCTAAATGGGGATGGGAGATTCTTCAGCCAGCTATGCAGGTAAGCTGAAAATAGTGACCAAGCAAGGTGGTAGGGAGCACCAGCCTGTGACATATCTTGGAAGAGAGCCAGAGCTGACATCCTGATCACAGACAGCAATTAAGAAATTAAGCCATCAGAGAGGCTTTTTGGGAGGGGTGAGTGTCTGTGGTTTGGTCAGATGCCAGAGTAGGTCAGTAACATTTGTCCTTCTCACTGCAGATGGAGTTCCTCCTCCGCTCCTGATCCCAACACAGTGGCACAGCTCCCTCCTCCCAGCACCACACACACCACAGAGGAGGCACAGTGGCAAAGAGGGAGAACATCTTGACTCTGCAAGGCAGTGACAGTGGGAAGAAGGGTTGGATAGAAACTACCTGGAGAACTTAGACCTGGCAAAAGCAGCTTCACCTGCCCCTGCACTACAACCCCCAGCTATAGCACATCCCTTCTGCAGGGAAGGATGGGAACCTTCAGCAATGCTCCCAGAGCAGATACCAGGGGCCATTCCCCATGCATCCTCTGGGCAAGAGAAAGACTGTGGAAAGGACAGCCATGCCCAGGGTACGCTGCCATGGGCCACACAGTGCTGCATGTGGTGCATCCAGATCAGTCCTCCGAGTGAATAGTGAAAGCAGAAAGCACACTATCCATTATCTGAACCACTGCCATCCTCCAAATGATGGACCCTGTGGGTCACGGGGAAAGTCATTCACTCAGCTAGAATCCCTGATTATTCCCATCTCCTGCACAGCTCAGCTTCACCTACCAGGTACTAGAAACCAGGACAGCCACAGAGCACCTGCTCTGCAACAAGCTCACAGGCTCTTGCTGACCACTAAATTACATGTCTTAAAACCGAAAAAACTGTGTTTCCTTCTCTAAAAGACTGTGCTGGGAACCCCGTGGAGAGAACCATGGTGTCACACACCTGGGTGGGATGGACTCACCCCCACACCTCTCCTGAAGCAGCACACACAGCTCTGGCACCACGAGCAACTGTGTCCTCCTCCCCATCTTGTCTCTCAGCGGTTTTCCCCTTGCACCCTCCCACCCCCAGCCTCATGTGCCCGTGTGTGCACTTGCACGCCTGCAGCCACACACAGACAGCTTCCTCTCCGTGCTGGGCCTAAGAAATATTGATTTCTTTCCCCCCTGCAATATTTCGCTTGGCTGAGCAGATTTAGAATTGAAGAGTCAGACTCTGCCTAGAGACCAGAACCATATTTAATTCCACGGTTTAAGAAGCCCCAGAGCAGGTTATTCTTATTTTAAACTACCAGTACATTTAAAAGCAAGTGACATCTAGGGGGGGTGGGGTGGGAGATGGCTGGTGCCCTCTGCCTTGGTCTAGCCAGCGCTGGGAAGAGTTTTGCAGCTCCACTGCCACTGCACCCCTACAGCCCCATCAGCTGCTCTGCCCACACCAGTGAGAGGCGAGGGGTGGTGGCAAGCTCACCAGCAAAGCTCAGGAGACCTGCTTCCATGTCTTTCTAACCAAGGAGAAATGAGAAGAATAGGAGAAAGAGGAAAGGCAAGGTGTGAAAAACCTCTGATGAAAATTGCTCAGTGCATTGAGGTTTTGGGATTCATATTGCCTGTTCCTGTACTGGGCTCTGCTCATGGAGCCAAGCCCTCAGTAAGGAGCAATTTGCAGACAGAGAACAAAGACGTGGTGCCGTGGCCAGAGGATGATCCCTCACGGTGCCTGATCATGGAGCAGTGCTGCTGGAGGGCAGAGCTGTACACATCCACCTCCCAGAAAAGTTGCTCTAAGTCAAGACAACCACTGCTCTCCAGAGCTCCCAAACACACAGCCTCAGCAGAGATTTCCAGAGGAGATGCAACAGATTTTTAAGGGAGAAGGGGGGAAATATGATAGCAAAGGCTTGCCCAGAACACCTGTGAACCTCTGCCACATCCAAGCGGATGGGCAGAGCGTGTCTGCTACCCAACGCAGCAGGAGAGAAAAGCCAAGTTTCCCCGGGATGGAGGGTTCAGCTCAACAGGATGGGGTTCAGGTGAGATAAATCCTGACAAGAAATGGGTGGAGATATGCTGGAAAACAGGAAAAGAAACACAGGTCTCTACACACTGCTCACCTCTCCATACCACATCTCTACGGGCTCACAGCACAGGTTCAGCTCCACTGCTGTCACCCTGCCCTGGCTAAGGTGGTCTGAGCACACAAATATCCCTAAGGCACTATCTCCAGGTCCCTGCCATGCCCAGCCACCCAGTCATCCCCAGTGGCCCTGCAACATGCCCACATAGTGACAGGCAAAGAGATGCTCTTCACAGCCTCTAAATAATGAAGATACCGCCTGCCAGACACCTCGAGGGTGCCGTGGTACGTGTGTGTCCACGTGTACACACATGTCACTGAGCAGAAAGGGAGTACTGACATGACTGAGTGCTGCTCCCAGGGCTCCCCCCGTGGGCTGCAGCGAGCTCTTGGGGCTGCTGCTGCTCACGCTGAGCAGGCAGAGCACCAGAGAGCTGTTCCTCTGGCAGGGAGAGGAGCCTAGCAGGACTGTGGTTTGCGCTCCTGGGAGCTACAATTCAGCAGGAGCCATGATTCACAGCAGGGCGAGCTGTGGGCTCCCAGGGGCCAGGGATGAAGGCGGCCCTGGGGGCTGCGGTGGGGGCTCAGGACAGCTGTGGTGCAGGGAGATGGAGCACCGACCGCAGCAGCCATGCATTAGCTCTCTGTGGTCAGCTGTGACACAACACGTCCTTAGCTGCGGCATTGTATTTTGACTGAAGCAGACAGGCAGCAGAATGAAAATGGATCCTTTTATATAAGCTCTCCCCCACAAGCCGTAACAGCTTCTTGACGTCTTTGTCCAGCTCTGCTCCTTGCCGGTGCCTCATGTACAGGGCAAGCTGAGATTGCACAGGGATGGCAAAACTGCTCCCAGCCCTAAAAGCATCCAGTTGGGCAGTGGGATGACATCCCACAGGGAGACAAGCAGAGTGTGCCCTGCCCAGGAACGTGACGAGAAGCCTGATGGCCTGGTTTGGACCTGGTGCTCAGCTGGCCAGTGCTAAAGGCTGTGGGGTATCAATGCCACAGGGCTCCCCAACACAAAGGGGAGCTTAAACTCAAGCTCATCTACCTGGATAATACCAGGGCACAGCCAGCTCCAGCAAGACTTGGCTGCAAAACCACGTTACCACTAGTGTAATTATTATTGCAATTATTATTTTTTCCTATTTTTGACAATTCAGTAAGAATTAGCTCAAGAGAAGAAAACATTTTCTGTTAAATGCTGGTGAATCTAAAACATAGACAAGCACAGCGACATTTCACTTTACACCTGGACATTTCCATGGATTAACCCAGTCCTTTAAAATAGAAACTTTCCAACCAGAGTTTTCTTTCCAAAGGAAAGCAGCAATTACTTCATAGAGAAAACAGCACAGCGAAACCCTGGGACATTTTCCTTTTCTGGGTTCAGTTTTGGGCCCCTCACTACAAGAAAGACAGTGAGGTGCTGAAACATGTTCATAGAAGGGCAACAGAACTGGGGGAGGGTTTGGAGCACGTGTCTGATCAGGAGCAGCTGGCAGAGCCAGGGGGATTCAGCCTGGAGAAAAGGAGGCTTGGGGGGGACCTTATTCTCTCTACAAGTACCTGACAGGAGGTTATTGACAGGTGGAGGTTGATAGGACGAGAGGAAAGGTGTACCAGGGGATGTTTAGATTGCAAATTAGAGAAAATTTCTTTAGCAAAAGGGTTGTCAAGCTGCCCAGGGAATTGGTGGAGTCACCGTGCCTGGAACTGTTTAAAAGACATGTAGATGTGGCACTTGGGGACATGGTTTGGTGGTGGGCTTGGCAGAGGTGGGTTAGTGGTTGGACTCAGTGATCTTAGAGGTATTTTCCAGTCTAAACAATTCTATATCTTGTCTTAGTCTGCTGAGACTGGCCAGTGTCACCAGAGCTACCTACAGCTTTGGCACATGGGTGCAGCTGGGGTACCCCTCCTCCATTTCCCATCCACCCAGAATATAGGCAGTAAATACCCATCATGAAACAGCTTTAAAGAACAAAGAGTATCTAAGGACAAAGTTGGAATGAATTAAAAATAAGTATATAAAAATAACAAAAAGCCATTGCAATTAACCAAACTGCTAAACGAATAAAAAGGTATTAAAGTTTCCTGAATGTCAAGCTGACACAGTTTTTTTACGTTCAGGCAAGGAAATTAGTCCCTTGAGTAAATCTCCCCGCTCCAGGGCTGGGCATTAAAGGCATTCTGGTGGATGTTGCAGGCCTAGGTCCCTTTGATCTGGGCTGCTGGATGCAGCACCCATCTCCCAGTCCTGGCTGCCCCACTCCTGCATCCCCACCACGGGGATGGCACAGGCTCTTTGCCACTCCAGCACCATCCAAATGCCACCAGAGGGTCTTTCTATCAGGGTGCCTTTGCATCCCGCCTTGCTGTCTCTCCTCCAAGTAGGGCAAAGCAGCAGAGCTGCTCTCTGTCACACCTCCACTTTCACCTCTCCTGCAGGCACCAGCAGCAATTCTCCCTCTCTGGGGAAAGCGGCTTTCTTTAGTAGCATGTTACCTGTCAAAGGCTCTTCCCTCAGCGCCTCCTGAAGCGAGTGAAACCTTTCTTTTTGGGAATGAGGGGAATGCTCCCTCCTGTGGCAAACAATGCCAGCCCTGCTCCCCAGTGTGAGGAGCCCCAAGGGTGGCCTGGCGCTCTCACTCCCCGGACCTACAGAGCAAACATCCAGCCACTCAGAAGCACCACCCGGGCCTGTGACATTATTTCATGGCTGCAAGGTCATTTACGGATCCAGAGATGTGCGTTGTGTGTATTTCTGGAATTCTCCTGCTCTTTGTATGTAGTAATAAATATATAACCCAGGAGTTTAACCAGTGCAGTACCAACAAGCCTATCAAAGGAAGCAATTTGTCTCAGACTATTGCCTGAACTGCCTCCGATGTCGCTGTCTCGCCACCGACAGTAAGAGTCTCTTAAGTGTCCTGAAACTGTGCTGCGAGCTCCCCAGTGCTCTCACCTCCACCTTCCATCCTCTCCCTCGAGCTCCGTTGCGTGTTTCTCCAGCAAAACACTCTCTTACGCAAATAAACAGGCAGGGAGGCACAAAAGGCATTTTGTCTAGGATTTCAACACAACCACGTATTTCTCATTCAAATATTCAGCCGTATCCTTCAGAGATCAAAAGCACAGCACTGAAACGAGGCGAAGCACGAACGTCCCAAGCCAATGGCTCAAACTTCCCTTTCATTCCTGTTCTGTCTGAGAAAGCAGATGAGAAATCCATCACCCCCACTACAGTGGCTTCCAGGTGTCACAGACCCAGGGTGCCTGTGTGCACAGGTACAGCTCTGTCACATCACCCATCTCCGTACTGAGCCCTGCACAGCCACAGACTACATTAATGGCCATTAAAGCCTTTATGAGTGATGCTTGTACAACCAGCAGGCGATCCAGGTGCTGTGAGGTCTCCAGAGAGGTGCAAGCTGAGGCTGGCACATCCTAGACCAACTAGAGAAAGCTTGCTGCTCCCAGAAACCTGGGGTGGGGTCTGGCCCAAGGAAGGGTCACCACGTGCTGCACCAGCACCCAGAGAAACCACAGCTCACTACAAAGGGAGGAAGAAGGTGCAGCCATGCTGCTTCTCTCACGAGCGGCATCCCCAGTCCTGGAGCATCCCTGCCACCTTCACACACTGGAACTATGTAGGGAGCATGAAAATGGATGAAGCAGTGCAACCCTGGCCCAAAACACATCCACAAGCCCCCCCTGCACCCCCACGTTTCAGCCCGAGACCACGCCTGCCAGCCTGTACTGTACCACAGGCTGTTAACAGGGACCAGCCTTCCTCCATAACCACCTCCATGACTCCAGCCCTCCTTCCGCCCTGGACGGCCTTTCTCCCTGGGGACATGTTGGGGCAACCAGGGCTGAGCCCCGACAGCCATGTGGTCCTCTCTCAACCTCACTGAGGACGGTGCTCAGCACAAGCCATGGGCTTTGGCACGTTTACTGTGTAATATATGAACTCATACCAGTTTTATAAGCCCCTTCTGGCTCGAATCACATTGTAATTCTGAACAGTCTTAAACTCATTTAAATCCTAATAAAAACACTGCCCTGCATTTGCATTCGCTGCTCGCTTGTCCCTGCAGTCTCTGTGACAGTGGTTCCCGTGGAATTGATAATGCTTGGGATGCTGCACACTGGAAACCATCCCTCACAGGAGGGGTCTGGGCGCACACTTAATAGGACAATTGAAAACACAGATGCAGGAAACGGACCTCCAGACTGACCCAGGATAATTCACAGAGCAACAGTATGTCAGAGCTTTCACCCCGGAGAGCAGCAGCACCACCAGTGCTGAAACCTCTGCCCCACCTTCTCTGGGATTCCCAGAGGAGATTCAGGCCAGGCACAAGGCACCTGCTGAGAGGACCTCGAGGGGGTTTAAAAGAGAATGGGGAATGACTAATTAAGAGCCAGCAAACAGCAAAACTGGGTGCTGTGGGAAGCTCGTGCATAAACGACACAAGTGCCCTGGGGCAAGCAGGGACAGACAAAAGAACCTGCCCGAGTTTCCCACACATCTTGGTGTGCTGGTGACATAGAGGGGCTCCTGCCGCAGCTTGGAGGCCGTGGGGAAGGCACTGGGACTGCATCTCAGTGCATCCTACACCCCTAGAGGCCACTTGCACGAAGCGCTAGTCTTGCCCTTCCCTCCCAAACGCTTACAAGCAGGATGCGCTCCGGCTGTGACAGAGGATGCAGCAAGAGGGTGGCTGACGGTGGACCCAAGAGCTCCCCAGCTCCCATTACCAAGCTCATCAGCTCTCCCAGCCCGCCACAGGCATAGCAGGCCCTGCTCGTGGTCTCCCTTCCCCAGCTCTGCTGCCCCACTGCTCCCTGCAGCATCCATGCACCCCCTTCACAGTCTCTTGCCTCTCCTCCACGTTCAGCCCTGCCCCATTCCCATCCCTCCACCCCCGCTCACCCTCCTTGGCACTTGTCCAGTGCTTTATGCCTGGTTGGTTTTGGTGATGACATTAATAGGCTCCCCTGAAACAGTGAGATTATGAGCTATACCCTCCCAGCTACAGAAACACTAATTATTACTGAGATAAATGGAAATATCAATAATGAAAGTCAATATTATTGCCTTCTTTGTTCCTGTTTGTTTTATTTGCAGATGAAAGGACCACTCAGGCCATCTCCCCAGGATGTGGCCAGGAGCTGGAACAGCTCCTCTTGGCAGGCTCGTCCAGAGCTGTGCTACGATAAGAAATCATACTGCACACATGCTTGCAAAGGGCTCTCTAAATCAGCAGCTCTCCAAAGCAGGCATTGTCTTTGATTGATTCATAAAACTGGAGCTGCCTCCATTTCCCACTCCAGAACCAGGCAAGGGAGGATCGAGGGGAGGGGAAAGGTGTAGTGTGGGTGGAAGTGATTAATTGTGGATCATGGCACAGCACTGGGAACGCTCCACAGTTTGGCTGGGTTCGATGCTCACGCCTTCATCCCCCTCACCCAGTGGTTCACCCACCAAGATGGGAACCAAGGACCCCTCACAGGTTCTGACAGGGATTCCTGGGCAAGTCCCACATGGCCCTGCTGTGGCCGTGTGCGTGCTTACAACATCAACATTGCCTCCATCAGCAAGTCTGCTTCCTCTGCATGTTCTGAGTCAGCCTTGCTGATTTTGGTGACAAGAGGCCTTTTTTATTAAGCCCTATTAGCCTCGCAGAGCTAACAGAGCTAAGAGCAAGCAAATGAGATGCTAATTTTGGATCACGCCAGCCTTGGGAGAGACTTCCTGGAGCAGCCCCTCTCTACAGGCAAGACATGGGCTCCCCATGGCCCCGACCCACCTCTGGATTCCCCACACCCAAGGGAGGCAGGACACACTCATAGGGAGCTGTGGTGTGCACCAGGGACATTTTTATTGTTCTGAGTACACCCTAAGGCATCATTAAATTGCCTCCATTCCCTTCCAAGCTCTCAGTCCACCACCCGTTCCCATTCGTGGGAACAAGCCCTCTGACTCCCAACACACCCATCTCCAAGGATCCATGCAGTGATCACCTCCCAGCCCCTCTGTGCTAAGCAGGACAAACACTCCTGCTGCCTCTCTCCCAGTGCAGTGAGACCAGGAGAACTGGAAGCCTTGCAGGACTAATTATAGCAGTTTTTAAAAAAGCAGTCAGCCCATCCTGAGTATTTCATAGACCATGGGGTTTTTTTTGGTAAAAAAGAGAGCTTTTTTAAAACCCCTCACTGTCCCTTGGTGCATGTCAGGGTGCAATTAAGCAGAAAGTATCAGTGCATAAACCTAAAGAAACAAACTGCCACACACCCCCAGCTCTGCTCTCCCTTCTTCCCTGTTGTTAACATTGATGTGACATCTCAAAGCTGTGTGTGCATGGTACAATCTCCCATCCCAAGACGAGGGAGGTCTGGCTCCACTGCTAGAAAACCTCAAAAGCCTCCCCATCTCACTAACACAGGGCCCAGATTCCTGTGACAAATAGTCCCTGGTGGCCCCCACCAAAGCTCACAGGTACTAGAAAGCCTAGAACATCAAGGCACCCTGCACAAAATCCCACCACGTGGCTCTGCAGAGCTGCTGGACCGTGGTGGTGGCTCCCAGGTTTGCCCCACAGCCCAGCAGATGCACTTGTGGTGCCACTCTATGGGGGTGCAGCCCGGCTCCCTGCCTGGCTTGGTAGTCATTTGCACAATTAACATTTTTAACAATTAATATTTTTGAAACCAAAAACCTCTTGATAGGTTTTGTCAGCCCTCGGAGTGAGATGTTTGGAAAGAAATCTGGTTTAACCCAGAGAGCCAGGTAGAAACCAGGGAAGGCACAGAATAGAAATTCAGGGCTTTTCTTGGCAATGCTGAGGGAAAGAAACTGGCCTTCTAAAGGAGGCCACAGACACCTCTCCCTCTGTGACATTCCTTCCTCCAGGCTGGTTCTTGCTCAGCCCTTCCAGCCACCCTGTTTAACCACAGCATTTGGGCCAGCTGAAGACAAGAGTGGCCCTGGAGTCCTCACTGTCCCTTGCACCTTTCCTGGGGACAACTCCAATACTGCTGACACCCCTACGTGAGACCTGTTCTCCCCAGCCTTTTGAAGTAACCTTGATGCTGAAAACTTGTTTTTCAATGGGGAAACTCCAAGCCACTCCACAGAGTCTTAGTGGAAACCCTCTTGCGAGTTTCTGCCCACATCACTAGAGCTAACAACACTGGAGAGGACAGGGAAGTTTTTTTTTTGGAGCATTTATGGCACACACATTCAGAGAGGAAGAGAAACATCCCTCAGAAACCACAGCAGTTCAAAGATCTGCTCAGTTTAAACACTAAAAATTCATGCATTAAAAATCCACTCAGGCTCAGCCCTGCCTCAGAACTAAATAAAGCCTCTGACCACATCATCCAGCCCCAAGGTTTGCAGGCTCCTTGGGGAGAGGGCTTATGTGCCTACTGGATGCTCAGGCTGAGATCCCTGCTCCCAGCACCACATCATGCTTCCCTCCAGGACACATACAGAGCCTTGGGAAGGCAGGGGAGAAAGAGAGAGGATAAAGATGCCCTGGAGAGGGTGGGAACATGCCTTTTCTCCCTGGGGCCCAGTGCTTCAGTAAGCACTGTGAGGTATTTTTAAGTTTCTCGTGTTCTGGCCTTCTAAATAAACTTTGGAATTCTTTCCACTGCTTTGGCATTTCTGGGGATACCTGCGTGTCTTACTTGACGCTACTCTATTACCCCCAATTCCCTAGGAAATAACTTCTTGTCTCAAAGGAAAAAGAAGAAGAAAAAAAACAAAACCACCTCCTTTTCAAAATACTGTTCCTAGGAAAAATCTTCAGTTTTTTTCCAAATAGCACTCTGGAAGAAAATACACGATTCCAAACACAGACCAGATGGCTCTCAGCACTTGTATTTTCAGGGAGGACTTTAACCAGCAGGATCATTTCCCAGCAGAATTTTGGTTTAATAAAAGATTGCTAAGAATAAACGCACTTCAGGGCTTGCTGTTGAAAAGGTGTTTTGACAGAAAACTGCTATTTCCATGGTCTCTCCACTTGCTCTGTCAGCCCTGGCACAGTGGGAGCTCCTGCGACCAAGCATCCTTCACACACAGCTCTTCCCAGAGCCCAATCCACCCAGAGCACCTGTGGGAGCAGGGAAGAGACGGGTGTCTGGGCTCATTCCTGCTTATTATAAAATGGGAAACAGCAACAAGAAGCCAGAAATACCTCTCTGTGAAGCTGGAAATGCCTCCCCACAGGCTCCTCTCACGCAGGAATGGGAGGCAAGGTAAGGACAGGTCCCTTTTTTGCATGCAGCAGGTCGAGCCTATGCAGCCTGCTCTTTGCTTCGAGCAAAGAACACAACATAAAGGGGAAATTATGTATTTGAGTGTGAAAGGCACTTCTGCCTCACTGTTTTGATCAGCTTTTCTCTGAACCAGGTGTGGGACACTGCCCCTGGGCAGCCCCAAGTGAGCCCCTGCACTCTCCTCCAGGTAGAAGTGTTCCTTGCTCCCAGTGGCACCACTCCTGCTGAGCTGGGATCCCAGCACACTCCATCTCCTACCACCTTGGACAACATCCAGTTTCAACAGTTCCTCCCCTCCCAGCTCTAGCATATGAAAGATGCTTGAACCATCCTAATTTTTTTTTTTTTTTTTTTATTGGGAAACCGAATTCTGCTCTTCACTGAGAGATCCTTTTTATTCTCTCTCAAGGACTGACACCCTGGGAAATTGCCTCAACCCTGTCAGCTCTGATGTTTGCTGTCTCACACGTTACCTGCATCAAGCTTGCAGAGTTCAGGTGAGGATGTGGGTGTACAGCACAAGCCAAAACCTGCTCCTTTTTTAACTGTCCCAGCAAGAGCACTGGGAGGAGGCTGAGCCAGTGGAGAGCATGCAGGAGCTGGGCAACAGTAATAGAGACATCTCCAAAAACATTACTTTTTGGGGATCCTCTGGCCTGCCCTCTCCTGGAGGATGAAACCACTCTTGCCCAGCATTCCCAAGCTGCAGCATCTGGCTGTCCATGCTGGATCACTCCACGAGGGCAGTGTTTGCCCCTCACTGCCATAACACGAGTTGGAGCAAACCCACCTAAGCAGAGCCACGTGACCCCATCACAAAACCCTTTCTCAGAAGTACCACCATTCAAATAATAATTTTAGATACCTCTCCCCCCCAGTAAAACAGTCCCCTGTACAGGCATGATGGATTGAACATTTCTTGCTTGCCCCAGATACTAGCACAAAGCAGCACTGCCTTACCCCCAGGAGGGCTGGGAAGCAACTCTGGACTAAGGGGGTGGGAAAAGGCATATTTACCACATGCCAGTGAATCCAGTCCAGTCCTGGATTCAGCATGACAGAGGCATGTGAGTGTCATGCTCAGTAATACACCAACACACCAAGCTTGCGTGCCACCTACCTGGGTCAGATGAAGGCAGGATGTTGGGGGATCGGATGCCAGGGGCACACTGGGCTTTGGCCTCTCCTCTGCTTTCCACTCATGCACTGTAGGAGAAATGATACCAAAATGAGGGCTTTAAACCTGGCATTTGAGAGATGAGCAGGAGAGAAATTAAAAAGCTGTGAATGCTTTTCCCGTCTCCCTCCCAAAACTGAGCTCAGGCAAGCTTAATCTTCATCTGAGCTGATATTTAAAAGTTATAAATCAGGCTGCAACAGACAGAAAAACACAACTACCAAAATTTAGTGGTCCCGCTGCTGAAAGGCCCAAAATGAACTGTTTAACAGAGCCATTTTCCCACGGAAATAGAGCAGGTCTGTACTTAGCAGAGCATTGATCTGCTGACAGCTACCAGGACAGATTTGGGCCAGAGCACTTGGGAATTGTTTGCAGTGATCTCTCAAGAAGCACATGCATGCAAAACCCCTTGGAAAAAACACTGTTTTAAGACAGTGCTGTAGCTGCCTGCGAGGTCAGACAGCACTCACTGGCCAACACAGGCTTGCACTGCCCTCCACAAGTCTCCCCAGGCAGCTCAGTCCCTGGCTGCATCCCTGTATCCCAACCAAACGCTTCACACAGGATAGGAAGAGCAAAACACCACCAAAATGAAGAACTCCAAAAGGGGCGCACAGGCTGCCAGCACCAGAGTGCCCAGACTGACCACATCCTGACCTCGGGCTCACCTTCGCTCTGCTGCCACAGCCAAGGTATGTGCTGGAAAGGGGTGAGCACAGGTACCACAGCTGCAGCTCTCCTGTCAGGTGTGGAGAGAAGCCACCCTCAGTCACCTCCTCTCCTGCCAGAAACCATTTCCCATCACAATTTTTACTGTTTCAGGAGATAAGGACAAAGCAGGGGGATGTATTCCTCCTTTCTAAAGAGTAATTTCTCTGAAACCTGAGTAGCTCCACAAGCCAGGGGCAGAGAGGAGCCTCAGGAGGCATGAGCACTGCTGGAGGAGCTCCCATCCCCCATGGGACTCTATCTGCCCGTCCCAGCACAGGGACACAGCTCTGGACTGGCCAGGAGTCTCTTGCCTGCCCACTAGCTTTCCTGAAGCAGTTATCACCCAAGATAAGCCAAGAAAAGCAAAAGCCTCTAATTTCCAGAGGTGTTGAGTGCCCTTGGCACGCCTTGTTCTTCAAACCCAGGTGCTCTCTGCCCCAGCCCTTGGCTAATTCTCACCATCACAGGGTACCCACAGCAGCAGCAGAGAGGCCAATGACTTGGCAGGCACATGGGACAGAGAGGGCACAGGTAAGGAGTGACCACCCTCTTGCATGTAACTCCTGCAGAGACAGGATCTAGAACACCAATTAATGGTTCATTTCTTTTTTTGAGGGAGGTGGTTTATTCCTGTTATTTACTACACCCACTTATTCACTCATACATTAGCAGATCTTACAATGATCCCCAAAGCTACCCAAAAAAAACCTGTGTCAAAACTAGGAGCACACCAATGCCTCTGCTTTAGGGGAACAGAACCTGCCCAGAGGACATCTGAAGTCTTAACATTGCTCAAGAGCCTGCAGAAAGCATCGAAAAAAATGGGAAATTACTTATCTGATTTACTTTTTGATTTCACACATCACGTATTTTAAAAGACTAAAAACATGTTTATGAGTTTAGCATATTTAAATGGATCAAAATCTGTTCAGCAAGGAAGGAAAACAACTCTCCCACCGAAAACTTCTTGTGGGCTGGGACCTGCTTTTCAATCCTCCACCTACAGCAAGGATTTCAAATCCCTTTTTGAACTGAAAGCCTGCTGCTGGGGACAGATTGGGGAGAGGACCTGGTGGGGGGCTCTGGCACCGCTCTCCTCCATCCTTGCCACGAGCATCCCTTACCAAGAGTCACTCAGGGACACCTGGGCAAGGGGTCAACTGGGAACAGGGCATCTGTGTGTGGGGAGAGCACTCAGAAAAGATAAAACCAGAAGCTTTCCTTCCTCCTCCTCCTCCATCAGCAGCTTTCCGTGAGGAGGATCAATGCAGCCCACTGTAACTGCACTGTTGTTCCATTTTTAATTAATGAAAGAAAAAACTAATCATTGAATTAAACTTCTCATTACTCCAGCTGAATACCCACTAAGTAAATTTAATTACTGTATGAATTGGGTTTCTCCCTGCCTGTTTCATTAGCTACTGATAAAGATGGAGGGAGGGGGCAAGAGGGGGAGAAATGAAAACAGAGAAAGAGAATGGAAGATGGGAATACTAAATGCAAACCCAGAAGTACATGATTCAGGAGGCTTTGGGGGCTTCCAGTAAGGGCCTGGGGACAGACCTTCCCACACCAGGCTGGAGGGATTCCCTGTGGGATAAAGCCACAGGGACAAGGTCCTACCACCCTCTCCAGCGTTACCAGTCATGGCCACCTGTAAACAGCCAACAGAGGTTTGGGCACAACCATCTCCCCTCCAAACAAGGGCAGACATTGATTTCAAATCTGCAGCAACCCCTGATCCCTCCTGATCTCACGTACCTCTGAACAGCTGATTTTTTTTTCCTCTGCAACAAAGGCAGCAGCCCTACAACACGCCAGCGGGGAGCTAGTGCTGACAGAAGCATGGGAGCAGAGGAGAGCAGATATCAAACACCTGCTGTCCCACCACGCTCCCAGACACCTGCCTGGAACGCTGTGTTTGAAGCCTTCCTGCTGGAGTGGGAGTCCTGCACGCCCATGCTGCAGGGAGCCAGGATGTGCCAGCAGCAGGCTGGAAATCGGTGGAGGATGCCTCCCTGCAGCCCCCCCCTGTTGCTGCACAGGTTGTTTATGGCCTGATTTAGGGGTTCTCCTGCTATGACTTAGCCCTCCACTCCTCCTTCCTGACAAAGGGCATGAAGCATCACGAGGCAGGCACAGCCCCATCCAGGGAGTCCAGCAGCCCCCAGCAGACACACGTCCTTTTCAACACATGCCTCCAGTTCTGAGTGACTTGGTAAGGTCACATCTGGCATAGAGTGGGGGTGGAGAGGGTGTAATAAATGAAAAGCACAGCTTCTTTCTCTAATTAGGTCGTTTCAGCTGAGCTGGGTGGTGGAAGGGCTGCCCAGGTGCTCACAGTGATAGGATTTGGCAAGTATGGTCAGATCATCTCCTCTTTGCTGTTAAGGGGCCAAGAGGAGCCTGTGCAGCTTCTTCTGCAGCCCCAGAGGAGAGCCTTGTTCACTACAAGGCACTGTCAAGCTTGTGCCCCTCACAGTGCCCCCCTGCTGCTCTCCTGCAAGTCGTGCTGCTTCAGGGAGGTGGGATTCTCCCTCATTCCCAGAACTCCACTTCCCAAACCAAGCCGGCACATTTGAACTCATCCCTTCGTGCTCTGGCCACACAAACCAGCCACCCTTGTCCCTTGCTTCCCCAGTCCTTCCCCTTGCCCTCCTCCCTCCCCAGAGTGGTTTCTCTTGTGCAAAGAGAGCTGAAAAACCTTCTAGGCAGACCAGAAGCTCCCTTCAGTATCACATTTATCTCCTCAAGATGGACTTTCTCAAACACCAGATGGAGAAAACAGATAACAGGCACAGATGCTGCTCTTCAGGGAGAAAATGGCACTGGGTGAGAGCTGCCATGCACCTCTGGCACCCAGCAGCACGTCTGGACACCAGTGGCCATCACCACAGCCCTGGGAGGAGCCAGGTGGGCTCGGCACAGCACGCTCTCCTCTCCAGCATAAACTTTCTGGCATAGCTAAGATTAGTTCCCACACTCTCCTGCCATCACCAAAGTCATTGGTACAACATGTTCTGGTGCCACAAGCTCTTCCCAAGCTCCCACTCAAAACCCCCCAACGCTGTGTAGTATGTGCCCCACAGCTCCCACATGCTTGTCTTTTGTTTCGGTGGCCAAACTGAGAAAAGAAAGTAATGCAGGGTGACCAAAGCACTTTTTCTTTTTTTTTTCTTTGCCAAATTTTAAAGCCCCAGTAATAATCTGGGGCTGAATGAAACATTTTGTTTGGGCTGCAGTGAAGCTTTAATTTTGTTTGTAGGTGGCTTCCCCCTCCACGCTGAAAAAAAAAAAAAACCTAGAAAAAATTCAAACTGAAATGTCATCTTGAAACAGATGGCTGAAAGGTTTCATTTTGAAAATGTCAAAAAAAAAAAAATCAAACTTTTCAGTGTTTCACTTTTTTTTTTTCCCCAGCCAAAGCCACTTGCTAAATACAACCTGAATTTGCGAGCCAAGTCTGTTGACTGAAACCTGAATTTTTTGGTGCATAAGCTGCTCCTTCAGAGGCTGAGCGTGGACCCCACGCTGTGACCCCACTGCAGCCAGGGATGCACGTGGAGCTGATGGGAACACAAACCTGGAGTGTGCCCTTCTCCAGAGCAGCATCTTGGGAAAGGAAAGCCCAAGGGCAGGGACTCACCGTGGCAGCAGAGCTCTGCAGCTTCGGTCGGGGTGCTGGAGAGGTGTCCCGTGCAGCGGGGGCAGAGGGGGGTGCTGTGGCCCCGGGTGGGAAGGACAGGGTGGCCCTGCCTGTCTCATGGGACCCGGCACGGAGCAGGGGGGCACCTGGCTCAGCCTCAGACACGCAGCCCTGCAAGACAGGAGGGAGAGGAACAGGGTGAGGAGGTGCCGAGTGACTTGCCCCACCGGAGATCATCTCCAGAAAGGATTGCTTGCTCTCACCCGATGCCACTGATCATTGCAGCCAGCCCACCCCATGGCAGAACAGACAGGCAGCCATCCAGGAAGGCTTTGCCCATCTGCCCCCTCTTGTTCCAGGAGGGGTGATGTTCATCCCAGAGCTGGTCAAAAACAGATCCCAGGGGTGAGGTCTGACCACCAGCTGGGAACCAGCTTGGGGGTCATCAGATCTTACGGACAGCAAATCCCACAGCCTTTCTCCCATGCCCTGAGGAGAACGGTCCTGGGTGCTTGGCCCCACCACTGCCTTGTGCCAGGACACTCCATCCCCGCACACAGGTCCCAAGGTCACAATGCCCGTTGAAATACACACACAAAGCTCCCACTCCCAGCAAGCAGGAATCAGGTTTTGATTGCCAAGCTCACAGTCTAAGAATTTTCAAGCACAAGCAAAGTCCAGCAGCTCTAAGTTCTGCCTTCAATTTGGGGCCTCAACACACAGGAAAGGAATGGAAATATTTTAAACGTGCTTTACATTTACTGATTCCCACAGAATGATAGGATTCTCAGGCCACACTGGCAGAAGCAAAGCAGGCCAGATTCAGGAGTGTACTCTCAAAAAAAAAAAAAAAAACACCCCAGAACTTTATTCCAACACAAAATCACTGTTGTAAAAATCTGGTTTATGATCCACAGGAACTGGGTAAGGGAATCTCATGCCACAAAGCCTTATGAAAGCAGGAGTTGACACCTAGACCCAAAATCTAACATTCAGGTACAGAGTTCAGGGTAGAAACTTGTAGGTTCATTTTCTTTTCCCTTTCACCTCTAGTTCAGCTCAGGGGCAGCAGCACAGAGATGCAGCAGGAACATCACTCTTCCACTATGATCACAAACCACAAAATGCTGAGGCTGGAGTCAGAAAACCTGTTTGTGTGAGATCACATGCCCGATTGCTCACTGAAAGAGGATTAGATGGAGCTTAGACTAAGCATCTCAACAGTATCAGCCCATAAGAAGATGCTCAGCCGTTTCCACTGCTAAGGTAACATGGAGACAGATTTATCCACTGAGAGAGAAAATCTTACTTCTGAGGGCCTCCCTGATCACAAAGAGCGGTATTTGCCAGGTCTTTGGCTCCGTGTCCACAGGGGCAGGGCAGGCAGGAGCCTGCCGGATGGACTCACATGGAACAAGAGGCAGATTGGCTCCAAACTCAAACCTCCTCCCAAGTTCAGGAGGCGGCAATCGGAAATTAAGCCCATCTGTTCCTAAAACATTGCACTAGCAGAGAGGTGAGGACGCCGAAAATCTGAGCTTCCAAAGAAATTAAAAGCATAAAGAGACAGAGCTGACTGTCATGGGAGGGAGGCTGTGACTCAGACTCACCACTGCAATGAGTTTAGAGATCTCAGCCCAGACCCCAACTAAATCTCTTGAGCAAGGACGGTGCTGCAGCACCACATGGGTTCCCTGCACTAGCCTGCCCTGGCAAAGGGTGAGATGAGGCAGCTGGAGAGCTCCAAACCTCATGGATAAACTGCAGACAAGGGAAGATTGGATTATATATTGGGAAGGAATTCTTCTCTGTGGAGGCATTGGCACATGTTGGCCAGAGAAGCTGTGGCTGCCCCATCCCTGGAAGTGTTCAAGGCCAGTTTGGATGAGGCTCGGAGCAACCTGGGCTAGTGGAAGTTCCAACCCTCATAGCACGAGGTTGGAAAAAGATGGTGTTGAAAGTCCCTTCCAACCTGAAACATTCTGTGATTCTATGAAGGTAAAGTGAGGCAGGCCAGGGTGTGAGGAGCTACCACTGCCAAGGTCACCAGCAGCGATCCCAGCCTGGCAAACTGGCCTTGTCACATGGAACAGACACAAAAGAGTATTATGTGATCAGTCAGCATCAAAGCAGTCAGTTTTTATGTGTTTAAAAGAAACATTTCCTTTTTCTTCCCCTCCAAGCCCACTTGTCATTTCAAGAGTCTCCACAATTCTTTTCTACCCAGCCTAAACCAACTCTGCTGTCAAGCCCAAATGCTCACTTTGCGTTTCTGCCACATTCACTCAAATAATTTCAACCCAAATCTCCACATTTTCCCCTTCTCCCTTGAAGGAATGATGCTAAACCAGGAAATCAATTTTTTGCCCAGTCCTGCTAAAAGCCAGGACAGCAGGGTGTTGGCTGGGAGCGCAGGCACGAGAAGTAGCAGCCAGGTGGGATTTGGAAGTGCTACCTCCAAAGTACCTCTTGGTTCCAGGACATTCAAAAAAGCAAATTTTTACACATCCTTTATCCCCAAGAGTTGAAATAACAAGGGAGTGGAATGGGATTAGGCATGGGGAGATAGAGGGATATTTAAGAACAGGTCCTGAGCACCGCTCAAGTTACCCGGGGTCACGACAGAGAAGGAGGCAGGTCATGATTCCTCCAGCATCAGAAACAGGTCAGGAGTACCTGGTCCCTCATGTTTGCAAGTAGGAGAAACTCAGATTTAGCATAAGTATTTATGAGTATTGAGAGGGAAAAAAAAAAAAAAAAAAGCCACAGGGAACAACAGGGCTTTCTTGTGGCTGGCAGCTGAATGGAATAAATCTATCCACTGGGTACAAATTGTTTAAGCAAAACAATCCCTCTCAACTGGAATATTTTGCAAGAAAAATAGCAACAAAAAAGGAAACAGAACTCTGAACCCTCATAATTTCTCTCCTCAAGGTCAGAGCTGTTACTCTTTTTTTGTGAAGGAGAAAAAAAACACCTTTCACCAGGAAGTTTAGCCAAAAGAATTGAAACATTAGGGATTTGAGTGCATTACTGCCTGGACTGACCTGTCCAGCTGGACTAGACTAAATCTTTCTATTTTGCAGGGATTTATCTTTCAAAAGCAAGTGGGGAGAAGGTTGTGGCACCCAAGATAAAGGAGACATCAGCCACTGGGACTACAGCAGTCAAGGAGAGCGTCTGCGAGTCAGAGCTCAGGATCTAGAGCCTCTCCAGTCATTATGCAGAGGCTGTGCTAAGGTTGCTGCTTTAGTGCACTGCAGGCACTAAATTAAGGGGACATTTACGACCCACAATGCAGAGAAGCAGCTGTTAAGGTGGCCATGGTGAGTGACTTCACCTCTGGGTGAAAGGCTCTGTGAAAGACAACTCAGACATCAGGGATCAAGATGGGGAAACAAGTCCTTCCTTCCACCCACTGCCCTGCCAGGCAATGCCAGGACATCTCTGGGTTCCTGGGGCAAGTGGAGACCAGCATCAGGCCCCTCTGCTCGGTGTCAGCCAGGGTCTGAGACTGCCTTGTTTGGATGGGATGCAAAGCCCTCAAGATACTGAAGCTTGGTCTGATTATCAGAGCCGTCACGCAACAAACTGCATCATCTCACCCAGGACAGCACTCCAAGGGATCTGCTCCCCAAATCTGAAGCTCCCCCAGATCAAGCATTACACAGTCTCTGCATGACAGAGATCAATAAGGCAGTTGTCTACAGCATCACGCAGTTCCTGGTGGCAAAACAAACCTTGGTGCCTGCTCGGCCTTTTTTGCTAAACTTGATGGCCAAGCCAGCTGCATCTGCCAAAAAGCAGGTGACACCCAGTGACTGCTCCTGCGGCTCCTCCTGGGAGCAGCCAGCACTGCTCCCTTCCTCCTTCCACCCCCGTGCCAAGCCCAGCTCACCAGGGCTTTTCACCCAGCATTGTTCCTTCCTCCTCCTCCATGCTCAGCAGGAACAGCCCATTTCAGCACAGGCCAAAACCCAGCGTGCCTGCGCAGATGAACCAGCCCTGCCCTGTGTTTCCCCGCTTCCCTGGTCCTGTGGCAATGCCCAGCTTATTTCCTGATGAAAGTCATCAGGAGCTTTTCCTTGCAGGTCCAGGGATGTACTGTACTGTGCTGACCATGCAGAGAAGGGGATGGCTCTTGGCGGGAGCTGGCACAGACCTATTCCTATCCAAGGCACAGCGCCCAAAGGCAGTCACCTCCTGCAAATGGCCAGGGGAAGGGGAAGCAAGGTGACAGCAGAGATGCTCCAATCGACACACAGGCGAGATAAGAAGGAAAGGATTAACTGTGCTCCAGGAGGGTGCACTGGGTGTGGATCCCAAGGTCACAGCACCCTGTGCCAACCAGCACACACCCTGGCTTGAGTCAAGAATTCCAAGCGCTGCGTTGTGAGCTCAGCTGTGGAAGGGCTCTGACTGCGGGGGGGCACTTCTACCCAAGCAGAGGGAATGGAAGGAATGGGTGGGGAGTGCACCCCTGAACACGATCACAGTCCTGCTGGGTGCTGGGCTTCAGGGAGATCAGCCCACTGGAAAGCATAACTGGCATCATGCTGACATCCCTGCAGCTTTTAAGAAAGGCAACTCAGGGAATTTATACTTCATTCCATCCAAACCCAGTGTGTTTCCTGCCTGTGGGAATTTACAGCTACTATAACCGCCCCCTGTTTGCTTGGAGGTACCATTTGTTAGAGAGGTTTGAACACTCAGTCACTGGGACCAGCCCAGGCAGCGTCTGTGATCCCTCGTGTAAACAAACACCACATGTGACACCCCATGCAGGCCCAGGCACTCCGGGAGCACCCTTACTCAAAGGATTGCTCCAAACACCCCAGCTAGAAACAGATGGGAGCCTCATAGAGGCCTCTCCTACCTGCCAGCAGAGCCAAGACTCTGCAGCACCCATGTCTTTGGGAACTACACACCTGAGTGCACCCAGAGTTGCTGCACTTGACAAAAGAATCAGACAAGGATGAGTTCTGGCCTCTGTTGCAGAACAGGTCAGACCAGTGAATCGTAAATCTACTCTTTTGGCCTTTAAACATGCAACAAGTGGAATTCACAGGTCTTGAATTCTTCTGATAGAGGAGCCTGGAGGGCTGCCCAGTGCAAGGGATCCTGCCATCTCAACCCAAAGCCTCTAGGTGAGCACATCACAGGGTGGGGATCTGATGAGCCACAGGGAAGCCAAAGTCACAGCCAATGCCAATTACAGGAATAGAATTGGCTCAGACTGAGCAAATGTAACTTTCCATCACTTTGCAATCAGCCATCCATCCCAGAGGCCAGCTGGCTGCCATGTCAGAGCACCTCCCATCCATTTCAACTGTCCTGAGAACACTGATGCTTCAAAAGACGAGCTCAAGAAGGCTTGGGAGAATTATTATCCAAAGCAAGGTAGCTGGACTTGACCCAAATCTTAGGCAAGTGATTAGAATGATTGGCATTTTCTTGGAAAGCAAACTGCTGCGCTGTACCTGCCATCCATCTTTAGAAAACTATTAACTGCACAATCACCGAACCAAATGCACCTGTAAGGTTACACAAGTGCTTGCAGACTGATGAAGCTTATCCTCACCTGCAGCTCTGGGACCAGCCATCTCTGCAGGCTCCAAAAATGGGGTGCTTTGACCAAGATGCTCTCCTTGAGCATCGTGGTAGCACACCCAGACAGCTCTCGCTGCGGGATCAGGGATGGGATACTCAGTCATGGGGATGAGGGTTGAATTGCTGGACTGGGATGACTTTCACCCTGTGGGTGATGTGATGACTCTATTCTGGCTGGGAACAGATTGTCCCAAAAGTCCCTTTGCTGAAGATCTCGATTCAGATCCTATCCATACCCCTCTGCTCCGATGGGACTCAGTAACACCACCATCCAGCAAGGTATCATTCTTCCCCTTTGACTCCATATGCCAAAAATGTTCTGTGTTCTTTCAGAGCAAAGGACACTAAAGGCAGCAGCATTTCCAGGTGAGCTGAGCACAAGAGCAGCTACTGAATTATACCAACCATATCCCATCCTCTGCCCAGTGCAGTTCCCAACCCCACATCTCCTACCAGTGCTAGATCAGGAGCAGGGGATCTCAGCCCAGCTTTCCTGCATGCCAGGACAGGAGCACACCCCCATTCTCTTCTGGGTTCAACACCAGAACCCCAAAGTCAGCTGTTTCATCTTTGAAACCTGAACTCAACCCCCAAATTACAGATTAAGGGAATGAAGAGAAGGATAAGCCCTGCTTGACTGACCAGAACCAACCCAGCAAGCCCATACCTACTTGCTGCAGTTTGACCATGTCAACCCAAGGACTGGTAACCCAGGATTTCCAGGCTGTGGACTCAGGATTATTTTGCACGTCTTTGCCCCTGGATAGTCCATCATCCAGGAACCTCCAAGGAACTGAGGGAGGTCATACATGTTTATGTCCTGCACATCACCAACCTGTGCCAAAGGCTCAGCTGGGGCACCAGCACAGGAGCTGCCAAACTTGCTGCACGAAGAAGTTGAACTGTGCTTAGATGGGGATCCCAAACAGGGTAAAATCTGCATTTAATACCTATTATCCTAACATCTCCCCATCTGTCCACTTCCCTCACATGCCTGTAACTGCAGCGTGCCAGGGCTGCCTGATATCAATGGCACTTTAATTTCATCATTCCCAACTTATTTAGAGCAATTAGGAGGCAATGAGCACATGCCGGGGGCCAGGATGCACTTGAATAGCATCCAAGGGTTACCGCAGTATCACAGGAGACCTTCAGATGGAATTATCAGCCTGCAAAAAGAACTTAAATAAAAAGAAAGGTGGTCCCCAGAGGGAGGATGAGATTCCTTTTGGTCCTATAGGTACCTTTTTAATTTGAAATCAACTGACAGAATTGTAAAGAGATGATATTCCTCATTTAATTAGTGAAGAGACAGCGTCTCAGGTTGGTAGATGGAGATAGATGCTTTGCCTGGGTATCTGGCTGGAGGAAGAATCAGGGGAACAAGGCAGGGATTCCCGTGAGGGCAATTTCCTAATCTCACTTCAGGCAAGCAGTTTTTGCTGTTGACTTTTCTGGGTGAAGAGGTAAAACCCAAGCCATTTTAGAAACCTTACCCAGGATGGAAAAGCAAAAAGCAACCTGCTTCTCGCTAGTGATTTCTGATGGGTGGCAGGAGCAGCACGCAAAGCCAGCGCCACTAAGCAAGTTACCAAAAAAAGCCAAGCAGCCTGGCTTCACAGCATCCCCATTTCATAGAAGGCAGGTGAGGCACCAAAGGAGGGGACAGCTCCTCACTTCTGATTTAGCCACATGCCCACACTCCTCCCGCACAGGCTCTTTAAATGCCTCCTGCGTGAGGAAAGCAATGGCCTATTTTTTTCTGAGCAGCTCAGTGCAGCCTCCACCTTGGAGCGCAGCACACACAGGTCTTATTTAGGATGCTTCAGACACATCCACAGGGACTTTGGGAACAGTCTGTGGAAAGAGAAGACTGAGTGGGCAACCTGAGTCACTTCATTGCTTACAGGAGTGTATACAAGCATCTTCCATTTGAACAAAACTCGGCACAGCTCCGTTGGCTCTGGGGACCAGAGGAAAGTGAATCTTCTCCAGCACACTCCACCAGTGCAGAATGACTGCACATCACCTCTCTCATCCAGGCTTACGGAAAGAGGGATCATCCCCCACAGCTACGATCCAAACCTCTGATCCTGGCAATTCCTCTAAAGCACGGGAGGAGCTGGGAGCTGCTCTAATCTGCTCTGATGGGTGAGGACTGCAGAGATTAGCTTCCTCCCAGGGAGGAGAAAGCAGAGCAAGACATGTGAGAGGAGAGGTGTGTGCACATGCGCTGGAGAGATATTATTACAGTTGGCTGCAAAACTCGGCTCTGAACTCCTTGCCAAAGACCCTGACTCATGCAGACAAATCAACCCAGCACCATCCACCACACGTGGGGAGAAGGAGATAAGCACGGGGAGTAACTGGAGACCCCAGTTCAGAGACAAAACATACACCTTTACCTTGAGTCCTGTCCTCGAGGAAGTTGCTTTAAGCTGACTTTAAGCAGAGGGATCTCTGCAGAGATCTCCATATGCTGAGACTGAGAAGGACTGCAGGGAGACAAAGCTATGCCCTGCCATGGGGGGGCCCTCACATCACTTTTCTTCATCAATGCTGGTAAAAGGTGTTGTTTCAAACCTGAAAGCTCAAAGCTCTGCTCATCTACACAGCAACCACAGCCCAGGTCACACAGGTGTGCTCTGTCCTCATTCAGGACATGAGAGCTGCTGGGGGCTCATCTGCCCTCCCTATCTCACTTTTCTGTTCGGGCTGATCACAATAGCACCACACAACATCAGCTCTATAGTGTCTGCCTGTTTAGACACCCAAGTCAGCTCAGAAAGAAGCCCTGCTCATTAGAGCTGCAAGATGCTAAAGGCTCCCAGCCCTGCCCCGCAGTGACCAACAGCACTCCAACCTCTCTCCGTCAGGGCATTCATTTCCCACAGGATAAAGCCACAGAGTGACATCCAACACAAGCAGTGTTATCTCACAGGACGCCTGATGCTGTCAGCAACCACATGCACAGCAGCTCCCTGGGGCAGCAGGGAGGGGGGCTCATGGGAATCTACAGAAAGTGCCAAAATATGAACTGCTAATAAGATGTACTTTCAAATATCACCACGTTACAATCTATTGATCTCACACCAGAAACTCGACTTTTTCTGTATAATATTAATTTATGTCCCTTACACATGCTGGGAGCAGCAGATAGAATGCGTGCCATTACAACTAAAATTAGGTAATGCAGCTATCAAGTGCCAGGGGCCCAAACTGTGGTGCTGAGGAGCCAATCCAGAATAACAGCAGTCTGCAGGGAGCATCCATCGACATGTAAGCTCGAGTACCTCAGTGCTGTTGTGTGAATCTGGGGCCCAGAGCTCACTACAGAGTAAGCTCTGCTCTCAGGGGGCCCCCCCTGCCCAGGAACAGCCTGGAAGAAGCAGACTTGGGGACAGTTAGGAACATGGGACAAGTCCTGCCCTGAATCAGGGGACTGCCAGGCAAGAAAGTGTTTCCAACCCCATTCAACATACCACTGAAGCCTGATGGCACCTTCTAGACTGGCTTAAGACCTGAAGAGCACCTGCACCTCCTTACAGAGGTGATCCCAAACCCAAGAGCCTGATTCTGGTAGGAGCTCTAGAAACAAGTTGTCTAGCAGAAGGTTTTCACAAAAGCTGAAAATGCTCCTATGGGACTTTGGCCAAATATTTTTGCTCCCTTTTAAAACGGGGCAAATTCACAGTCACTTCAAATGATCCCATTGCCTGTTTTACACTGAGTGCTAACAGAGACAAGTTGACTCCTTTAGACCACTATATCATGACTGAGAGCACCAAGTGGGGAAGATGATGGGCTTGGAGAGGAAGAACATCCTTCCTTTGCTCCACTTCAGCTGCCAACGGGCACGCCAGAGCCCTTTGAATAGCATTACATTAGTGCTGCATAAAAGCAATAAAGCCCTAAAACACCCCATTACATATTTACTGAACTACATGTCACACAGACTGTCCCCAGGACACCACATGAGCGCTTGAAATAGCAAAGCCAAGGGCTGTAAAAAGCACCAGGCTGGGCAGACATTCGCAGTGCCCACAGCTGGGGTCAGGGCACAGGCAGGAGCTGGGCACACAGGAACACAGCTATGGGGAGCCCACAGAGTAATCCAACCATCACATTTAACCAAAGACAGCAGCATGAACCACTGTCTCCCCTGCCAGAAACTTGGGCAAAGCCCAATTGCTGAGCACAGTCTGCAGAGGAATCATCATCCAGATGAGGAGTGCAGCGTCCAGGGTGAGACCTGCTGCTGTGCCAGTGCACAGCCCTGACTGCTGCCTGCCTGGCACCAACACGCACTTCCCCCCTCTGTTCCTCTGGTTTCACTTCCAGAACTTAAATTTTCACTGTTAAGCTCAATGAATTGTCATTTCCAAATGCCTCCTGCCCACAGGAAAAGGAGCTGCCCAAAGTGCTGTTTGACGCTTCCCAATAAACAACCATAGTGGCACAGGGCTGTCACGGAGCTTTCAGTGGCACATTGTCGTGACCATTTTCACGGGGTGAAATGGTGTGATGGGTTTTAGGAGACCTTTTTCTCCCTCTGCTCCCAGTACCTGGCAGGCCTACAGCATATTTCCATAGCCAGGCATATGGCGAGATCACTGGGCCCTGCTCTGCCACCACAAAGGCCATCTGATGCACTCTGTTTGGAGAGGTGAGATCCCCACCAGCCGGTGGCCTGTGGAGGAGGGCGAGCTGACAGATGTGCTGGGGCAGAGAACTAGAAAGGGTCAGAGACAGGAAGGTTGGGGGGGTGGTCTCCCCTCTGTGCTAACACTGGAGAAACGGAGTCAGTTTGGGAACTTTTGGATGCAGGTTTTCCCCTGCTCTCATAAGGGACAGGTTGCTAAATCAGCATAGCTTTGCACGAGAGCTTTGCCCCTGTGGCTTTTCTGTGCTCCTCCTCCTTGCTAACACCTGACTTGGAGTGCAACCCCAGCTCCTGGCAATCACAGATGCACCAGAGCCCTCGCACTCAGCCCAACCAAGTACTCCCCAGAAGGTCTGTGGTCCCTGCTGTGACATCTGGGCCACAGATCCAGAGCATGGCACCAAAACAACCCCACCTGTGTCCCTATTGGCCCAGCTGTCTGCTGCTGGGATCCTGGCAGGAACCTGTTAGCAAGTGCCTGACCACAGACTCATCTCTCCCTCCACACAGACGAAAGCAAAGCCCACGTTCTGAAGGCTCCTTCTGGAGAAGGACTTCTCCAACGTGGCTGTGCCAAACCACAGAGGTATTGGCACTCCTGCAACACCCACTCCTGCCTCAAGAGCATGTGCTATCCAGCCACCACCAAGCTGCAAGCCCACAGTCCCTGCACCTGGGCACACACCCAGGGGCTGGCAACCAGAGATGCAGCGCCCGAGAAGTTCTGTGAGTTATTGTGTCCCACCAAACAGCTCTGACCTTTTCAATATTCCATATTTTTATTGGCTGCCCGTTTCCCCTCAATCCCTACAGGCTCATTAGACAAGTGAGCGACTCTGAAAGCAGCTCTGCAGCCAATGCTGTCGCACAACACTGAAAAGGTCAGAGACATTGAGGCTGAGCAGAGCCCTCTCCGGAGGGTGGTTATAGCAGGATGGGAACATTCCTCGGCCAACACATGCTGCAGACCAGCACCTGCTTCCCAGGGACCCTCTGGAGGGAGAGCTGCTGCTGCAGGGTCCCTATGGTGGCAGAATCCTGCACCACAGCTCCCAAACAGACCTGCTGGTGCTGCAAGAGGACCTTCCCACCCTGGTACAGATTCTGCAATAAAAACTCCCCATCCCAAGAAAGCACAAGCCAGGGCTGTGCTCCTACACCACAGAGGCCAGTACAGGAGGGAGGCTGCAGAAACGGCCAAGACTGGTGTCACAGGGAACCCTGAGGCTGCTACTCAGGTAGGGGAGAGGACCAAGATAATTTCCCAGAGAATCTGGCATACTGGAGTAAGAAGACAACTACCCAAGATGATTATAACCCATTTTTAGTAAATGTCAGGGGAGAAGAAGAGATTGACTGAGTCCAGGCCTCCCTTGAGGCATTCAGGGGAGAGAAAGCAAAAATCAGCCCTGCTAGCAGGCAGGCAAGCACCGCATGCAGGAGCAGGGACAACACTGCTGCTTCACTCCCAGCCTTTTCAACAATTCCAGGCCAGCCAAGCCATCCTACATGAAACAAAGCATGACTCCCACTCCTTATTATGCTGGCACTCCCTCTGCCTGCTCCAGAGGGCAGTGAGGCAGGAGTAAGCCCTGGGAGTTAACCTGTCTTCCAAACACAGGCTTCAACACCAGAAGCTCCCCTAATACAGTGTCAAAACTCACTGGGTGGCTTCAGAAACACATCCCCTGGAGCACAAGGGTGCAGTGATGGCTGGCTGCCCACCCTTTCTGGGAAGGCAGGCCAGGAGCAGAGGATGCCCTACCTGATGGAGCAGGCAGAGGTAGATATTGCAGCCATGCAAATCCACAGCAACAAACCAGGTCCAAAAATCCACAGGCTGGAGCATAAGGAGTCATCCACCCACGCTGGAGCTCAGAAAAAAGAAGGTGAGGGGGACAGCCCTGAGCTTAAATATGGCTCTGAGCAGTGGTGAGGAGGGTGAGTGGCAGGTGCTGGTTATTAGGGCAAAAAGGGCTGTCAGCAATTAGTTTGACTCAGGGGAGCTGTGCTCCCGGTGTCCGACCTCCCTCCTGATCTTCTTTGGAAGGAAGGCACACTCAAAACAGACCCCAACCCAGAGGCAGAAATAATAAAAGAGAGAAATAAAGAATCAAGAGCCAGAAACACCCTGGGAGAGAGCAGGCAGGAAGGGGCAGAGCCACCTACTGCGGGCAAGGGCGGGGGAGCCCCTCGGGATGAACACCAAGGCTAACACTGCAACAGCTCCTTCCCAAGAAAGGGAATGTATCTGTCTACAAATACTCATTCTAAAGTAATGTAAGATTTTTTTTTTCCTTTTAAAAAACTGGATCTGTGCAAAGGAATGCCTTGACATTAGTGACAGATGGGATGGAGAAATTTTTGTTCGGGGAAAAAAAAATATTTTCATTTGAGTCACGTGCATGCAGAAGGGAAAAAACTTAACCCCTCCAGGCCCCCTCCAGGGTTGAGCTGTACCATGGCAGCAAAGAGCCAAATCCTAACAGGCTTAGGGATGGGCCTCTGCTCTTCAAGTCAGTAGAGGCCACAACTGGAAGGAGCAGAGACAGGGGTTTGCCCTACAGAAAGGGTGTTTTAATTCCTGAGTGGAAGGCAGTGCAGGCAAACTGGCATTCAGCCCTCCCGGTTACATCGGACGGCTTTGCTTGGGAAAGGTGTCATCCCTCAGCTGTGGCAGCGGCACGTCCCAGGAACCACATCATCACCCGCTTGGCTCCACTTGGCCAAGCCCAGCTCTGAGTGCAGGGGCCCTCAAGCAGCATCCACCACGTGCCATCTGTGCAGGGCTGCCAGAGATCCGCTCAGACTGCAGAGACCGAGAGCATCAGAGATGAGCCCTGGGAGAGATGAGCTTTACCTTGCAAAGCAGAGCCACCTGAGGAGCTGTGTTTGCCCAGCGAAGACATGGAGTAGGGAGGAGTGAGGGGCAGGAGGAGGGCTGGGATGAGGACCTGTGCAGGGGAGGGAATTACAAAGTGTTTGCCCTTGTGGCAAAGCCGCTGGAGATGATCTCCCACCGCTCCTGTTTTGACAGCCCAAACGCACTTGCTCACACAATATCTCAGTCTAGTTAAAGGTAATTACAGTTCTTCCTGTGTAATGAGATGGTTTTTAAAGGCCATTCAAAAGAAATTTTCTATAATGAGGTTAAGGGTTTTATGGTGTTATACATCAAGGGAGCTGGTAATTGGTCGGATCCAGGCAGCATCCTGAAGCAGGGAGATAGGAGGTTCTGTGGATAATAGGCTAGCACGGAGTGCAGAGTCTCCAAAACGTTCTGCAGAGGAGGGAGAATAAAAGTGAAGGAAGGAGGAAAAATTGAAAGGAAAAGGCAGAGAGCCAGATGCTTTCAGCTCCTGCAGGACTGTGGTGGCTTCTTATATCTTGCTTTGGGTGGGTTTTGAGGAGCTTCATGAGAGGAGAAGGACCAGTATGTGTGTTTCCTGGGTGGGAAATGCTGCTCCGGTGGTTGGCACAGGGGGGCAGCCAGCTCAGCCCCGGGCAGGCAGCAGAGAGAGGGTAGGCAGGGACTGCCTGCACGACACGGCATGGCTGTGAGATCTGGCTGATCCAGACTTGCAGCCACCCCCGCCCGCTCTGTCTGGAGAGAGGAAGAGCAGAAGGCTTTGCCCGTGCAGGGATGTCCCTGCTGCACACGGAACATGGCTGCAGCGGGCTGGATGCCATGTGGGCGAGGCATAGCTCCTGCCTCTTACTTCCCCCCCACAACAAATCCGAGATCCCTCTCTCAAGCTGCACAAGAAAAGCCCCGGCAGACCTGTCACCCAGCCCTCAGATCAAAACCCTTCCCTGCTGGATGGCTCCTTGGTTATTACTGCTGTTGCTGCTTCCGCTCCCTCCTCTTGCCTGTGCTCTTCCAGGGCCGCCTAGCAGCAGGATCATTATTCCAGAGCATTTAGCGGCAGCTCCCCGGCGTTGCTGCCGAAGGCCTGCAGCATTGCTCCATATTTAGAAGCAGCTGATGGTGGCTCAGACACTGCTGTGGGTGAACAGGGAGCCGAGCTGGAAGAGCGGCTATTTTCGTGCCACCCCCAGCCCACGAGCCTCGGGCACTGGCAACTCCACAGCAAAGCTTCTTCCCTTGGGATCTCCAGCCCACTTGTTCGCGCTGGAGTGGCATCGGAGAGACAAGTACCTGAACTCTGGGCAGCTTAAGTGCTCCTCTGATTGAAAAATCAGCCTGTAAATGCGTGGAGGTTCACCCACCACTTGTGCTGGCGACACTGAAGGAGTCAGACGAGTGTGCTGGAGATGGAGGGGAGGATGCTCTTCATATCACTGCCATCTCCCCTGAGAGGACTGCTGGTTAGGGGGAACAACTGAATGACAGATGACCCAAAATTCTACGTTTTCCCTCTGCACACCAGTTCAACTTCCTGTGAACTTCAAAAGATGTTTGAGTAGAGGCGTTTTTGGCTTGTTTTAGTTTTCCCAAGGGTTATCTGCCTATACATCTGCTTTAGAGCCCATAACTTGCTCTTAGCCGGGCCCAAGCTCTGGATCGTGATCTCATGTCTCAGTGGGGCAGTGGAATTGACTTCTCTGAGGCACAGACTGACTCCAGGACGTGTGGTGCTGGAGCTGAAGTCCCTTGAAAACCTGACACAGCTGAAGTTGGGAATTTGTGGGCAAATCCTGCAAAATCCTGAGCAGATGCAACTTCATACTGCTGCAGCGTGGCTGGAGGAACTGCCCTGGGACTCAGACCCCTAATTTTGTTCCATAACCTCATTCCAATTTCGACTTCCCAGTGCTTTTTTTCCCCCTACAGAAAATGGCACAAAACCTGCTGGACCCTCAGGAAGCAGTGTTTAATGTCTGGAACTCCCAGGTCCTTCTTGGTTGAGGCCACCAGCAGAGGTTGGAGCAGGAGAACCTCTGATGACCTCGTTAGCAGACACGATGGATGATGTGTAACAAAGGCCCACGTCTCACTGCCAAAGTGAAAGTCCCGTGTCTGAGCATCCTATAAACTCTTTCTGAAAAATGAGAGCAGGAAATACCTCCCAAGCTTTGGTTTCAAATCACACTAAGTGCATTTTGCAGATGCCACCCGTCACTGGGTAACATACATTACTCACTTCATTCTGCCTGAGGAGTTGCATTTAGTCTCTTGCCTATTTATGCTTTCTAAAGACCAATTAAATATTAAATATGCATTTATCAAGGTTTGACGCTGCAGTGAGACCAACAGCACTGATGCCAGTGATGCCAGTACTTGTGGTTTCAGCGGGGAGGTGCAAGGGCAGTCACAGAGCTGCTCTGCCCTGTGCACAGCAGGGATATGGGTGGCCCAGGGGACTCAGGCACCCATGGGCACTCAGGCACTATTTTCAGCTCCAGGTCTCTGCACAGAGAGCTGGAAAAGTCCGAGACGCACCCATTCTTGGGATTTGTCCCCACCCAGGGTGTGAAAGCTCCCTGTCATGTACCAAAATCTTGCTCCACTCTGCTCTGGAAACCTGAAATCACAGACACTGCCTGAATAGAGCTGGTTTGGGAATTTGTCAACTCACTGTGTTTTCAGCAGTAAACACCAGTTTGTTGAAATTCAAAGCCTTCCAAAAAAAGGATCCATTGTGACAAATTACCCATTTCACAAAAATCCTGGAAAAAGGCTCAGAAGGTCAAAATGTCCCGTTTTTGACACATTTGAAATGAAAGAAAATCAATTTTTAGGTTAATAAATCTAAGGTAATTTATAGTTTGCAAAAAAGAACTAGAAATGAAAAGCAACTGTCAAAATGAAAGTATATAAAAAAAAACCTTATTCAGTGGAATCAAAAGGAGATTTTTTGAGAATTTTTTTTTTCCTTTTATTGCTATTGGAATTTTACATCTCTCTTCCTGTTGCTGGTGGGAACTTACTTCTTTTCTGCGTCAGGAATTGCAGGGCTGGGGAGTTGCCTCCTGAGCCAGTTCTCTCACAGGCCCTCAGACGGATTATTGCTATTTTTTATTATTTTGTTTATTATTCAGCAGGAAGATGGACAGGCAGCGAGCCTTTGGAAGCAGAGGAGGTGATGGGGCTGAGAAGGGAGCAGGTAATGGGAATGCTTTCCTTGCCCCCCCTCTCCCCCTCAGCCTGGCTAGGTGCTGTGTCCCCCCCGATCTGCAGCATCAGACACACTCGTATCCCACATGGGAAAGCAAGACCTCACTCTTAGGCAGCATAAAACCTTCAGGCTTGGAAAATGGGTATCCTGGTCAATATGCCACCCCTCTGTTACGATTTGGTGTGAATGGCTTCCCCATGGTTGTCCCAACAAGGGCCCTGAGCCACCACTGGTGTCCCCCAGCTTTGGGGTGAGCTGTGCTGGGGCTGTTCGAGGCTGGGGAGCAGGAGTGCAAATGGGCAGGTGCTTTGCAGTAGACATTTATACAAAGATAAAGGCAGCAGAAAGGGAAAATATGCTGATAGAAATAAAGGAGGCTGAGAAAATGAAAGAATAGCCAACATTTCCCGCGATGAGTAATAGGCAGGCAGACCAAACAGTCACCCTGTTAGGGGTACAGTGAGAGAGGGAGCCATCCCATCCCTCCCTCCTCTCCCTGCCTGCTTCTCTCCCCCTCCTCCCTCACCCTGCTCCCTCTGCATAAATCTTTCAACCAGAATATCTCTCTTCATAAGGAGAGAAAGAATTAAATATTTCACAAGACTGCAGTCAATCTTGCAGGGCCCTTCTGTTGACATTTCAAACATATATTTGACATTGCTTTCTCATTCCCTGCAGAAAATCCCTCTGCAGGGAGGGGACACTGTGGGCTGTTCCAGCCACTCTAATGGGCAACAAGACGGAGGGAGCAGTCCTCTGCCATCCTGCATCCTCTCCTATTCTCTCTACTCCCTTTTCTTCTCCCTCCCTTTCCCTCCCCAGCTTCCCAGAGCATGGGCCACCCCTCTCCTCTGTTTTGTCCCTTTCTTCCAGCAAAAGTTGAACTGTCTCCTAGTTGTGCCCAAGGTAGAACCTAAAAGCTACCGTCTCAGCGCTGCTGAGGGTTTGACAAAGCTCCATCCTGGAAGAATACCAACCCCTCTGCTGTGTGGCACCCATAACAGCTCTTCAGCTCTTCCCTCCTGGGGACAAGGCAGAGGTCACATGGGGAAGAGGAGATAGGCTGGGGTTTCATTCTGCTGCCACCCTCTACGTGTCAGGTGGACATTGAAATCTGGATGGAGGGTGATACGAGACTTTCTCCCCCTAAACCTACATCCTCTGCCACCACACAGAAGGCAGCTAGGGCAGGGTGAAGACAGCGTTAAGCAGCAGCATTAGCTACAGGGTCTGCTTGCTCCATGAGAGGAGCCTTTCCAGCCCACTGAGAGAGGGGAAAACAGCAATAGCATCACAGTGCTGCTTCTGTGGCAACTCAAAACAAGGGGAGGAGGGCAAGAAGCACTATGCAACAGAGACACAAGGTGACATTTCCAGAGCAGAAGGAAGACTACATGTCATCCCCAAAGTCCCACCTCTGACCGAAGGCCTCCACTGCTCTTTCCACTCCTTCCACTAACACGAGCCTCATGGTGACCCTGCTGCCTGGGGAAACGGGGAGAATCAGAAGTAGTTACAAGGAGAGACCCTACCTGCTTTTATATCCCACATCACATCCCCGGGGGTCCCAGGATGCAGCTCAGTGGCTAATGATGCCTGCAGGCAGGTTACTGCTCCACAGACACAGCAGCAAATCGCTGCAGACCGGAGGGAGAAGGAAGGTTTGAAGCTCTTTGGGAAAGCTGGATGGATTTGCAGAGCCTTCTGCTACCTAATGAGGTTTTACAAATTGTTTCTAAGGTCCTACAACTCTTCCAGTGTGTAGGTTGAACAAATACCTTTCTTCTTTTGAAGTTCTGTATTTAATGATACATTTAATCTCCCTGTTAAAGTATTTCTCAATTCCTAATAAAATTACAGAAATAAGATTTTCATCTGGTTCTACCGCTCTGACTCAAACTGTTGCTGTAACCTTCCTCAGATCAGCAGAGATTGATGTTTGCAGATCAAAAGGAAAGATTTATGACCACCAGTGTTTCCCTCTAGAAACACCCATGACTCTCACAAGCTCACATAATGAGATCCAACGGCTCCAAGACAAAGCCAGGCAATTCCAGGCTGGAAAGAAGACATCATTTGTTAAGAGCAAAGCAAACGGAGTAACAAAGCTGTTGACTGGAGACCACGATCTTCTGCCCCAGCAGGATCTTTCAGCCCAATGCAGAGCTGCTGAAAGCAAAGCTCTTTCCCTGAGGATGCTGCAGGGAGCCCGGGTGGAGCAGCGGGATCGGGATCCCCCAGCCCAGCTGCCGGGCGCCGCGGGGCCAAGGCGGGCACCACAGAGGACCAAGGCCCGGTTGAAGCCCTGCAGCGAGCACTGTGAGGGAGGGTGAGCTGAGATATCTCATCGATTTCTGCTGGCACTAAAGCTCCAGGAAGAGCAAAATACCTTACGCTGCAAGGAAGTATTCTGCAGTGAGGCGTTCATGTGCCAGTTCCCTTCCCTGCTAATTTTTGCTTTGTCAAAGCCACTGGAAAGTATTTCTTGTGACTGACAAAGCAGTGGGATTTATGAATAGGCAAATTAAGAATAAAGAGGGAAGAAATAAGTCTGTTGATAAAAAAGCTGAATAATTCAGTTGAGGATCAGTTACTTGAGTCGATTCCCCCAGAATTTGAATGAAATGATTTTTACTTAAAGTAAGTTTGTCTTTTGGTTTGAAACCCTGCGAGCCGGAAAGCAACATATTTGCATTTTGCTTTCCAATACATAAACTGAGACTTCATTTTGTAGGCTTTCTTGTTGAATAATCTGCTCTAATTTAATTGGAATTTGAATCCTATAAAAAGCATTTTCTACTTAGTTTTCTACTGATCTTGGGTATTGAGATTTTCTGATTTGAAAAAGCAATACGTCTGTGTGTGCTGATGATTATCATCCTCAGAGGAGCTTCATTGTTTTTATGTTTTCTGCTGAATAATCTGTTGAATCTAAAATGCAGTTTTGACTTAGCTCCTTATTGATATTTTTATTTTAAAATGTTATGATACGAAGAGCAATTTGTTTGTATTTTCTGCTGGGAAGTGTTTTCTGTTGAGGAATAGGAGGGCTGATTCTGTCAATGTTTACAGGAAAAACTAAGTCAACAGAATTACTCACAAAATTAGCTTTACCTGGCCCTAATGGCTAGATGTTGTGACATTTAAAATGTAGGTGGGTGTCCATGGGGCAAGTGAAGAGGGTGTAGACACCTCATCTTCCTCAGCTTCTCTCTCCATCCTTAGGTGCCTAAGTACCTAAGATAATTGGGTTCGGTGATACTTGGAGATCCCTTTCAACTCTGTGATGTTCTATAACACCTTTATAACTCTAGCCCAAAGTTCATAATTCTATAAAAAAATGGGATAGGTTGGAAAAAACAAGTGACAGTAAAGTTTCGTTCTGTTTCTGGATGCCCAGGCAAAGCCACTCCCTCCTGCCTGCCTTGGAGAAAACAATCCCAGGGCACGGGGACACCCCAGCATTGAACTCAAGGCCAGGACCCAGACACGCCACAACTGAAACCGAGGAAATGGAGACACCAAAATCCCTCTGCAGATCTGGGACAAAGCCTTGCATGGGAAAACCAGTCCTGTCTTATCTATCACCCTCACTGAGCTGGGCCCTGAATGTTATCTCTGCCATGGCTTGTAGTGCCTAATCGCTACCAGTCTACGTACAACCTGGCACATCCTTTAATCACAGCAGCAATCGTAAGGAATTAAAATAAATTTAAATATGTAGTAATCACTCAGCCCTGAGTTATCAATAATACAAGAGCAGCTTGGGAGAGAGCAGGTGGAATGAACGAGTCTGTACCCCATTCCTGCTCTGCAACAGCCCATCAGAATTCCCAGCAGCAGGCAAGCACCGCTGCCCGAGCGGTGGCAGCTTGCTGCTTGGAAAGAAAATGGACAGCAGGAGGGCTGGGGGAAATATAACATTTCATTCTGAGCATCCACAGAAATGGATTAATATAAGATAGGGATCCTCTGAGCAACGGCTGGGTAAAATATCACCGTGAGGACAGGAAAGCTACATTGACCGTGAAATAATTCCAAAGGGCAATATCATAATTTTGGTATTCCCTCCTGTCCCCTGGGTGTTATTTCACCACTCCTGTCATCAAAACAATGCTTACAGACCAAATTCATTGCCCTGGAGACTTGCAGACTGATTCTCACAGCCAGGCTGTCACAGTGATGGGTATCCAGGGGGTCCCTGCTGCTCCCCTGTGTGGGCTGGAATACCAAGGACACCGTGGCCTCAGCAGCCACTGGCGATGTGCAGTTCTGTCTGTGGGTGAAGGGCACCAGCTGGATTAGCCAGATGCTGAGGGCACTGTGGCACAACCTTCAGCGGGGGAAGAAAAAACAGATTTGACTCTCTTACAAGCAGCCACAAATCCCCCTGACCTCAGCGGGAACGGGACAGCCGTTCCGCAGGGCACAACTTGATTTCCAGAGTTTAGGAGTTCAATGCCAACCATTCACACATGCATAATCCCCCACTTAACTCCAGGCAACCATGTGCTGGCGTGGCTCAGAGACCAACCTGGGATGCACACAGATCTAATCAGAGGCAAATCCATGAAAGGTCTGTGCTGAGCCCTCTGACCTGCACCTTGTCGGTGCTTTGGCAGTGAAATCTCCCTCCAAAGCCATCCTGAGAGCCCCTAAGCTCATGGGGCTGCTTGCTTGCCTCATGTTTGTTTTTCTATCACCTGCTTTGCAAACCAGGGCTGTGAGTTGCAGGGGGGTAGGGGAGGAGACCCTCCTCCTGCACTGCCATCTCCAGCCACCATGCCACGGCCCATCCCGCTGTTGGGCACAACCCAGCAGCGCCCCGAGGTCTCTCCAAGCATGAACAACCAACCCCTGGACGTAAGTAATCCTGCTGGCAGCACACATGTGGCGTGCATCCCTGGCACACGCGTGTGCACACCCACCTCTAAGACACGGGAGCAGAATGCCCATGCTCCAGACTTCAGTCAATAAGCAGATGGCTCCCCAGCACTATCATTTTACAACATTAGAGCTTCTGCTCTGTTCATGCAGTAAACATTTTCTGGCTTACCGCACAAAAAAAAGGTGGCTACCGTGGCTTTGCAAAATTCTATATTTCCTACGTTATGTGTTTATCAAATGCATTTGGGGTGGAGGGAGGGAAAAGCACTTCTATTTTTGATTTACATCCTGCAGGACACAGGTTTTTTCCCCAGATCCCAGTGGCTTTTTGCTTCTTGTTTGCCTCCTTCCAGATTGCTGTAGCTCTGTCACTCTTTGTGGGGAACCAAGAGATGGAAGGCTGTTACGCAGACATCAAGGGGTTGCAATTTCATGCTGGTAAACATGAGAGCAAGAGGGATTTCTGATGGTATTAGAAACCACAAGATATCTGCAGATGTAAGTGTTCCTGGAGGCAGTGGGTCTAGCTGTTAGTAGAGCAATTAGACCTGGTGTTATTCCCAGCCCTGCTGTGCCCCACGAGTCACCGCAGAGGAGGGGATGGTACCCGTGTCCCACCCACCTGTCCGTGGCAGCTCCGTGGCACATGTGGGTCCCTGTGTCCCACTCTCCAGCCAAGCCACTGCTCACTTCCACCTGGGCCTTACAAGCTGGGGAAGAAAGGGGGGAAGGAAATGATCTATAGGATATGGCAGAGTGCCTTGCTTTACATGTACTGCAATTACCGTGCTGGCATTTTCCCTGTGTTCGGAATAAAAATGTCAATAAGGAACAAGTTATTACACCAGAAAGAGGGTGGAAATGGCAAGAGCTCATCAAGGGCCTGGGCATCACTGCAAACCCATTCCTGCAGTCCCTGAGCTCTGGTGTATGGAAACAGAGCTTGCTGCCCCAGCCTTCCCTCTGTGGCTATGGCCAACACTGATCCCTCTCTTCAGCACCATGAGACCAACCCACCTGGGACTCCCCAGTCTGACAAGGCACTGGAATACTGCAACAAGGAGCCCAAGGGGTGGTCAGGGACTGGAGTACACAGTGTACAAGAAGTTGGGTTGTCAGCCGCCACGCAGATCTTACTGCCCTCCTCTGCTCCTCCTGCAATCCTGAGGCTGCCCCACTAAATGAAAATGTATTTTTCTCTTTTAATGAGACCTTTCTGTCCTTTTTATTTGCCTTTTCCTTTCCAAGCCTTTCCTTGGTTCCCTGCTGAGCTTGCTGCCTCCACCAGCATTTCCAGAGACCTTGTCAGGAAATGACGTTTCCAAAGGAAGCAATGCAATTCCATGCTGTTGCTCAGCCTCAGGGTTCCTGCATCCAACAAAGCTCTTGGCAAAAGGCACCCACAGCACTGTAATTGCCAGAGGAGACCCAACCACGCCACAGGGTGCAGGAAGAGGATGGCAAGAGCAGAGGGGTGCTCACAGCCAGAGGTCAGTATGTTTGCTGACACGCAGCCCAATAGGTAGGATGAAGGCTGAGGGGCAGGAATCTGGGTGCCCCCACCACTGGCAGCAACTACAGCCCAGCCCAAGGAGCCAGAACAAGCAGGACACCCACAGCACCCTCCTGACTGTGGATAGTGAAATGGTCCCAAATGCACCTCTGCTCTCCTGCCCCTAAAGTGCCTCCTCTTCCTTATTTTCAATTATCAAAGCAAAAGAACATGCACACAACACACAAAGAAAAACAAAACAAAACCAAAATCCAACAACAACAAAAAAACCACATGCACACACACACACACAAAAAAAAAAAAAAAAAAAAAAAAAAAAAAAAAAAAAAAAAAAAAAAAAAAAAAAAAAAAAAAAAAAAAAAAAAAAAAAAAAAAAAAAAAAAAAAAAAAAAAAAAAAAAAAAAAAAAAAAAAAGAAGAAAAGCAACAACACAAAGAAAAAACACACCAAAAAAAGGAATTAATTAATGATTCATGTTGGAGCCTTGGCAAACCTTGCTCTGCATAAGTTCAAAGCAGGAACAATAAGTATTTGGCAAAGAGGAGGGAGTGGGCTCGTGCTTGGCGGCGTATGGTGCAGAGTGCTGGCACTGCACCGCTCCCATCACGGTGCCCGACACCGCAGGGGCCGCAGGGACGGCACCGCCGAGCTGCTCCGAGCCAACTGTCACATCCTACCCGGGGGAGCAGCCACAACCCAACTGTGAATAAACAGGGACACAGGCCTGGGGAGGAACACACCACTGCTGCCAGCGGTGGCTGTACGTGCCCCGCCTGCCACGGGACGCACCCTCTGCCCCACGTGCTCACACACATGTGCCCCCCCCTGAAAACCTGGGCCTGAGCCACTCCAGCCCTGCATCTGGTAGAATTAGGATAATGAGAGATCTTTAATGCAATTAGTAGATGTCAGGGGACATGGTCTTGTGAGTCTAGAGCAAATGAGGCTTGGATAATTGGTGTTGAAACACATATATCAGGGAGATGATTTTCCCCCCCCCCCCCCCACCAGAGCTGAAGGCTGGAACATGCTGTCAACTGATGCCGTACAAATGCGTTTGGCTATTCTCTGGCAGCAGCTTCCGAAGTTCTAGTGTGGAGCCTCTGCCAGGCAGGCCTGCAATCCTAGCAGCAAACAAGCTGTCATTTGATTGTTAGAAGAACTGCCTGGAAAGTGGCTTTATCCCTACATGCACGCACAAACACCCCCACACGTGCTCACGTGCATGCCAGCAGCCAACAGGCATCATCCCCGTTGCCCTGAGCTCTGCTTGCAGCTCCACTTTCCTTCTGCTCAAGTGGAAGTTCACTGGGGGTGTAAAGGTGGCTGTAATCTGTGCATCCCCAGACCTGTTAGGGTCGCAGTGGGAGCAGAGTGGTCTGACTGACCCGCAAAAGGGAAGAGGGATTCACCACATGCCATCCTACCAGAGGGATCTGCCATCTCCCAGCACTTTCCCCAGCAATGGACACCCATCAGTACAGGACACCTCCACCCCTCGCTGGTCAGGTCAAAGCCATAAATAAATCTAACTGTGTTGCCTCAGCAGCACCTCCAAATACTAGACTAGGACAGATGCTGCTTTCCCACGTAGCCAGATCTGCTCTGGGGCATATGCAGGGCACATGTAATCAAAAAGCCATGAATTTTCAGAAAATGCAATAGCTGGTCTGTGCAAGGTTCCTAAATTAAAAATTTTGTTTTGCACTGAACTCGGTGAATCAAAATCACCTGCAGAACAGGACTCAAGAAAAACCCAAGCTCTTGCATTTTGCTGGGAAATATTCAGGAATTTTTCCACAGTAAGGGAAAAAAGTATTTCATTTCTCATGCACGAACCATAATAAAATCTTAAATACAACCTGGATATTAAATTAAAACATAAAAGTCAAAACAAATCAAATCAAAGAGACACATTTGAATTTCCTGGACGCTGTCAACAGATGGAAGCCAGAATGATTTGCTTCAATACTCTCCCACCTGAATTTTGGTTTCATGGCGACATGCCGATTCTGATAATGCAGTCTGATAAAAAAAAAAAATGTATTTTCCAATGGAAAATTTTATCCCTGATACCCTCTGCCTGCACTTCCAGAGCATCTCATGGATGATGCAGGGGATGGAGGTGGTGTCCCTCCAGGGCAGGTCCCCAGTAGAGAGGGGACCAGCCTTGAGGTGCTGACCCGTGTTTGGCTTGTGCAGGACCATGGGAAGTTGACTCAGTCTACGCCCCTTAATGAACGGAAATGCATTCCCATGGGTTATTAAGCATTTGTATAGGTTTGGAAATCATAACCATGTCACCACAATGTAATTATGGATAAACACAAGGCAGGCCATTGGAGTGCAATAGAGCACGAGGCTGGAAGAAGGGCGCTGTTCCCTTCTCCATCCTCTCCCAGCACTCACTGGGAATGATGGAGATGGCAATGGGCACTCTGAACCATCAGCTGTGCGCAAGAGCAGCTCTGCCAACCACCCCTGGGCAGTCCTGCCTTGCCAAAACCAAGCTGGGTACCAGGCTGCGCCGAGGCATGCACTGTGAGTGTTCCCTCGGGACAAGTCACTTCTGACAGCAAAAGTGGGAAGCAAACCCTGGCTGAGCCCACCCCTGGTTTTACCAGGCACCTGAAGCACAGCCCCAGCCCCTGCAGACATATCTGTGGGGCTCCAGCCCCCAGAAGCAAACCCACAGCATCAGAGAGACACCTGTTTAAAAAACAAAGGTGGGGAATAGTCACAGAGCATTTAATGAAGGTTCAGCACCTCATTAGGCAGCCACGGAGCCCTGTGAAACCCCGCTCTCCCCTCGGGGGCAGCAGTGCCAAGGGCACCAGGCTGGTGCCAGGGTGCAGAGAGACCAGAGTGTCTCTGCCACGGCTGGTGAGGGACAGGGCACGGAGGTGCCAAGCCCTCCTGCCTTGCAGAGCTCACCACATAACACTGGCACATCCAGCCCTCACGTGCTGCTGGCCCAGGGGTCCCCCTTGCCTGTCCTGCCTGCACCTCTGCCCACTGTACAGCAGCACAGCTGCCTGTGGGGAGCACAGACCAGGGTTAGCTGCTTTCTGCAGGGCAGGGCTTCCCCCAGGCACTGGGCACCCCATGTTAGCGTAGCCCATGGACGCAGCCTGGCCCCAGATGCAGACAGACAAGGCTAATGCACTCAACATCTTCAAGTCAGATGTGAAAGTGCAGCTAAGAGGCAGCTCTGTGGCCATCTGCCAGGTGATGCAAGCAGTGCTTTTATAATTCAACAGGAAACAAAGTACTAGAGCAAGGTGAGGCCAGCGACCTGTCTCAGGAAAGGCATCTTGAGAGCAGGGGGAGCACCTGAATCCTCAAGCCCCCAGGTATGGACGTGCAGAGGGAAAGCACAGATGCCCTGTGAGCACCCTGTAGAACTCACTGCAGGGCTGGGTAAAAGCAGGTGCTTCTCTATAGGGTTAGACAGTATTGAGATGAATGAGAACAGGAAATGTAGTTGGACTAATGAGGGCTGCAGTGTGGCAAGTCCTCAGCCCTTAGGGGCTAGGCTGAATAGCTGGAAAGAAGATTTACCTAAGATCTGCCACTCTGTGTTAGACTCACAGTGCAGAGCACGTACTCCTGCGCTGGGGATTCATCAGCTCCAGCTGCCAGCGAAAGGGAGATGGGATGCCTTCCTGAGGGGTTCTTCCCATTCTGCCACAAGTTGTCAGGTGCCAGAGCACTTGTGCAAGTGGCAGGGAAGAGGATTTCTCTGGATGTCATTCCTGCACAGTGCAGTTAGAGGTCCTGGATTTTGCGGCATCACAAAATGACAAAGATGGCACTTGGATGGGATGTCCCAGCCTGAGGAGATTGAGTCTCACTGGGTTGTTTGCCAGACCCATCCACCGTGTTCCCCACTTCTCTACAGGCTGCCTTGCTAATCTCCAGCTCTGCTGCCCCAGTGGGATGTTGGGACCAGTGATGACAGAAGGGGAAAGAAGGTGGCAGCTGGAAACCATCACTTAAGATATAGCTGGAAATCATCACTTAAGATATGTCCAGAAACTATCACTTAAGATACAGCCCAGCACAGGAACCCCAAAGGTCTGATATTGCCCAGCCAAAGGATGTTCAGAGCTGGCACTGGCAGCTCTCCTGCCTGGGGAGATGGGAAGCACCAGGACAGCCCAGGCGGCACAAGGAGGGTTAACTTGCAGCCATGGGAGCAGAAAATGAGGTTCCAGTTATTAGCTGATTTATTGGTCTGTCCTCAATTGGCACTCAGGACTCAGAAGAAAATGTTCCACTCCAAAGCATTAAGCATCTTCAAAGAGCAAAAGCATTAAAAATTGAAATCATAAAATAGACATGTAAATATAGCAGAGGTAAACGGGGCAGCGAGGAGAAGAGCAGAGCGTAGCCAGCCCCAGCCAAGCCTGCAGAGCAGAGAAAGGGCTGTGCCAGGGGGCTGAAGCCATGCTGGGGTGGCTGCAGCCCCCCAGGTTTGGGGGACAACTTGTGAGGAATCTCTGGATGGCTTCCCTGAGTGACTGCCCTGCTCACCGAGCTCTGCAGGGTGCAACCACGCAAGAGAACAGAGCTGACTTGCTGCATGTATGTGGGACACTCACCCCACAGCCCCTCACCACCCTCCACTGGCCTATACTTGATACCCTAAAGCCTGTGGGGGTCTATACTCCCCTTTTCCCCCATGAATCCTTCCCAAAACCACTTCAAATGTGGCAAGAGAGGAGGAGCAGGGCTGCCTGCCAGCAGTTCACCCGGGTCAGGAGAGCCCAGTGAAGTCACCCAGCCACCCTGCCCTCTGTCAGGAGTCACAGCTGGATGGCAAACTAATGCTGTCACCTCTTTGGGCAAGGGCAGTTTGTCACATGCAGTATTTCACAGAGTCAGGGACAAAAGCACTCACTTTCCTCCTCTTCTACAAGAGCAGAGCAGAACAGACCCAAAGTCCTTTGAGCCCCTCTGGCCAGGTGCCTGCAAGGCAACAGGATGGTGTCACCCTTTGCCAAAGGAGAGGGCTCAGCAGCAGTCCTTGAGCCTGGGGATGGGCTGCTGGAGGGTCCCTTCCTGGGCACAGAGGAAGGGAAGAGACCTGATGTAAATCACTGCCCCTATGTAAGACCCCTTGCTGGACTTGGGAAGTTTAAGTGGGAGCTGAGAATCGCTTCACATGTTGCTCCAGCACCTGGCCCAGCGTAAGGCACCATCTGCCAGCAGGGATGGCAAGCCAAGGGGCAGATGTGGAAAAAGGAAAAGGAGTGGAGGGGTGGAAGGACACAAAACCCTCTTGCCACAGTGGGAAGATGCACCTTCCTGGGGGACTGGCATCTGGGGACAAGTGTGTGGCAATCCCATTCTCCTTAGGAGCAGCAAGTGATGTGCTGGGCCGCCTGTTGACTGAATTTTCAGAGCTACCTGCAGAGACACCAGGTCCTTCCCACTGGAGGGTGGTAGACGCTCAGCCCCTCTCCAAAACCACATCAGACTGTGCTCAGGGGCTTTGCACCTCCACACACAAGAATTGAACCCCTACAAGAACCAGCAAACCAGCCAAGAGACAGAACACCAATGGTCACATTAACCTTTCAAACCTCTGGGAGCAAAACCATCTTCCTAGTGAAGGTCTCTGGTGAGGAGCTGGGAAATCACCATGTCCTCCAGAGTCCTGGAGTCCCCTGAAAGGCCCCATCCCACTCGTGGTTCAGCAAGAGGGACCACCACCCCTGCTCCTGACCACGCTCTGGCACAAATTCAGCTGCCTTGGCACCCGTACCTGTTTTTTCCTCTCCACACAATTTTTTTTCTTAATTGGGAGCTTGTTAATTATCCCAATACTTTGCCGAGGAAATAAACAGCAATTAGATAAATAAGTGGTATTTTTATTCCCTGGCACTCTCGCAGAGCTCCCTGACGCCTCCCATCCATGGCTCCCACACGGGCACATGTTGCTGCCTGCTCTGGCATCGCTGCCCGACTGCTCCCCTCCGTCTGTTCCCCGCGAGCAGGGCACTGCGGTGGTGGGCTGCCTTGCTCTCCCCCGGGGAGGAAGCGTTACTGTGTGAAAGCAGCAGGCTGTCCCACTGTAATCTGTTCTAAAAGTCATAAATTGCTGAGAAAAGCCAGTTTTCCTGCACAACAGAAGGTTAGCGTGTTTAAAGAGAGCACTGGAACTGTTTTTATTAATCAGAACTGCTATAAAGAAAGCATTTTAATTAACATAATTATCCTGTTTGAGAGAAGCAGCCCGTACCTCACAGATACTTTTCAAACTAAAGATGCAGGCTGTCACAGTCAGTCATAATTAAGCAAAATGAGCCAGTTTTCCTTGCTCCACGTCTGCCTCCTCCCAGCCAAACGTTTTCCCTTTCCATCATGCCATGTCCCCATCCCTGCCTCCAGCATGGAGCAGACGGGGTTAAGTTCCATCCTAGCCAGCAGGACTGGACTGTCCAACTCTGGGCACGGACTGAGCTGCAAACAGTCAACCTGGAAGACGGAGGTGGCTGTAAAAAACCCACAAGATTTGTACGACTTTGTTTGCAGCACAGTCTCACGGTCAACGGATAAAAGATTTGTTCTCATTGAAGAAGACAAAAAGAAAGAGCATAAAAAGCCTGGCACTGAGCCACCCCCCAGCACAGAGAGAGGAGTGGGGAAAGGGAACAAAATCTGGCATGGGCAGGCAGCTGTGTAAGGAATCATGTGGGTTTCCCTGAGCATCCCAGACACGAGCCAAATCCTGGAGGGCAGCGACTTGACCACGAGCTGCAGCTCCATCAGCAGCCCTCCTCCTCCCGCCTGAAGCACAAGGCCCCACCACACACCTTAGGCAGCATCTTTCATGCTTTCCCCTGACACAGTAACAGGCTTGGTAGCTCCCTTGGCATGTCCCTGCCTGCTCTTTGCCCCCAAACAGTGATGACCTCCTTCCAAAGGGCAAGATGGGGCACAGAAGCTACACAAATCAATCAGGCATCACCTGATTGGCATCACAAATCAATCAGGCATCACAAATCAATCAGGCATCACCCTGCCGTTCGCTGCTTCAGCCCAGACCTCTTGTAACCCACCAAGCTGTCCTGGAGCAGGACACACACCTTGGGCTGAAGGCAGCACCTTCAGCAACCAGCCAAAGTCCCTTCATGGCAGCACCATTCAGTATTTTAACAGCTATTTTAAAGGATGTTCTGCTATTTTGCAGAATGTGCAGGATAATAGACTGTTAACAAATCCGTGGTTTTAATTTAAATCTCCTCTATTTGTAAAAGATGACTCTGAGTTGATGGGTCTGCCCTGAAACAGCACACCATTGGAGATGCTCATGCCATGACTTTAATTCACACCCAGTGTCACCCCAAAAGGACCAAAGACATTGCGCTGAGCTCCTGGCCCCATGTCCCCGTGGACTGCAGGGACAAGAGCACCCACCCTGCCCATACAGCACTCAGTGCTGGCTGTCACCACCCAAGGACAGCCCGGGCTCCCTCATGGCCAGTCAACTGCTATCTGCAGGTAGAACAAGCAAAAAATTTGAAAAGAGGTACTTTTAGATTTGTTCTCTTTTTTTCTTGCATGGTTTCCTTAAGAAAACAAGTCTTGTGCCATCATGTGCTCCAAGCGTTGTAAGTCTCCCCTAATTACTCTCCAGTGCATCAGTTAAATTTAACAGCATGTGAGTGACAGCTGGAAATCTCAAAGTTATTGTATTCCTGGAGGTTTCATGGAAATAGGCAGGTGGATAGAGTGGAGAGGCCTTCCTTGGCTCAGCTGAGCCAGGCTGCAGCAGGAGCCTGGGTCTTTTGAGGCACTGGAGGATCCACATTGGAGAAAGGAATAGCACAAAACCCCTGATGATGCAGGGAAAAGGCTGCATCAGAGGGTGTAGTGTGCTAGATATTGAAATCAGTCAATCTTCAGGTATTAGCCCCTGGAAAAGCAGCCTTCAGTAATGCTGAGTGGCATGTTAACAACCTGTTTTCAAACAGGAAACACAATTTTCATGGGAAATTCAGGATCTCTTGGTGGAAAAATTAAAATATTCAGAAAAGAAAACATCAAAGACACTTTTCTTCTTTGGTTCAACACAGATTGACACATTTCAGGTGACAAAAAAAAGACGTCTGGGACCCACCATGGAAAGTCTAGAAGCATCTTCAGCAACCAAACT
>NW_020955205.1:313402-402059 GCF_003031625.1 Empidonax traillii
GCTGAGTGGCATGTTAACAACCTGTTTTCAAACAGGAAACACAATTTTCATGGGAAATTCAGGATCTCTTGGTGGAAAAATTAAAATATTCAGAAAAGAAAACATCAAAGACACTTTTCTTCTTTGGTTCAACACAGATTGACACATTTCAGGTGACAAAAAAAAGACGTCTGGGACCCACCATGGAAAGTCTAGAAGCATCTTCAGCAACCAAACTTTGCTGGGCAGGGGTCAGAACTCATGACAGCCTGCTCCAGATGTCCCCAGGAGAGCTGGACAGTGACAAGGACAAAAGGAGAGCACAGGGTAGAGGCAGCAGGCAAAACCCTGGGCTTGCTGCTGTGAATGGCTTTGTGTGGTACATAGGAGGGTTTCATTGCAGGCTGTGAAGCACCTGCTTACAGATAATCTTGAGACCTACTTGTAAGACCAAGCAAAAATACCTCTCCTGGTTCTGGACTGTGAGAGCTGGGAAGGAGGGTTCCAAAACTGGGTTCTCTCCCTGCCCACGCAGAGGACGGGGTTGTGACACCGCAGAGAAGCTGTTTGTAGGTCTCCATTCACAGGCTACCAGGCAGGCAGCCTCACCCTCCCTCAGACAGGGCATCTGCCTTTGCCAGCTCCCAATCCCTGGTGTAAATAGGGCTCCCTGATGGAAGTGTTGGGGTTGGTGGAATTGCACAGCACTGCACGGCACCGCATGGCCATGGCACAGCAGCTCTTCCAGCCACGTCCCCTCCCTCTGTGGCCCCACTGCCGGCCAGGCAGCACTCACAGCCCTAGGGGAACCTTCCTCCCTGAGCTGGCTCACGCGCTCCTCTCATCACCAGCCAAAGCTGCAGCCAGATGAAGCGACGCTCATAAACTCCTTAGCAGGGAGATGTTAATGAGCACTGAGTGGAGGGTGAGAAAAGCCCTTAGTCGCATTAGCTCCATTGCCAGAGCTGATGAACATCCCCCAGCCACAGAGCCCGCTCAGGCACACAGCACATGGGGAGAGCCGGACCCTGGACTGCCATCCCACAGCTTGGGGCAGGAGGGGACAACGTCCCTCAAAGCCTCACTGATCCCTTGCTTAACCTCAAAAAAAACCACCTCCTGCAAGCTGATGGGGTTCTGGAATGTCAGGTCCTGCCGGGATGGGACGCCCCACCTGAGAAGGAGCAGGAGGCCGTGCCATGCCTGCCCGCATCGGCAAGGGGTTTATGCTTTGGTTGCATAAATAAGTCACACGCCAGGTTTTATATTGGGAACTCAGTTCCGAGCTTGCGTAACTCTGATTTTTTTTTTTTTTTTTTTTTTGTGCAGCCAGGAAATTGCCATATAAAGCATACGTATAAAAATAACAATTTTCCTCAGCCAACCAGCCCCGTGAGCGGTGCCGTTCGCGTGGCCCTGCCCCTCGATCCCGGCGTACGCTCTGTGACACGTCGGGACATTTTTTTTACGGTGACAGACTGCCCTTCGGGGGAAAATGCGATTTAATTTTTAGTGTAACCTTAAAAAGGAGACTAGCAAAGCAGCTCTCCCATAAATTTTGTAAGTGACATTTATTTCTCAGCACATTATCACTAGTGATGGACAAATGTGGAATACAGGGGTTTGGTTCAGGGTGGGCAGCCATCTTCTCACTGCCAGCTCCAGTGGGAGGAGGCAGCTGTACTTAGGCTCACCTCAGGCACTGCCTGGAAAATCTCCAGATGCTGAGCCTTCTTCTCCCTTCAAGACCTCAACACAAAATGTAGCCCCTATGTGCCTTAGGGGGCTCTGGGTACTCCTTTTGGTGTCTGGAGACCCCATCTCTAAGGAAGCTCCCCCTTCTTTGCCCATGGGTCAGGTATCAGCAGTAACACACCAAAGTTTTCCACTGGCTCAGCCCCTAAAAGCGTCTCTGGCATGCTCAGATCCCTTCCCATCCTGGCCAAGGTAAGATGGAGTTTGCTTTAAGAACACAATAGATCTTCCTGGTCACCGAGGCAAGCTCCCTGCTACCCAGGCCTGCCAAGCCTCAATTTGAATACATGTAAAAGATCTCAGCAGCTGAGTTTTTAATTATAGGGACTAGAAATCAGGCTCTGAGGAGTCACACCAGGTTATCGAGGTGGCTCAAGCAAATACAACCCATGCCAAAACACCACACAAACCCCCTTCAAACTGCGCCACATCCCCAAAGGCTGAGCTTGGAGGAGAACAGGTTTCACAGCACAGCCCTCTCCAAAACATGAGTGCAGGGGTTTTGCACTGCTGGGTGCCAGGGTGAAATACTGTTATAGGTGCCTGGCCAGAGGAAAATGCAAGATGCCACTAAATCCATTACATCCATATGGATTCTGCAAGAGACAGAGGGACAGGAGATGCCCAATTTACACCCTTGAGACTGGGCTAGACCCAAAGAAACACTTCCACTTTGTTGGCACTGATAAAAGATTGGAGGAGCAAAGAACAGAGGACTGTTAATGGACAGTGAAGTCTGGTGTGCTTTGTGGCACAGTTATTTGCACCTAGGGAAAAGCAGGCAGCAAATTTGCTGGTGCCAGCCCTGCCAACCCTGACAAGTCCTTAAGTGTTACCCTGGCTTCTGGTACACAGATGGTTTGTTTGAATTTCTAGGGAGCAGGTCGTATCAGAAACTGAACTCTTGAGTCCTGAAAGACTAGGGCAACTCCACTGCAAAGTGTTTCAAAATAGCCACAGCTGGCTTTCCCCAATCTCTGACAGAGGCTGAAGACTGGAAAAAGCCTTTTCTTTGGGCAGACAAACCTTTCCCTCTGCTGAGGTGGCTCAGCATCCCTGGAGCATCCCATGTGCTCCTGAGGATACTTTTTTCTGCCGTTCCTGGAGCAGTGCTTGTGCTCCCTCCTAGCCAAGCTGATGTAAATGCTGAGCAGAGCCAGCAACAGCTGCCCAGGACTGACTCTGGCAGCAGGTGCTGCCCTATCCCAGCACCAGCAGCAGCCCAGCCACCTCTGTGAGACCAATTGATCCTCACTCCTCCTCCTCACACAACCCAAGCCAAAGACATCTTTTGGAGTTGCCCAACATTGCTGTCCTCTGCTGCCAGACTCCCAAGGAGCGCTACCTACCACTCTCTCAACAGGCGCTCTGGCAACCCAAGCTGTTATTTCCTAGGCTGTTGAATTCGTTCTTGCACTGGCATCACCATGCACCTCCCGATTCCCACAGCACGTCTCAGTTGTCCCCAGCTCTTCCCTGGCATCTCCACTCAACAGCAGCATAAGCCAGTCATGTTTTGGCAAAGGGGTACCTACAGAGCCCCAGCTGTAGCCTTGACTTAAAAAAAAGCACATGAAAACAATAAGGCAGCCTGGTGAAGCAGGCAGCCCCAACAAGGCTGAGCAATGCTGACCACTGGGATCCATCACCAGGGTTAGGGGTGGCACCCATGGAAGCCCTTTCCTCCACAGCAGCAGCTTGCTGCGAACAGGCAACTGAGCCAAGAGAACAGTAGTTCTTTCTCTATATTGACTGAAGGCTGCCTTATACCCCACAGGCCCTGGGGGACTAGAAATAAGGATGAACACCAGGTCAGACATGTCTCCTGGTCACAGCCGTGAACACATCTGCCTCTTCCAAGGGCTTGGAGTCACCAGCACAGCCCCAAAATCCACTCTAACACATGCAGGTGAGGAGGGAGCAAAACCCCAGGTCGGCCCAGCAGGCTGCAGGGTCTGAGGAGGAGGCTCAGAAATGCTCAGCCTGAGCTTTCCATCATCTCTTTCTCAGCTGACCATGACTGCTGGTGTCTGACAGCCAGAGACCCCATGGGGCCATCACAGGTACATGTTGGAGGAGACCAAAACACCCTTTCTCCCTCCCCAAAATGCCATGTTTATCTGAACACCAGCTTATGTCAGATCTAAGAAAAAACCCACACCTGACAACATCTGCAAAGAGAGTCATTGTGAAACCCTGAGAGACCAGCAGGCAGAGCAGGTTCCCAGCCCCTTCCACCAGCTGGGAGCACAGTCATCAGTCACTGTATGGGGCATCTACTTTGTGCTTTGCTTTGCTGTCCATTATTTTGCAATCCCAGGAAGTACCTTGCCATGTTGTCAGCAGCCCACTGCGAGTTCCAGGAGAGCAGCCACAGCAGATCTCTTCCAAGGTGCTCCCATCCACTACAGAGGGACAAAGCAATCAGGGAGCAGACGAGGAACACACGGCTTTCCCATTGTGGAGAGACTGCTGGGATTTGTTGGAAGGCATCCAATTAGTTAACAAGCACTCCAGAGCTGAGTCTGGTCTGGAATCAGCAATTAATTACCACAAGGCAAGTGAGAGTGAATATATTGGAGGAACCTGCATCTGTCCTAGGGGTGGACCTAGGAGAGGGTGTGTCCAGCAAATCCATACTGAAATGCGGAGGAGCACCTGGCAACAAACAAGCGGGATGATGTGGATCCTGAAAAGATGCACAACACCAGGAGTGAACACCAGAACTGGCCCCCAACCCACGTGTCCTCTACTAGGAACTGGCACAGCTTAGAGCCCCCAGCTCTGGGGCTGGTCTTCCCCATCAATCCCAGCCTGTCACAGGCAGCACATGTGCTGTGGGCAGACAGACGGTGAACACTTTGTTTCTGATGAGCAGTGATGGAGTAATTAAGTGAACAAGACACATCAGCTTGGCTGGGTGCCTTCTGCTTCCACCGTCCGCAAACACCACAGTTTTGGAAATCCTGGAATAATTCCCTCGTATTCATTTTCCTCATTAGTCTTCTGCTCTGGGTTCCTGAGCATGCTCCAGTGCAGGAGGACACATCAGCTTCCAGGTCCAAGGTGGCTCAGAGGAGCCGGGCTGTCACCAGCAGCATCAGCCCTCTTGGATGCAAGAAGTCTCCCACCAGGTTCTCCTCACTGAAAATCAATTTATTTGCTCTGGGAAGAAGGACAATACCTCCTCCCAAGACATTCACACCCAAGCCTCGCAGCTCCTCGTTACCATCCGCCTCTCCGGAGCATGTCCCCATGCAGCAGGAGCTGCGGAGCAGCTCTGCATCCAGCCCCTGTAATAAATTAGCCAGGGATTCGGGCATTTCGGCGCAGCTGCCTCATCCTCTGCCAGCCTGACAATGTGATTAATTTTGGGTGCAGATGAAGCTCATTTATCAGAGGCACGTGATGGCTGCGCAGGCTGCAGGGGCGTGCGGGGAGCCCCAGGGTGCGGGGCAGAGTGGGAGCAGAGGCAAAAGGCAAGGAGGAGAGTGAGGAGCCAAGGCTGGGGCATCTCTCAGGAAGGCTGTTCACCACGTTGGCTCATGATTAAGCATGCTGGGGAAGAAGAGCCCGTGTGGGAAGAGAGTTTTTATCTCTGCTAACACACATGGCTGCATCTGGTGAGAGATGTGCAACGGGAGGGGTGTAAGAGGATCGGGGAGAAGAAGCCATGAGCCAATTACCATGCTTCAGGAGAGGCAATTCTACCCCCACAGCCACTTCTCCCCCCGCTGCCCCCTCATCCAGTCCATTTTCCACTTTCCCCTCTTTTCTGAGGACTGGTGGGTCCTGTTCTCCCCATCTCCACTCTGCAGCCACAGCCACTTGCTCTTTGCTGCTGGCAGGAGCGTGGCCAGAGCTGCTCCTGCAGGAATCATCTGTGAAGGCAGAGCTGTTATGTTCACTTCCTGATGTAACACAGCCCCGACAGAGAAAAATCACTTGGCCAGTTCATCCACCCATTGGCTGGAGTTTTGCCATGTGCTGGAGTAGCACCCAACACAGCAATGCTGCTCGCTCATCACAGCACAGCTCTCCCGAGGGTCTGAGCTGCTTCCAGCTGAGGCTGCCAAGGTCACAAGCAAAGCATCATGGATCAGGAGTCTCTCCACAGTTTTGGAGTTAGGAACAGGTTTTGTGGTGAGCTGATGCCACGCCAGATGCCCTCCATTAAGATGGATGCACAGGGAGAGGACATCAGGGCAGTCCTCTAGGCACCAGGATTCACAACCTGCGCTTGCCCCTTGCCGTGGTTGGATACCCTCCAGATAGTGACGGTCCCATCCCAGAACAGGTCTGTCTCACAGCAAGTCCATGCCAGCAGCACCCAAAACCCTGAGATCACCACAACAACCCTCCCTTTGAGAATTTTAGGCCCCAGCTAGCGAACCATTTGCTGCTAAAGAAAAGAAAAACCCTCAAGTTCAACGGGGCCGTGCAGGCCAGGACAGTGGTGGCCAATCCTTGAGCACACTGCCTTCCATGGGACTGAATTATCAACCCAACAGATAGCATCAAAGAGAAATGCTGCTTTTTTGATAAATACGTATTTTTTTAAAGAGAACACAGCAAGAGGACAAAGGTGAAGATGACACAATACATGGCAACTGCGCTGACTGCGAGACAGTCCTGCTGATTTATCCCAGCACAGAAGCAGGACCCTTTCTGCTGGGTTAAAGGTAAGGATGGAATACCCATGGGGATTTTAGAAGTGTGAAAATATCAAACACTGGATGGCACAGGGACTTAGGCCCAAGAAAGCCCAGAAATTTTATCCTTCTACCCACTGGGTTCCCCAGGATAAAGTCAGCCAGGGGGCTGGTGGCAGAGAGGGTGGCCTGAGAGGAGCCCTATTCCTGGAAAGGTTACAGGTAACGACACTAGCTTGCAAACAGGACTGCAACCTCTGACTTTTACATTTCTTCCAAGTCCTAAATGCTCCTCTAAGCCCGGCTCCTCTGCAAAGGTCCCCAGGAAGGCTGTGCTCTCCTTCGACCCATCACTCCACTTTCTTATTGTTCCAAAGGACCACAAGTCCCACCCAATGGCAGAGCCCTCCCAGCTTTTATTACAATCATTGTGCCAATCACTCAGTTGAAGTTTTCAGTTCCCATCTGACAAAGTTTACCCAGGAAGGATTAAAGATGCCCACACAGTTTCCCTTTGTGGATTACGGAAAAGCAGAGATATATGTATTTCAGCCTATTTTTACACAGTGGGGAAATAATTTGTGCCAGGGTGAAGCATGCCAGGAGCTGGCTCCTTAAGAGAGGCTCACTCAGGCTCTTACATCTGCCTGGGGAGCAGTGATGGTGCCTGGCCTCACTGCTCCACCAGCACCACACAATGCTTTCACACTGGCATGCACTCAGCAAGGAGAAAAGTGATTGCACTTACCAGAGCCAAAATCCTACAAGGACCTGCTGGCAAGGCAAGAAACCTGGAAAGGAAGAGAAAGAGAGAAAGAGAGATGTGTTTCAGTGGGTTGGCTATGGACAGCAGCAGGTGGTTTAGGAGGGTAACCGTGGAGTGCTGGTGGGGCCCAGCCCTACAGGACAAATTGTCCCACAGCAGCACCCTCAGACAGGGCTGTGCCACTGTGAGCAGGAAGGAAGTGACCTGCCCTTGCATTGCACCAGGACCATCTCTATTACAGGGCCACCTAAATTCACCGAGCCCTGCTCACCAGGCTCTCCAGGTGCTCAGCTGGCATTGGCGGGGCCACAACCTGCCGCACACAGTGGGAACTCAACCAAGGATTAAAGAGCCATTCGCTGCTCCCATCCTGGTATGAACACAGGGCTGCCCCATCAATGTTCTCCTCTCATCAGCTCCTGGAGCGCACCATTCAAATCTGTGCTAAGGAGTCACAACAACGCACCTGGGAAACTATAAATATCTGTGAAAAATCTCCCCATAAATCCACATGAAGGGGAATTTACTGCGCTTTCTTTAGAGATTTCTCCGGGTGTTCCCTATTAAACCACTGTGCTTGTTTGCATAAGTATTCCTCAGACAGTAAAGTCTTCCCTGCCATCAGTTATCAGCTCTGCAAACAGGAGCAGCACCAGGCATGGGACGTACAAACACCCAGCTGTAAAGATGAGGGACTGGCTCCTCACCTTGAAAAGAAACAGAGGATATTAATTGCTTAGTGTAACCACAGCACACTCTCAGCAAAGACAGGGTGAACTGGTAGCCCTGACATGTACAGAACATCTGGGAAAAGGGAAACAAGCCCAAAAACTCTTGGTTATGCTCTCAGGGTGTGCCATACAATGGCAATGCTATGGCAGGAACAAGGATTTTTCACATTATTGGGGAGAAAAGTATCAAAAGGAGAAGAAATGCACAAAGGCTGGAATCAGCCCAGCTACCCAAAGAAACTGCTCTAATACATTGTCCAGCCCATACCAAGGCCACTACAGAAATTAGAGAAGGAAATACTTTGGCTGACATAGCAGCAACGAGTACACTTCCTAGTGATAATACATCAGTTATCAGGCCTCCCCAACAAGAAATGCTGACCCAGAGCCTTGTTAAAGGAGGTAATACCCAGTTCAGATGCCTGCTGGTCTGATCTGATGAATGGCTGACCAAATACATCATATATATGCAGAAGGGGTTTGAAAATAAGATAAATATGCTCAATGGTATCAGCCCACGCCTCTGGAAATACAGGTACCTGATATACAACCTGGAGATGTAATTTTAATTAACATGTTCTCATGGAAATTCAAATTGGAACCCAAGTGGGAAGGGCCAAATATCATCTTGCTGTGTCTCTATTTTGCTGTTAAAATTTTAGGAAAAGAAAGTTGGATACGCCATTCTCACATCAAGCAGGTGGAAAGTGGCCAGCCAGCTGACAAATGACTGACTCCTGGAAAAACTCTCACATCAACCAAGAATGAAGTGGGACATCTCACTACTCGTGGTATTATTGACTCTATTACTGCTACAGCATGGCTAAGGATAAAAAATGATGGATGATCCGGATTAGTGGAAAGTTAAAAAAATCCAAAAGGAAGATAGTTTTCCTAGATTACATAGGAACAAGGTTCCCAATTCCTGAAACTTCCAATAGGAAGGCTCTCACTTTCTGCTGTCAATCAGATAAGGTTTATAATTTAGCCTTGACAGAGGGAAGCAGTAGGGACAGGTCTCATTGCCTCAATAATATCACTTGCTGCTCAACACTTAATACCAGTTGTTGCAAGATGACAGATAATAGTTTTAAGAAGTAATAGTAAAGAAGTTAATGTCACTTGTGTACGTGTTAACCCAGGCCTCATACCCTTTCTCTGCTGAGCCCCCTTCAAAGCAAACAAAAAAGGGATGCAACTGGTATTACAGGGACAGGGTTGGGAGTCCTAAATGGTATAGATGTTGAAGTACTCCTAAATAAACTAAGTGCAACAACAAGTGATTTAAGGAAATTAGAACACCCATTGTGATCCTCTCTATTAGTACAGGGAACTAATCAATGGCTCTTATCTAATACATTGCTTCGGTGGGAGAAAATTAATAAGAGAGACCACTAGCTGATTGTAGAGACACTTGGAACGGTCCAGGGCAATCTTTCACCCACTCTTAGCTGCATCCACACTCACCTGTGGATGCACTCTACAGGGGCACATTAGGGTGCCTACATGAGGGTAGGTGAAGGAGGCACCTTACCCACAAGAGATCTGAAAAGCAGTTTGGGACAACACAACTCAGTTTGAAAGAGGATTTCAACCCTTGTGGTATTTGGCCAGTTCTGACCCCATAAAAATAAGGTCACAGTTTCTGTCTCAGTAATATAATGCTCCAGTATATGCCATATACGCAATTGCTATTTCAAATCACAGTGGGATCATTCTCTTTCCAATAGAACGTAAACTATGGATAACACAAAGCGAACACATATGGCTAATAGTTGATGTTTCTGGGAACAACAAGGAGTCATTTGTTAAAGTAACACCATTAAAGCCCAAGAAATGTCTTGACACTGAGCAAAATATTTGTCACTTTTGAAACACATGCCAATGAAACCCCTAAAACTATACTTATATATATTGGAAAAGGATGTGTTTTCTTAAGAGCTCTTTCTGGTTTTATTTTTGTAGGTGATATTATTGTAGATACAAGTAATCATTCAAATATTTGCATTTGTAACTTTACTAGAATTATAGGGTATGATTTTAATTATACAGCTCCTGTTACATCCCACCAGTTGTTACAGGCTAATTATACACTAGTTAAAGACTCGTTACCTATTTTGACTGGAATTAATCTTAATGCTGGTAAGGAAATTATCACAATGTGGTGACTTATATAAACTATTAAAACGTATATGAATTGATGGAAAAAAAAATTCTAATCACTGCAAACCATAATGTGGACAAAATGTGGTGCGTGTTTGAAAGAGGGAAAAGAGATGGAGAACACTGGTGGGAAACTCTCCTAGGGTGGTCATCTACAGCCATAGGAATTTATAACCTCCTGCTCCACCCAGTGGTAACCGTACTAGCTTTAAGTCTATTAGGTTTGGTGCTTGTAATCATTTTGTAGATATGATTATGCAAACCGATCATGCTTTTCGAAAGGCTTTGCAAGCCTTGCTAAATGTATTAGCAGGAATGCTTAATAAAAACAAAGGGAGGACTGTAAAGAAATAAAGGATACTAATTGCTTAGCATAACTTAGTGTTAGTAGCTAGATGTGCTGCAGCTTTAGGCCCCATTTCCATCAGATGTCACCCTGCTCAGCTCCTGCAAGGCTGCCTGGAGAGCATGTTGTATTTCAGCTATGACATTTCTCTGCATGTTTGACATGTCCCTATCATGGCTTCTGTGTACTTCTGCAGAGATGGGTGGGAGACAGGAGAAAATGAATAACACGTTTCCTTCCAGCATGAAATTGTGAGCGTGTTCTCCACTGGGCACAGTTCCCATGTATATGACTCCTGTAGTCTGGCTAATACTGCTATGGATACTGGAGATTAAGGGATTTGGGGCTGTAAAGTCTATTTCATCCATCCAGGCCTGAGAAAGGGAATGTGAGCAGGGAAAAGGTCTTGCAGAAGCCGCTGGACGAAGCAGGGTCTGGCCTGCAGGTGACTGACCATCCCACCATGTCCCCTTGCTGCTGGGGACCTCCCCCAGGCAGGTCTCAGCTTTGTGCAGCAGTGATGTGGAGGAGGGAGAATGCAGATGTCAGGGCCAAAGCCCCTGCAGCCACATCCCCAGGGCTGATCCCTCACCAGTGGCTCCAAAAACCCAGCATGCCACCATCAGGATGCTCCTGACCCTATGCTATCACATTCCAGGAGCACAGAGCCCTCCCTGATGTGGCATGGCAAGGACACAGTGGACACAGTGAAAGCTTTAAACAGTCACAGTGCTGCTGCTGAAAGTGCTCTCCAGGCCTAGGAGAAGAGTTGTTGTCTCTTAGTCGGAGAGCTGATAACAACACTGGTAAATTTCTGCTTTGGCTGAGGCAATGGTCTCTCTCTCTCTGCCCCACGGAGAGGAAAGCTGCAATGCTTTCCACTAGGCTGGACTGTGCTTCCAGCCTGCAGCCCTGCTGCACCCTCAGAGACTTGCCCTGGGATTGAGCTGATGGGGGAAATACCCTGCCCCAGAGCTAGAAGCTGGGTAGCAACCTTCTTTGCAGCCCTCAGATCTAAGAAAGTCTCAAAAATAACTCTCCTATGAAGTCAGAATGCTTCCCAGTTCAGAGCAGGCACAGCCCAAGCCCAACCACCATTCCTGCCCAGAGGGGAAGCCATGGCAATCTCCCTCCAGCTCCTCCAAGACAATGTAATATGAAGCAGAGCAAATACCGAGTTGTTCTGAGACCACTGAGGAGTGAAGCAGAGCAAGGACATGGCTTTAACCCTTACATTATGAGCTCAGACACAGCCTTATACATCCCCAAGTAGCAGAGGAGCTACCTCCACTTTGATCCAGGTTTGAATCAAAATGGAGCATCTCCCTCAGCATCACCCACAGGGCAGCAGCAAAGCAACCTCATTTTTCTCTGCTTTATCCCTTTTGCCACCCACTGTGCGCCCGAGGCCACAGAGCCACAAACCCCGGCTCCCTGCACTCCTTGGTCATGATGTGCTGAGGCAGCCCCCAGCTGTGGGTGCATCCCCCTCCCTAGGCACCCCTGAGGCTGGCAGTGCCTGCCTGCCCTGCCCTGCACAGCTCAGTGCAGCCGTGGCAGGGGGGATGCTCCCTCCCTGCACTGGGGTGGGGATGAGCCAGCACAGAGACAAGGAAATGAGAACCTGCCGGGGCATAATGCCAATTCACCGCCCATTAACTTCCCACAAACCCTCTGCTCCACAGCCTATCTTCCTCTGCTGTGTCCCCTCGCTCCCCCTCCTCCTCCTCCTCCTCCCAGGCTAATGGTCTTTTTGGATGTGAAGACAAACTGTGTAGGTACCCTTGGCTGTGCTTAGGAGCCCTTCTATGGCAGTGTCTGATAGAAGACATCCCTGGCACCCCTTGAGCACCCTCCTGGCACCCATGGGCGACGGGACTGCCCCACACAGCACAGCTCACTGCCAAACACTCTCCTGCTCTCGTGGATTGAATGTCAGGCTCTGAACATTAACTTTTACGACGTAATATATCCAGCACCAACCCACATGGCCAAGAGACACCCCAAAGCTATCACCACATCTGGAAGCGAATGATTGTTTAAACACCCCACACGGTCCTGTGCATGCGGGATAGATTTACTGTCACTTCTTGTAAAATTAGGAAGGGATAAACCAAACAGCTGAGCAGCAATGTCTTCTGGGCAGAGCGGGAGTAGCACCAGCGGTGGCTCAAGGGCTTCAGCTAAAAAGGGAGCTCCAGAATAAACACCAGCAAAGTCACCACGAGGCATCTTTGCTTACAGCTCCTGCATGAAGAGTGGGTTTGACCTGTAAGCCCTCCTGACCCACAGAAGCCCGGCAGAGCATCAGCTGGGTTTGCATCAGCACTTTCTGCAAGCAGCCACATTTCAGTGGTCCTTCACCGCAGGGCAGAAGGGGCAGGCAGCTCCCCTGGGAGGTTCAGTGAAGATCCTCAGATCCAGAACAGATGAAAAGCACTGACAATGAAGCTCACGGGCTGCCCTCTCTGCCGAGGCTGCACTGCCTGCCACGCAGGAATTCAGTGGCCATCTTCAACACAGGCAACAGCAACCCTGTGACTGCCCAGAAGCAGCTTCAGATCATTCCATGCCCACTTGTTCCCCTCGACGCTTCCCTGCCCTGTTTCCCTGGGAGCTCCATCCATGGGCTCACAGCACTGAATTTGCAGAGGAGATAGTTCACCTCTTCAGCAGAGAGCAGGCATTTTTACCTGACAAACTGAGCTCAGCCCAAACCTGAGCTTTCCACCAGAAAATGTTTGCACAAGAAATTTGCATCCAGTCCTTTCCATCAAGAGGCACAGCTTCTTACATGAGCTAGGGGTTTAGAAGACAGAGCATTCCCCAAGGCAGCAGATAAATGCTGGACCAGAGTTAGTGGCTGGAGGCTGAATCTAGACAAACCCAGACTAAAATAAGGACCAGTTGTGACAGTCACAAGGACTATTGCAGCCACTGAGTTAGGAGCAGGAGGAATACTCAGTTTTCAGCTATCTCAAGGGGGAGAGAGGCTGTTCCTCCAAAGGAGGTGCCATGAGGATGCACTCAAGCAACATTCAAAAGTGGAGTCCAGCAGTGGAGGGGCTGGTATCCACCAGTGCTACAGAGCTGTAACGTGATGCTCTGGGATGGCACCAGCCTTTGCTCCACCCAGCAGATCACATCCCTCTCTGGCAGCGCTGAGGCTTGTAAGATGGGAAAGAAAAAGCATTCCTAAGCCCACCTAACCCGCCTATGAGAGCTCATAGCATGATCACATCAGGAACCATCACCCCTGAAGCACCTCCCAGCCCTCACAAAATTCCCCTTCATTGTGGCTCCCACCTTTTATCTTTAAAAACCACAACAGTCAAGCTTAAAAAAAACCATGACAAATAATCCAAGGAAAAGAATACAACAGCCTTTGAAACCCCATCCTACAGCTGAAAGGGAGGGATGGAGGCAAGGCAATAAAGACAGTGTAAAGCCTCATTACCATCAGAAATCCTCTCTTCCTGCCCTTACCTCCCCGCTCATTTCCATATCACAGGGGACACAATATCTTTCTTCTCTTGAAAAACATCCCATTTTTGCAGAGACCGGCTGTCCCTACTCCCAGCACTGGCTTATGGAACTGGGGAACAAAAGCAGGCTCACACCTGCCCTGACAGGCAGTGCCTGTGTGTGAGTCTCCAGGCCCTTATCAGCCTCTTGGGAGCAGTTTTTACCATTATTATTATTAGTCTACTTTATCTTTTTTTTTTTTCTTCTTAGCTTCAAGATCCTTTAGTCAGTCAAATTATACTCAGAGTAGCAGAAGTAGCAGAAAATAAAGCATTATAAGGGGTTCAGGAAGTTATTTTCATCTCAAGGAGCACGTAAGAAAGGTTGACAAGTCTTTATTCTGCTCTTACTGGATAATCTGTAGGTTCCTGGATGATATGGGGAAAAAATTAAAAGCATCAAAAAAAATTACAGGAAGAAGTAAAACTCAGGTCTCTGCATAAATTGAAGTAATGTGCAGCTTGGCTGACAGAGGAAGGCACTAGAGGGTGAAATGTCAACGCCAGGAAGGAAAGGGGTGGCCTCAGCATCCAGACAGGGCTGGGCAAAGGGTGCTGGGTGCAGGGCAGAAGGGTCACTCAGGCCTCTCCAGCAGGTCTTTCCTCCTGCTAAGTGGACCTGTCACATCTCTCCAGCCCAGGGCATCACTGAGCAAAGCAGCTCAGCAAAGGGGAAGCAAAGCAGCTCAGCAAAGGGGAAGCAAAGCAGCTCAGACATCAGTCAGCATCCTGCACACTGCCCCAGACCGCTGGGTTTGTCCTGCTCCTGTCTGGGTGCTCCAATAAAAGCTAAAAGCATCCAGTCGGGCGCAGCAAAATCCTTCTGCCAAGACTTCAGGCTCTCGCATTTACACACACGGTGTGGGGCCCTGGGAGCTCCCAGCATCCACCCAGCAAGCACGGGTGGGAGCAGAGCCAGGGTGCTGAGGAAGGGGCCAGGACCACAGGGCGATGCACAGAGGGGAGAGCAGATGAGGAACCATCTTCCCCTGCCACTGGCATAGGGGGATTAGAGATGGATGCAGACAGTACTCAGTTGCCAAGGGAAGCAGGTACCAGCTGCAGGTAAGCACAAGGCAGTGGGGTTCTGAGTAGCACAAAAAAGGTGCACAGAGGTATTTGCAGCGTGGGACAGCCTTTCTCCCAGCAGCTGTGCTGACAGGGAGGGAATGTGATCCCCCTCTCCATAGCGAGGCCATGGGGGTCCGAGGCAGCCCCTTCCCGGTGTGGCAGGGCAGCCAGTCCGATGCCTCTCCAGCTGTTCGGCGGCTGAGCCACGTGGTGCCGAGGCGGTGCTGTCACCGGTGATTGATGGCACGGTTCAGGGGGAAATAAATTCCCAGGCTTTCGCGGGAGGTGAACTGGGGGGTGTATCCATCTTCAAGATGCTTAATGAATGTGCCACAGCCCGCGGAGTGGCAGCAGATACATCTCTGCAGCCAGCACTCCCCACGCTGTTCCTAGCGAGGTTCAGGCACAATTTAACAGCTTCTTATTGATTTTATTTGTTTCCCAGGCCCTGGCAGTGTCTAGATTGCCCCAGTCCAACAGGAGCCCCACGGTCACAGCGGGGACCCACACTTGATTTTCCCATCCTGCTCCTCATCCCTGGAAGGGGCGATGCAACATCACCAGCCCCAGAGCAACCCTGGGGACAAAACCTGATGTTTGGCCAGGAAAGACTCAGTTTTAGGCTTTTTGAAACACATTAAGGCTTACATGAGCTTCAGCTCCAAGAAAAACCATGATGCAGTATTACTAGAGCATGGTGAGCACTGGCACAGCACTGGGGGAAATGCTGCCCCACACTGCCCTGGCACCAGGCTTGGGGTTGTACCTTTGGAACCCAAAGCAAAATAAGGACCTTGTCAAAGACACCCTTGCAAGATGGACTTTGGAAAGTCCTAGCTTTTATGTAGCATAGCAGACCTTAATTTTCAAGGCAAGAAAAATGGCAATCAGCAGTTCTGGCATGTGGCATGGCTTTGTTTTTCCCTCTTTCCCTTAGGGGATTAAAAAAAGGCAAAAGAAAGAAAAGCAGCAAAGAACAGCAGAGACCCAGCTGACCTTTCTGGCTAAGAGACCTTGTCTGAATCACTGGATGGTAACAATGAATGAAATGCCAGTGCCCTGCCTTATAAATACCAGCTTCCTCTTGGGGTGAAATGCCAGCTTTCGAACATGGAAAAGCTGCAAAGAAAATGTCACCCTCGCCAAAGTGTGAAATGCCAGCCTGCTGCAAGATCCCGGCCTCATGCACAGGGAGATGGGCAGGCTAATGCCTGCTGCAGGGTCCCAAACCTCTCCCATTGGGGGTCTTCTCCAAAGCTCCATAGCATGAAAGGGACAGGAGTTCAGTGTAGGACACCCAGAGCATCAGTCCTCCAGCACAGCATCACAGCAGTGAGCTACTCAGAAAAGCTTCCTTGGGGGATTTTTTTTTCTTCCCTTTTCCAGTGGCTATGAGTTGGTGTGGCCAGTGAGACACACAAATCATGTTTAAAGAATGGTTCAGACAAGCCAAAACAGTTATTTCCAGTTTTTCCCAGTGAAATGAAAAAACAATTGAGCATAAGGAGATTTTGCCACCTAAAAAGTTAATCACAACCAAACTCCTAGTTCCCAGTGAGCACTGTTGTCGCTGGGTTTAATCCTATTTATTAAACACAGGAAACCATCCAACATGCTGCCCACGTGTGAAGAAATGCTTCCCGTGAAGCTGGTGATATTTGTAACATCTCCCATACCCTTCCCAGGGCCAAGTCTGGCTTAATCCAAAGCCATGTTCTCCTTACTTTTCCCTCCACTTGGCATCCTCCTACCCCAATTTCCTGGTACCAGAGCCCTATCACCAAACCTGTGCCAGGTCAGGGCAGCACAGCAGAAGGGACAACCTGGGGACCCTAAGGGCATCACTGGGAACTGTAACTAAACATCACTGCAGAAATGTAACTAAACCTTCCTACCTGATAATAAAATTACGTCGGGAAATGAATGAAGTTGCTTTTTGTCATCTGGGAATCGGAGCTGTTCTCTTTCCCCACACCCACGCTTTTTTCTTTTTTTTTTTTTTCCGTAAATGTGTGAAATAATTTTACCACCTTTTTTTTTTTTCTTTCGGTTACTCCTTCTCCCCTCAGATCTCGCCCTTCCTAGCATTTGAAAATAGCTCATGAAAAGGAGGAGGAAGGAGGGGAATGAAAGGAAGTGTGTGGGGATGCAAGATGGAAGGGAAGAGAAGGGGAAAATGCACAAAGAGTGAAAAATACATGTTTTTCAAAGCAAATCAGAATGGCTGCTCCAACTCCGGCACCTATCCTGTGAAAGAGCTACTAATCTGGCAAGTTTTTCAAGACCATTTGCATCCTGTCATTTGTTAGGCAACACCCAGGAAGAAAGTGACACAGCATGCCTGCCTGCACCTGCCTGTACCTCATATGCAGGCAGCCCTCCCAGCCAGGCGCTGGACTGCAGCAAGAAAACGCAACCTTCCAGGGACCCACATATCATTTATGGTTAGAGCTGCTCAGGAACCTTCTGGATGGATATTTTTCCTTGCAAAAAGACTTACAGCTGGAACTGAAATGGTTGGGAAAGCCACCTCAGGTTTGATAACCTGCCGGTAGAGCAGCAGCATGGCCCCAAGTTATCGCCCAAGCAAGGGAAGGGTCTCAGCCGCCTCAGAGGGACTGGGGGCTGAAGGGTTTCTTTCTCCAGCTGGCACCAGGCTGGTAACCAGGCTGATCCCAGCTTGCCAGCAAGGCAAGCCATTAGCACTGGAGTAGCTCCAGGGGTGGGTTTGTGCCTGACCCCTCTCCCTGCCTGCCGAGTGGGCGATCTCCACAGGAAATGGTTTTAATGCATCAGCCTCCATGTGCATCACGTCCAGGGCTTTTCCCCCAAGTGCTTCTCTGTAATGGATTTAATCTTTGACCCGGAGTGATGCTGCCCTCACAGAGGGCAGCACAGGGAATCAGAATTCTGGTTCCTCCACAGCTTTCCTGCAAGGGAAAGGCAGCCAAGGGTGGGCAGCCCCAGCAGCATCACACCCCTAATGCAAATCTTCTCTAGCCTTGGCAGTGGTGGGGCTGCTGGCACAGGAGGATGGATGCTTAGTGGTAGAGGAGGCACCCAGTGCAATCTTCCCCTCCCACATCCCTTGTCTCCATTTGATATCTCCTCTTTCCCTGCATGGCACCTTCCCCCCACCTGCTCCTGTCCTCTGGGCAGTGTTTCTGGGGCCAAAGGGACGTTTTCCAGACTTTTCCTTTAAAAATACCCTGACAGCCTAATTCACTGCAAAGCAACCACTTCATGTCTGACATGGAGGGGATTTGGGAATTTATGTTAGCAGCAGCACAGAGGGAAATCCGTGGCTGGAGCAGCAGCGGGAACGCTGGCAGCCGCAGGCATTGCCAGCACGGCTGCTGTCAGAGCCCTGGGAAGCCACCCCCCAAACAGCACAGCTCTGCAGGGATGCACAGTCACAGTGCCAACTCCAAAGGATGCTTCCCATCCCAATCAGGAGCATGGCAAGCACTCCTCGCCTTGACAGCATCAGAAGCCAGGAAGGGAACTACACCTCATCCCGTGCCACACCTACACCGGGAAAGCTTGGCTCGGGGTGAGCCTCAGAGAAGTGGCAACACATCAAGGAGAGCCTGGCTGCCCTGGGCCAGGTTCAGGCCAAGCAAAAGCATCCCCACACCTGCCATGAGTGAAGGCAGGAGTCTCCCTCAGTAGCCAGGGGGGTAAAGGAGTTCACCAAGCCTGATAGGCAGTGATGCCCCAACCCAGCAGTCTGCAGGAGCTGAACAGGACCACCTTGAGATGGCAGTGGGACACTGAACATCGCTCCAGCTGAACACCCAAGCCCAGCAATCTGCTTCTTTCCTTAGGAGATGTCACCCTGCAATGCTCTCTCTTCCCACCCTCCCACAAGGACACTCATTTTTTCCAGCTGAGCTGAGGAACAAAAAAATCATCACCCACTCCAAGTAGGTGGGTTGTCAGCGGCCAAGGAAAAGATGCACTGTGTTTGGCGATGGTCCACAGAGATAACTCAACAAAGACAGATGATAGGCAGTGAAGCCACCCTTTCCAATAATATCACTGCGTGGCACACGGATCACTCTTGCTCCAGAGATCTCATGAACTGCGTAATACCCCTGTTTCCAGCACACAGTGATGCTGCTTGCAAAGCTAATCATTTTCTAGGGTATCTTCATTAGCCATTAAACACTCTGCTTCTGGCCTCCTGCATTCCCACCAAAGGGCCTGGGCCACATCCTGCTCTTGTGTACAGCAGTGTAAATGTGTGTATGCACACCTGAAATCACGTTATGGATGCCACACCAGTGTACAAACGTGCTCTCAGATGCTCACAGGCGCATCGCTCCCTTCACCTCCAAGGTGACAACAAACCTGCGAGACCCCCACCCCACCTCATCGATGTAACCTGGGTCTGACACAGTTCCTCGTGCACAACCCCAGTTTTTAGCTCCAGCAGTCTGCATAAATCCCTCCTCTCCTGAGCTCAACACGAGGCATTTCAACTACTGAGCCTCAAAATGAGATGCAGCACCTTTCAACCACATGTCCCCTCATGCCATGAACCAAGAGGCAAACACTGAAATACACCTCAATCCTTGCTTGCAGAAGAGCCTCTTTCCAGAGCAGCAAAATTATTTTATTATAGGAAAAGTCCAACCAGGAACAATGCTGAAAGCCCTCACAAGCCATGTGCAAATAACCACATGTTAACAGCCAGTCAGATGGCAGAGCAGGCCAGAGCGACACAGGCTTCAACCAAAAACACCAGCTCTGCCCAAGGCACGGCCAGCACTGGGCTTTCCATGTGTCCAGAGCCCCCATCCTTCTTCCTGCTTCCCAGAACCTGCCAGTACGGTCCCTTCATGTTTTACCCTGCTGTGGGGCTCTGCAGCTCTCCCCTAGTCCAGCCCTGAGAGTCCACATTCCTCTGCACGCATGTGAGAGCATCAAAAACCTTCTCGTGTTTCAACACAGAGTCCCACTTGGCCAAACCAGATTTTTCCCCAAGAAATGATGTTTTCATGGACGTTTTCCAGCCAGCTAGAAAGGCTCACAGTGCCTGCCAGCACTTGCACTGCCTGGGTTCCCCTGGGTTCCCCAGGGGTCTGGGCCAGACCTGGAACAAGCATCTACCCTGCCTGGGAGGTGACTGGCTGCAAAGCTGGCAGCTCAGTCTTACAAAGCCAGGCCAGACATGGGGTTTCCACACTCCATAGCTCCCAGCCCTTCCGCATCTCTCACTTGGGATGTAAGGTGGCAGGGAAGCGCAACAGCCCGGGATGGGCCCAGCTCTCCCACTGCCACCAGGTTTGGATGCGGGGCTGATTAGAGGGATTAAAAACCAGATCAGCAGCAAGCAGTGGGAGGGATGTGCTGGCAGGGGCCAGGCTCACTGGCCTGCAGGATACCACGAGGGGATGTTGAAAGTAAAGAAAGATCTGAGCGGGCATTGCCGCCTGGCTCCGTCTCTAACAAGGGACAGAAACAACCCACAGTCAGCAAAGAGCTTCCAGATGAAAGCAGCTCCATTCCCGGGATCTTGTTATTATTTCACAGATGTTTCTCACATACCTATTCTTTATTGTTATTTTTGTAAGGTCACTCATAGCTCTGGATGAATGGGGCCTCTGAGACGGCAGGAAAGGCTCCTGGGGGCTGTCCATGGCACTGGCAGGGCCAGCACTGCCCAAACATGCAAACTTCACCTCCGAGGATGCTAAAATGTACCAAGCAGCAGGCTTTGGCAGCAAATACCCTGCACAGGACCTCAGCCCAAGTAACCAGCCCCTTCTGCTCCTCACCAGCAGGATGGGCTTTTCAATGGCTGGTTTCTCTGGGAATTGCTGAAAAATCCCAGTGTGAAAAGCACCAGCAAAGAGCAAATTGCTGTGACCCAGCCTTTACCTCTGCCTCCAGGCAGGATTGCCATAAGACAATCTGAAATCCAGGCTGAGGAGATCCTGCCTCGTCTGCCCCAAATCTGGCAGGGAAAAAAAAAAAAATCCTCCCTTCTTGAAAAGCTAAAGCTACTAAATGGCAGCCAGCCACAGATCTGTCTGTCTTTGCAAAGCCCTGAGTGGGATGGCCTCAGTCAGGATCACTGGGCAAAGGGACCCTGCAGGGATGGGTTGTCCTCCTGCTCTAAGCTGGGCACCCAGCCTGGTCCTTGGCCACTCCCAAACCCTTACTGAGCATTTGCAGGGTTAGCACAACAGCTGAGTGGCAAGCGAAGACTAAAAGAGGGAAAGGATTAAAAATAGATTCCAGTTTTGTTTCAAATATTGTAAAATAAAAGGTCCTGCAGCAACCACTGAGGAACCAAAAAGCACACCCACATCTTGGGCCGCAAGACAGCTCAACAGCAGATGTATTTTTCATTAAAAGACTATTTAATATTGCAGGTTCCTGCTGAAGACCTGCTTTCTTGACTCTGGCTGATTGCCGGGGAACAACTTCTTTCCCCTCCCTCGCCTGGTGGAGCAGGGCTTTGCTCCCACAGCCCCAAGCATCCCCTTCTGCACAGTGTCCCCTGCCTTGATGTCTCCAGGAGCATTTCTGTCCCCCACCAGCATCCCCTTGCACATGCCCAGCACTGGCGAGAAAGCCCCCCATCCAGACAAGGGGAGCAGTATGGTGCCATCAACCTGGCAAGTGAAGGTAAACAAGACACAAATTATCCAGCATTAATAAAAAAAAGAAAAAAAAAGAAAAAAAAGAAAAATTAAGGGCAAGAATGGTCCCAACTGCACAAGCCCAACGGCTGGCAGTAAAGGGAACTCATTTCCCCCTAATGAGAGACAATTACACTTTGTTAACTCAAACTTTTGCATTTATCACCTTTGCACCATCTCTGTCTGCCTCATCACCGTCAGGCCACGATAATGTATGAAAAACAGTTATTTATCACCCAGCATCTCACTCAGTAAAGACACATGGTGCTGTAGGAATGGATTTACCCCACGCCCAGCTCCCAGCACAATAAGGCTAATTTAGACACCTTCCTTTCTCCTCTCTCCTTTTATTTTAAGGATTTAAGGTGTGGGGCTCAGCAATTGGAAACGACAGGTGTCTGCAGGCAAAATATCAAGTGAAATCTTCTTTGCTCCTGCCTGCTTCTCTGCCCGTGATGCTCCCCTTGGGTACCCACCCCAGAACCTGACATCTAGTGGGGCTGCACTGGAGCACCTGGTCCTGCCAGCATCTGCTCATGGCATTTTTGGGCTTCAAGAAGCAGCACAGGAGCCACCGACAGAGGGGGACATCTCAGCGGCAGGGGCTCGAAGCAGGCAATAGCCTCTCTCAGTCCCCTTCATGTTGGCTTTGGTGTCCCCTATGTTTCCCCAACACGCTGTATTTGATTGGAATCGTATGCAAAGAGCTGGCTCTGCCTCCCACGCAGCTGTTGACTGTGCAGCAGGGCTCTGTTTGTTCGAGATTTGCTTTGCAAGAGGGGAGGAGGGAGCAGCAGGCAGCACTGCGAGGAGGTACGTTGCTGGATCCTGCCATTTTTAAAAATTAAAGGAATTGCAATGAATTAATTCTTAATTAATTAAAAGAGGCTTCAAGACTGAGAGATGCAGGATGCAGAGGAGAAGAAAAAAAAAAAGGCAAAAATCCCTGGTCGCTGGACACATTTCTTCTGGTAGAGAAGCTTTTTAGGAGATTAAAAAATTCATGTTGCGATGATTTTGCAGGAGGCAGGCTGGAGCCCAAGTGGTGCTACCCCCATGGGTGCAGCCCCCAGCCTGCCTGCTCCTGGTCCTCCAGCCCAGGGCCCAGCCCATCCCTCGCAGAGGGACACTGCCTGCAATCAAAGGAGTGGCGCCGGAGCCAGCCGCCCACAAAAGTCCCCGGGGCTTGCCGGCTTGCTGGAAGAGGAAATATCAAACCTGTCTGGAAATCAAACAGCAGAGTCGGAACAGAGGGAAGAAAAGCAACACAGGAAACCAAACCTAAGCTGACACCCTTTGTAATTGAAAACACCCAATGTGGAGAATCATCGCTCGGGGGACAGCATGCTCTCTCAGTGGCACGCAATGGAAATCCAAAGTGACTCCGAGCCGGGAGCAGCTTCCCCAGACACCGCTGGCCATCAGAGAGGGCCTGAGAGGATGACTGCCACTGCTCTCATCTGCAGGATTCTGGCAACAAGCTCTGAGGAATGCAGATGTAGTGTGTGATTAAAATCCTGTTTGCTGGGGACATGAAGGACATCGAGCTCATGCCAGGGGGATGGAAGCCCATGGGCTCTTCCACCACCAGCAGCAGCGAGGCAAACACCTCCCTGGGGAAAAAGAGCCTGACCACTGGAAGAAATCTCCCCTACGATTACCGAAAAAAGCCCTGATGGAGACCAAACCTCATGTGTCAGCCTTACAATGCTGTCCTCTCTGCCACCCAGCTGGCAGCAATGAGCAACAACCCAGGGAACCTCCTGGTTAGCCCAGAGCACCCACCAGCTACGCACAGAGGAAAGCCAGCCAGACACCCGAGGGTGCACATTCCATGGCTCACTATCACCTCATTTGAAAGTGTTATATTTTATCCTGAACTTTAATAAAAGCCATGTAAAAACAACAACAAAAAAATAATAGGTGCTCAAATGGGAAATGGGATGCCATTTCTCTGCTCATCGCTGCAGTGATCTCTTGCTGATCTCAAAGCTGAAGCCATACTTTAAAAATATTCACATCTGCCAGGCACTGTGGGAGCAAGACCTCTGGCAATTCACCATAAAAATTCATACCAGAACTGCAAAGCACAGGTAACAAAATGCATTTGCAATCCAACTGGGAAGGCCAAGGCAGGTAGAAACAGAAAGTGAGGAAGGAAGGGACTGGGCAGATGCTGGATGCTCACATCCCCAGAGGCTACCCTGCCCCAGTCTGGGGCCACCACTTCTGAGGCTGAGCAATGTGGCATCCCTGGAACACACAGGGCACCAACAGAGACCTCCCAAAGGCTTCCCAAGCCCACAAAGGAAAAGAACAGGAGCTTTTTTCACGTGACATGAGATTTTCCACCCTGACCTGCTCACAGCACACACCTGGAGGGTTTGCTGCCAGGCCAGGCCCAAGCACAAAGAGGTGGCTGCAGGGGAGGCATTCTCAGCCACCATCCCCGAGCCACCACTGCTGTTCTGGAGTCACCACCACAGCTCCATCCCCGCGCATCCACAGCCACCACTGCAGCGTGGGCGAGGACGGGAGACGCACTGCGGGCGGGCAGCCATGGGAGCTGGCGCCTCATCCTCCCTACCCAGCTCCGTCCCAAGCAAGACAGTGGAATTAAGCGCAAGTTATAATTAAGACTGGATGTTTGAAGAGAAACATAATCTCCGTTCCGTGGGATTCGCCGGCACAACAGTAATTAACGTCTCATTAACATTCGCCTAATTAAGCAGTTTATGAAAGTGGATAGATTTGCATACTGCTCCACTTCAGCTTCTGTGCATCCAGCTACATCCAGGCACCAGAGTTAACCCTTCCAGGGCATTCCCAACCAAATTCCCATCCCTGCAAGACTTCCCAGCCTCTCCCTGTGAGGACAAGAGCTGCTGTGGCTGCACATCTCACTGCACAGTGCTACCCAAAACTGGATAAAAAAATCTTTCCATTGCCCCTCTTCTAGCCAAACATCTCCTCTCCGTTACCTCTTTTCCAGAGAAACCCATCCTAAGCCTTTCCAACTTTCCCCATTGGTTTTCTGTTTTTAAAACCCTCAGCTGGTTTCAGTGCTTTCCCCCAGATTCTCAACACATTCATCAGGAAGCAAAAAAAAGATCTGTAAGAGTTTCTGAAGATGGGGAGAAATGTCTCCTAAAACATTTTGTGCTATATACTCATTCCCAAATGTTCTTCAATGTTTAAAAACAATGACTTCGAGATTAAAGAGACACTCCAAATTCTGAACATCAGTTTAAAAGCAGGATGCAACAGGATGTCTCAGCAGCTCCCAAAAGGTTTTTGCCATAGGGACTATGTTCCCGCTCTCTTAGAGTCTTCCCCTTGTTGGAAGGAAAGGCAAACCAGAAAACACAGTGACAACATTCAGCTGATGCCCTGTCCTTCTCGGGGACAGCAGGACACCCACTCCCAGATGGATCTGGGAGCAGCCCATCAAATAAGATGCATCACACACGCATCCCCTTCACGATAAGTCACTTGAAGTGCTGGACATAACATTTTCTGCTGCTCATACTGGCTTTCTCTTCTGGTGTTGGATTAGTAAAGCTGCTGCATCCATCACACACTTAAAAAGACCACGTGCAAATCCGCCTCCCCCTGGGGCATCTCCTGAGGGGGAAAAATGAGCTCTCTAGTTAGTGGTTAGCTTGGAGATGAGATGCAACTTTGCAGCAAATACAGTGGGAGAGAAAAATTCATGACACAGCCTTTCATTGAAAATCAATAAAGCCCAGACCTGCCTGTGATGTACGCACTCAATTTTTTTTCCCTGCTTGGCTCACTGCATCTTCACCACCAGCCCTCTTGGATCAGACCAGGTCCTTGCTGGAGGACACAGTGTCCCTGCCCACCTCTACAGTCTGGGTCGTGGTCCTGATGCCACCAGAGCCATGTTAGCATGGGGTTGTCACCTCCCTGACCCTGGCAGTCCCAGGCCCTGGCTGCAGCAAGCCACGCTCCTGTTTCTGTGATCCAGTCCCACAGCATCCCTCCCACAGCGTGGCCAGGAACAGAAGCCCAGCCATGTTCTGTGGCAAAGGCCATTCCAAAGTTTCCTTCCATCTCACAACAGGTTCCTACAGCTACAGCAAAGTGCTGCGCCAGGGCAACGCTCCAGATTCGCAATTGGAACATCTCTGTCTTGGAAGAACATCTTAATTTTCCCCTGTCCCCAGCAGCCAAGAAACCTTCCTGGAAGTGGTGATAACCTGAGCCATCCTCCTGAGCCAAGCTGGGACATCCTCCAGCCCCACCTGAGCCCTACCCACAGGATCCCCATTATTCATTTTGTCCTGTCCCCCCTTCCTCTCTGAAGGGGGCTTTGAGAGCCCTGTGAGGCACACAAAAACCCTGCAGATTTAGATGTTAAACTCTGCCTTTAACCATTTTTTCTTCCTCCCCAAATCTCCCTGATGACGCAGAAAACACTTCCAGAAGGAGGAGGGGCGTGCTGTCCCTGAGCTTTGCCCACCCCCAGCTAATAGGGGACCCCAAAATTCTGGGGAGATGGAGAAGAGGCTGCTCCCTCCTGATGCTCAAGTTGCATCTTCAGGCATCCCTCCTGCATCCAAATCTGCACCCGAGCCAGGAGGCTGGCTGTGGGATGCAGGCAGGATGCAGACAGGGGAGATGCAGCACAGCATCCCCTCCCGCTCTGTCCTCCCTCCAGCTCTGCATGGATCCCACACTGCCACCCTCACCCAGAGCCACCACTGGACAGAGGCAAAGAGCCCAGGCACAAGGGAAAGGGGTCGATGCCAACCCAGCCCTGTCGGTGGCTCCCTTTGGCATGGGGCTGGCTGAGCCTGGCTGTGAGCAGAGCAGCTGAGGGGCTGCCTGGGGAGAGGTGGGTGCCCCGCTGTGCTGGGGGCTCGTGCCAGGCTCTGCAGCACAGCCTGACCTACTTTCTCCAAGCAGCACAGCCACACCAGCCGCAGCGGCAGCACAGGGTTTCTTCTCTCCTCTACCACACACAGACGCCTTCTCACAAACCGGCAGTGGGATCGTGGCAGGGTCCACTCTGTACCGCGATCTCACAGCACTGATTGTCCTCTCCCTCACCTCCAGCCTGTCGTGCTGCCATTGAATGGGTGCCCTCCTTTCACTACCCTTCCCTGAAAAATTCACGGCACATCTCAGCCAAGAGGAGGATTTATTGATTGTCTTATCTGTGTCTAATCCCAGCCGGAGCGCCGCGATAAACGAAGATCGCTAAATAAAATGCCTTCCTGCAAGGTCTCTGTGTCGAAAGCGTCTCATTGCCAGCGGGGTGCAAAGTGGGGAGCAGCCCCTCAGAGCCCCCAGACCCACTTGTGCAGGGAAGAGCAGCCCACGATGGCAAAGGCCATGAAAGAAAGAGTAATGTGCTGTGCTGTGAACGCCCATCTGAAGCTGAGGGCAGGGGTGGGGGACAAACCAAACCCCAACCACTCCATCTAAATCAATGGTAAGGAGTTTAAACGCTGCTTCACTGCAGTTCAGGGAGCCCTAATTCCAGGCATGACCTGAATCTCTTTAAAAGGAGAAGGGAGGGGAGGAAGGCAGGCAAGGAGGGGAGGAAAGCCAGAAATGCCAGGGATGCTAATTTGTCCCTGTTTCCTCTCTGTAGAACAGCATCTGGGACAAAAAGCGCCTGCTGAAGAGCAGGGACCCCCACAGAGCAGAGATCCAGAGGTGCATGCTCGCAGCAATCCCCGTTACCCAGCCTGAACTGCAAATGCTCAATGCAAGAGTGGGCAGGATGACAGATGCTGCTGTCTTTGCAGAAAGAACCTGGGGTGCAACAGGCCCCCTCCTTGGCACCAACAAGCCAGCCCACCCCATCGTGAGGAGGGAGCAGGGGGGCTCAGCCCAGGCACAGTGTGGCTGTATCCAGGTCAGCTGGTGAGCCTGCTAGAAAGCATGGGCTTGAGCTATGAAAAGCACGAGCAAGATGCTGGGGAGCATCCTAGACCGGCAAGGAAGAGGTTGGGATGGCCCAGCCCTCTAAGTGAGCAGTGCCAGGGTGGCGATGGGCTGCACAGGATCATAGTGGCCACACGGGACTGTGAGCAAGCACCCTTCTCCCTGGGATTTCCAAAGTAATGATCCATGAGACAGCACTGACTAAGAGTTACTGCTGGTTTTCCAAAGGGAGATGGGGTGTGGAGAAGGGGGACTGAGGTTGCCAAGGCAGGGCTGGCAGCTGGAGAGATGCAGTTTGGTCCCTGCAGCCCTGACCAAGGAAGTGGAGGAGGAGGAGGAGGAATAACCATCTCCTGCACCCTGCTGGTTTGTGGTACCAAGTGGCAGTGCTCCTTCAGCAGGGAGGTGCCAGCCTGGAACCCTACTCTACATGGAAGTAGACATCCTGGGTGCACTGGAACAGGGACAAACCCATCAGCCTGACAATCCTGTCATCTCTGTCGGTTCTATTCCCGTATAAGGCACATGCACGTGACCAAGAGCCTTTCCCGTAGCTCAGCACAGCCCCAAACTGACTACAGCCAATAGAGAGAGGCAGGGTTACACGGGGCTTTGATCCCAAGCTGTTCCCACCCTGCTGCCCTCCTGCCAACCTGTCATGATTCTCCCCCATTCTCCCAAGGAGAACCAGAAATCTGCCAGCAAGTCCTCCTTGGAGGCCTGAGCTTTGCCAGGCCCCGTGCCAAGCACCACAGAGCAGAGAGTTAATGGGTGATGAGGGGGAAAAGCCTGGGACGCCTGTTCCCCATCCCCCGTGCCCCCTGATGGGACCTGTGCGGGCGGCAGTCACTGCAGCCCTCCCCCTCAGCCCCAATTTCGGCAGAGCCTGGCAGGGTGCACAGGGAGCTGTCAGGCCACTTCATGACTCATACAGTCATTTCTCCCTTCAAGCCAGAAAAAGAAAAGAAATTATTTAAAAAAAAAAAAAAAAAACGGCAAACATTTGAAAAACTGGAGATAAACAGAGGAGAGAGGAGATGGAGGCAGCTAATGAGGTCCCTGGCCCCAGTGCGAGGTGCAAGGAGAGCACAGATGCTTCTTGGCCGGCAGCGATCCCACCCGTCAGACACAGGAAGCACACGAGGGACAGCACTGCCCGGCAAAGCCCTGCCCCCCGGCGGGGACCTGCGAGGAAGCTGCACGGGGCCGTCCCCGGTGGGGCAGAGCAGCCAGCCCTGTGGCCAGCACTCCCGGCAGCCCTAAGGCAGCGTCTGTACAGCCACGCTAGCCCAGGGATGGCAGGATATCCTGGCTCCTCCGTGGAAATCTCACCGAGCAGACTGGGATCACTCCCAGATTTATTTTTCTCCCCCTGCTCTATGAAACACCCATAAACTGAGAAATGCTCATCTGCGAGGAAGCCAGAACCACCAGCCTGATGCCATGCAGCCCCCTAGTTTTCCCATGGCTAAGCCAGCCCCTACCCTGAGGACTGAAAAAGGAAAAGAGCCAAAAAAAAAAAAAAAACTTGATTCTTTTAGTTAAAACCAAATGTGTCACCTCAGTAACAAATTGGCCTGCCTGCCTGGCAGAAATAGCTCTGTTAAAATATATATCCATATTATTCTTTTTGAGTTGCCTTTCCCAAATGAGTTCAAGAATGGGGAGATTTTAAAGTCCCTGTGGACAGCGAGTCTTTCTGCTCCCTTCCCTGCACCCAGCAAGGTAATTATCTGCATGGAGCCAGGCTGTGCCATGGCTAGTTACACCGCTAATTAGCAGAAGCCCTGTGGGTCCATCCCCATCCCTCTCTGCCTTCCTCCTCCCCCTCCTCCTCCTTGCCCCGGGGCACACAGCAGAGCATCTTGTGTTTAGCACCACAGCTAGGAGGGCCACGTTCTCCTCCCTTGGGTGCCAGAGGTGCAAAGGTAGCCCTGCCCACCCACCCAAGGGACAGAAGGACCCCAGAAACTTATCCATTGCCAAGAGGATGCTCCTTGCTATGAGGTTACTGGGTGGATGAGGACACAGTGGAGAGCACTACTTCTTCTGGTACCAAGAGACTTACAAAGTGCATAATTTAGAGTCTGCTTCAGCATCTTCTGGAAGGATGCCTAGGAAGTAAAGGCATCTTTGGGAAGTCTTCTCTTCCCAAAACGAAAGGAAAAAAAGCTCTGAGCTTGGAGACATTTAGCTCTCCACACCCGGACTTCTCTACTTTTTCCTCCTCACGAGTTTCCCAGTCTCCTCACTGCCAGCCGCTGCCACCAGGCAAAAGTCACATTTAAATAAACCACCAGCTTTGTTAGAGCAGAAGGTACAGTGCAAGATGCCCAGTGCCAGGGTGACCGTGTGCTGAGCAGCACGGGAGGCAGCCACAGCGGAGTTCTGGGACGATGCCCCTCTGGCACGTGACACGCCGGGAGGAGCATCCCCCAGTGCCTGGCCCAGTGAGATGGGAGGGAGCCATCAGAGCCCAGACACCCTACAAGGATGGCTTCAGGCTGCCAGGATGTCATGCCAGCACCCTCCTCACCAGCAGCTCTCAGTGCAGATGGGCACATTCCCCATCCTTGTATCGCAGAGCACAGACCGACTCCGTAATCTGAGGGATGCGGAAGGCAGCTCACGCTCTCCAGATTTACACTCATTCCTTCCTGATGCTGCAGTGCAAGACCTCCAAGGGCCCATATCACCAGGAGCAGAGACCTTGGATCTCAAGGGAGCAGCAACAGCGAGAGTCGGGGCTACTTTCAGCATGTAAGCTGGGCACCCAGCACCGAAACCTCCCGACCTTCACAGCCTGAAGCTACTTATCCAAAGCTACACCAGGACTCAGAAATGAATGCCAGATCATCACTCCAGAGGATCTAAGATTTTGCTGGACTGTACACATGAGCTGTCCTCCACCCTCCCAAGGGAGCCCAGGGTAGGGCTGAAATAGCCTTCAGCTATTCAGTGCAAGCCCAGGGCTTGCATGTTCCCAGCATCAATCCCTGTCCACTGCCTGCTTATTTCAGCTTCCCCAGGAGCTGCAGAAGGGGATGAGGCTGGTCCTGCGTTCCAGGGCTACCCCAGAGAAAGAAATCAGTGGGGCACCTCCTGCTATTAATGGGCAGGATTCCAGGCAGCCCCTGGAAACACCAAAGGTAGGATGAGCACATTCCCATCACCATAAGGAAGACAGCTCTATCCCCCCCACTAACCCCCATCTTACTGCCATGGCTCTGGGGCCCCCAAACGTTGGGAGATCCTCAGAGGCTGCACCACCCCAGATGGACAGGAGGAACAGGCACTCACCCGGGCACCATTCCTGGGTAACTCAAGCTCCTCTTCCCATTCCCCCCACTCAACCAAGAGCGAGATCAGCCTGCAAGCAGCCGCAAGGCAAGTCAGCACCACGAGGCTCCACGCTCACCTGTGCTCTGCCCCTCCAGAGAGCGGCCTGGAGCTGCTCAGCCTTTGCAACAAACTCCCTTCTGCAGCAAGACATCAGCCTTTGGGTGCTGCCTGCCCCTTCCACGCGCTGGCTGCTCTGCCTGCCTTGGGGATTTTTTTCCTTCCTTCCCCCCCCCCCAGCCCTGGAGCGTTTTGAACGTGCAGATGCCCCAGCTTCTTAAAATTCAGCCTGGGGGCGTGGGAAGTGTTTTGGAACATGCCCAAGCTGTCTGCTCCGTGCGTGCGCGCTGCTAAAAACGATCCACCTACTGCCCCCATCTCCTGCACCACTTGTCAGTGCCGCCGTGCCTTTCCAAAGATAAGCAAGCTTACACACGCAGCCGGGGAGCAAAGCCCCGGGAGCAACCCCTTTGGGGTGAGGGGGGGGAACTTCTCAGCTCAAGCACCAAGCAAACTTTTCGTGTAGCAGCTGAGAAGGAGCACGATGCCAGGTTGGATGGGGCCCTGAGCAACCTACTCTAGTGGAAGGTGTCCCTGTCCATCGTAGGGTGAGTGAAAAGAGATGGTCTTTAAGGTCCTTCCAACACAAACCATTCCATGTTTCTCTGATGGACAGCCCTGGGAACAATGCCCTTGAGCCAGCGCTGCCTCCATTACCTCCTCATTACAGCGAGGATGGAGCATCACTGCTGTCCCAAGGAGAAAACATGAATAAAACCAATTTACTTGATATCAAAGGATGCAGCAGTATGATTGGAGGCAAACACAGCCCCCTTCATTATAATGGGGGTGTCACAGCGATGGGCTGAGCTACGAACACGTATTTAGGGTAACCAGCTCGGCAGTCTGCCCAACAGCTGAGCGTCCATGTGGTAGCACAGTCCAAGGGAGCACAGTAACACATCTCCTCCCAAGCACTTCCCAAGGGCTTCACCAACAAATAATCAAGCTACAAGAGATTAAAACACTGCTGGCAAAGCCCAAGCTTGTCTAAGACACTAGCAGGCAGTTCTCAGTGGGGCACCCAACCAAGGTAGCAGACCAACACACACCAGTTCAGAATCTGGCTCCAGAAGCAATGTTTAAAAAAAAAAAAACACCATCAAAAAAAAAAAACACCAAAAAAAGAGAAGTGTATAAACCACTGATTGAGATCTGGTCAGGAGAGATGGGCTAAGCCCTCCTGCCACATGCATGGTGTACAATGAAGGCTCCAGGTCCCTGGGGGACAAGGACAGCAGGGCCAGTTCCAGCCCAACAGTCTGGCTCTGGATTCAAACACAAGCTGCTCAGAATTAGTGACAAGGTTGCTTTTACTTTTGCTTTTAAATCCCTCTGGCAATCTGGCCTTCAAGTGCTCATCAATCCATTCAGGGCCACCTCCCCCCCACCCTCCGCCACATCACTTCTCTGCAAATTTGAGTGAAATTGATATTTTCCTATCAGAAACATGAAATTTCAAACACACAGAACACTGGATTTGAAAGCTGCCTTTTTTTGGGAAGGTGCCTGTCTCTTTGTTCACAAAAGGACTCATTTTTCCTGGAAAAGGGCCCAGATTTTGAGTGAAAGATCAATAACATGCAGAAAACTGTTCCTTTTATTTAATTTTGCCATGATACCAGAAAGAAAAGAAAGAATTCAAGGCCGAGACTGAATGACTTCAAAATATTTTGCATTTGTTTACCCCAGTGCGATGCTGGAGCATCTATTCAAAAGAGCTCAATGGGAAGGATACAGTCTTTGGGGCTCCCTTAGAGCATCCCTTTATCACCTGCTAGCATCCCACTGTGGACAGCATCCCCAGCACCACTCCAGCCCAAACCCAGTCCTTTTTTGGAGGAATCATTAGGGATTGAACTTCTGCATCCTTTGCCCTGCCTTGTCCAAGGAGCTCCCTCACCAAAATGTTCAAGGATGACCCTCTGCCCACAATAATTACGGGGAAGAGTGAATCAAACCTTTATTGCAAATACATCCTGGGTGGGGGGAATAGAGGGGAGGAGAAAAAAAAATCCACCATGAAGACACAGCATTCAAGATGCATGCAACAGTCATGACATGCTGCATCCTCCCCGATCCATATGGGGGAAAACTAACACTTTGGCAAATTTATGAAGATGTGTGAAAGTGATTACATTCCTGAAAATATCTCAAGTGGAACGGCCTACCTGGCATATTTTGTTAGTCATGAAACACGCTCCTTCCACCGACTGTAGTTTGTGGCTTCCCATCTGCTTAAATATTTTAAATACTGAAACTTTCTTCTTTTTTTTTTTTTTTTCCCAAGCTGAAATAGCATGGCAGCAGCATAGTGCTGACTCAGGGGCACGGGACGAGGACATGCTCGCCACTAGCAAAGGGACACAGAGGATGCCACACGACAAGGGCAAGAGAGCAGAGGATTCACCACAGGGAAGAAAAGTCCTACCCCTGGCTAAGAAATGCAAGAGGTCAGCTTGTGTTCGTTAATTAACTGAACTAATTGAATTAGTGTCCAGAAAGGGAGCACCGAGTGCAAACCAAAAGGATATTTTGGGTCAAGCGTGGACATGAAAGGTAAAAGGTTAATGGAAAGAAATGGCTCTGGTTGGCCATTTTCATTTGATTTGGCCAAAAATAAAAGGCAACAATTGTAAAGTTTACAAGTCGCCACTGCCAAGCCCAGATTTTAGCAAGGTGGGGTTATGGGCACTTGTTCCAGGGCAGTCACCACCCTGATCCTGGCAATTCCTGCATTCCTGGGGAGTGATGCCCCTTTTGTCCTGGGGGAATTGGGGAGAAGACTCTGAGGCACCAGGGCTCACTAAATGTGGAGATACCACTGGCAACCTTCCAGAGGGACCCAGGGCTGCTTCCCCCCTGTCTTTTGCTTGCTCTTTAGTTAATTTTAAAGCCCTGGCTGGAGTTTCTCTGGCTGCAGTGACGGGAACAGGGGTGGGCATGCAGAGGGATGCAGCCAGAGCTCAAGCACTGGCAGTAGGTGCAAAGAAAACCCAGCTAAGACTCACAAACTCAAAGGAGATGGCCAAGGGGGAGCCATGGCAGCAGAGATACTTCCCCCCAAAACAGCTATGTGCAAGCCCATTCCCACCAGGGAGATGCCCTTAGATATGCTTGAGGAAAGTGAGGCCCTGGCACAGGTTGCCCAGAGAAGCTATGGATGCCCTATCCCTGGAAGTGTTCAAGCCAGGTGGGATGGTGCTCTGAGCAGCCTGGTCTAGTGGAAGGTATCCCCGCCAAAGGCAGACCAGATGAGATCTGAGGTCCCTTCCAACCCAAACTATTCCTGTAGTTCCATGATCATGGGCACGGGCTTAAGCTCTGCCAGGGGAGGTTTAGGTTGGATATTAGAAAGAAGTTCTTTACAGAGAGAGTGACCAGGCATTGGAATGGCCTGTCCAGAGAGGTGGTGGATTCACCGTCCCTGGAGGTTTTTAAGATGAGGCTGGATGTGGCACTGAGTGCCATGATCTGGTAATCACAGTGGGGTTGGATCAAGGGTTGGACTTGATGATCTCGGAGGTTTCTTCCAACCCAGTTAATTCTATGATTCTATGATCATGATGTAGGATCACGGCATCCTGTACCCTGAGGAAACTCGAGATATCAACACCAACCAAAGATTTACCCATAAAGGGATTGTTTTGAGTCGTTGAAGCATCTACTGACTGCATGAGGAAATGCCAGTTGTGTCCCTCAAAGCAACAGCCCGTGGTACTCAGGGTGTAACTACAGCACAATTACTCTTTGCCTGATTATGGAGAGCGATCAAAGCACACGGGAGCATCTCGGCCGAGTGCCTCCTCCCCAGGGCGCGTGGGCTGTGCTGCAGAAACCCCAGCTATACATACACATAAAGTGGAGCAGAGACCAGTGGAACATGATGAACGTTTTCCCAAATGGCAGTGCAAAGCTGAATATTAGGTGATGTACGGCAGATTTCCTCTGAGTGAAAATCTCTCCTACCGTGGTGGTGGGTTTTCACAGCTCATTTGGCTTTTCATTTGCTGAACGGCCTTGTGCTGTTTTTCCCTTGCAGGACGAGGTCTCATCATTTGTGTTTTCTAACAGTTTTTTTTTTTCTCCCTCTTAGGAGAAAACCATCTCTCCTTCTGCTCTCCATGAGCCTAATTCCAATCTCCAGCTGGTGTACAAGAGTTTTGGAGTTGCCCTCACTTTTCAGGGGGATAAATCACCTTGGAGGGCAGGGGCTTTTGTTCAAGGTCCAGCACCTGGAGGAGGAGTTTCCCCTTCCAAATGCAGATAGTTCCTGAGAGAAATAATCCCACTGGAAATAATCCAGTGCAAAGAGGGTTTATTGCATCTTTTTAGAGGCTCTTTCTTACTGACAATTGATGAGTTCAGAGCTACCAATATCCATTATAGGTTTTATTTTACTTCTTGTTAGAAAATAAAAAGGCACTGCCTGAGAAGAGTAAAACCAGCCACAGAGACTGAAGACTGACAAGAGCTGCCTAGCAGACAGTGAGTGAAAATGCTCTGACAAGATGAAATGTTTTTTCTTTCATTGAAATCACTCCCTTTCCGAATGACTAATATGCAGCTATCGCACCATGGATATTTCCAGAGTGATGAGATGTTTTTAAAATATCTCACTGTGCCTCAAAATATCTCACTCTGGCTCAATAGATCATCCAAAACACCACCCACAGAAATCATAAATAAATAGATACTACAGTGCTATAAAAGAGCAGACTGGCCAGGGCCAGGGCAGCATCCTTCATCGGCGAGTCAACGAGGCCACTGAACCCCTCCCCTTGGCACGTGGCTCCTGCAGCCAGGCTTTTTGGAGGTGGAGACACCAAGTCCTTGTAACTGGAGCTGGACACCTCCTACTCTCTCAGCACCTTTGTAAAGCCATTCTGTAAGCTCCTTGATGACACAGATCTGCTCTCGAATGAGCAAGTTGGATATAAGAGGTACAGTGGATGCTGTGGTACCAGCAATCACCTGCACTCACCAGCACAGTGGCCACCAAGAAAGACCCATTGGGCACCCCTGGAAATCCATGTGCCCCCTTGGGCACCCCCTTGCCTACGCAACAGCTTCAAACCTCAAGTAGCAGCAACGGGAAACATTCCACCCTACTTCCTGCCCCTAAAGACGTCGCTCCCTATTGGCAAGCCAAGAGGGTGGGGAAAGGGGCACCCACACCCTGGGAACAGCTGGTTCATCCCCTCACCCTGGGCAGCAGGGCCCAGCCTGGCATGCAGCACCCACTTCAGAGCCAGGAGGCTCCTGCTCTCATGACAAAGACCCCAAGGGATTTCGATGGAGCGGTTGCAACACTGCCCCCCCAGGCAGCTGACTTTTTTTTACACATTTCGATGCGCTTGCTCCAGGCTCAAAGGGAAAAACAAGCAGAAAAATGGCAAGGAGAAATCACAGAGCACATCTGACTTTTCTTGCATGTGTTCCAACCACTCTGTGTGGGGAGAGGACTCATGCCAGAGGCACGTGCAGTTCTCTTCCCTGCAGGGAAGAGACCAGAATCCCATCCCAGGTTTGGATCTCAGCACAAGGACAACTCTGTCTGGTAGAGTTGGTAACACAAGTAAAACTCCCAGAGAGTCAGAGTGCAGACATATTTTTAAAGTTCCCAGTGTCCTGGTACCCACAGCTTAGATCCAGCCCAAAGAGAGCTGTGACATCCAAAATCTCAGCCTAGCCCAGCCCCAGCTCACCCTGCAGGAGCTGAGTCTTCTTTTTCTCTTCCCTAGGAATCAGACAACACTCTTTGTTTTGCTGATTGAAGGGAAAAAGAGCAAATCATTTTGAGGAACTGAAAATGGGCTCCTTTGCTTTTCTCAGCAAGATGAAAAAATGGTTCAGATCACCCAGGCTGTGCTGTTCCCAAGTTGTTTCCTCTTTAGAGGCACTTACTGAAGTGCATTTTGAAACTTTGGGAGACGAAGCAGCTTTTCAGAACAGGAGTCAAAATATATCCTTTGGAAACCACAGACAAGTTGATGCTTGTCATCTTTTTTTTTCAAAAGCTACTAGTCCAGCACAGCAGGAATCGGTGGGTTCCCAAGGTTCAGGGAAGGAAAACACCTTGCCATAGAAATTCAATCCTACTAATGAGGTACACGGGGAACCCAGCAGCAGGATGCTGCAGCAATGGGCCATTGACACCAAACACCCTTTTGCAAAGCCCTGCCAGCTCTAGTCCTTCCTGGCAACTTCTGCTTGGCTTTTCCTTACAGTTTCCCTTCTTCTCCCTGGGAACAGGCAGCACTGAGGGGCTGGAGAGAGATGATAGAGATGCTGCAAAGGCAGGGGGGAGAAAGACAAGGCCCTGCATTTCCAATGAAGATAGCTGCAACATCTGTCCTCAGCCACAAATGTATTCACCCACACAGACACACTCATCAGATGAGGCTCTAAAATATTTACTGCCCAAATATCAATCCTCATAAAGCGAGGCAGCCATTTGGGCTCGGGGAGGGGGAAGGAGATGGGGCAGGTTGTCAATAATGTCATAACCACGGGCAATTTTATGTATCTCTGGAAATGGCCGAGGAAGACGCAGCTTGACAGATGTGCAAACGGGTAATGCAGGCTTCCTAGTTATGGGCATGAGGATGTCAAGAGGAATAGATGAGCAGTAATTCAAAGTTATATTGGGCTTAGAGAAGTACATGGGCATCGTAATGAATGCGGGACTGGCACCACAGTGGAGGGAGGGCTGAGGGAGGGTGAGGAGGAAGCAGCACGCAGGCCTGGGAATGCAGTCCCTGTGATGCTGTGGGGACAGGGGATCAGGCTGATATTTGGTGGGCAGAGCCACACTGCCATGGGGTGTTACTGCAACAAGGGATGAGTCAGCCTGCCTGTTGCTTCCTGATGCTGGACCAACCTCCAGGCTATTTCTTCCTCCTTCCCGGCTACATTTGTACACAAGCCTCTCCCGCCATTATGCCACCTTTCCTTTCCCTTGCTGTGAAACTCAAAGTTTTGGCCAAATAGTTGCATTTTTCACCAAGAACAGTCAAAAAAACCTCGTCAAGAAGCCAAATTAAGCTTCAAGTTTAGTCTCAGCAGAGCTACAGCTTTTTCTTGCTCTCATCGCCAAACTGAAAAACAACCCTAATGCCGCGGCAAGGGCCACCACCGCCCCCAGTGCTGCCTCCCAGGCACTGCTCACACCTATGACTAGTGCCTCGCCCGGCATTTCCCCATCCCACCCCGGCTGTTTTTAAAAAGCAGCATCACGCAGAGGCACGCTACACCTCCATCCGCACGCCGCCTCCTGTGCACGCTCCCGCCCCGGACCCGTGAATGCCAACCGCACACGGACCACGGGGGCTGGCCGGCCCCCAGCACGAGGGGCTGGAAATAAGGGAAAAAACAAATTAACCAGGAATGAACGATGCTGGGGCACGCTTCTCCTCGGGCGTGCGCTTTGTCGGAGGAGGCGCCTTGCCAAGAGGAGCACCGGGCTGGTCCCCGCCGACCTCACTCAGGCAGCCTAGTACAGCACGCACAGACATCTCAGCTCCGCACATTTTTTCCCCTAAGATTCACGTCCTTCAGCATTTCTGGCAGTGAAATTCCCACTCTCCCACGTCCTGCGATGCTCTTCGAAAGGACACAGTCATTGGCTGCAGCGGTAGAGCCAAAGCACACCCTTCCTCCCTCTTAGCTCTGTAGAGAAGTTCATCGTTTTTCCACACCCCGGTGCTTTCGGAGCGGGGGGGAATTACTCATGGAGCCAAGCAGGCACCTCGCACAGCAGCAATCTCCATAGAGGTGATTTTTCCTTCGGAAAAATCCATGAATCACTGTAAAAATCAGTCTGGCTCAGACCAAGACACACTGCTCGCCACTGTTTATTAAAAAGAATTAATCACCAATCTTTTTCCTGGCTGATTTTATGAAATATGACTTATCCCAACCACTCACTACTAAGTTATTGCAACATCCAGCTGGAAGCATCCCCCATGTGTGTCCTGGGAGCCTTCCCCTTGCCTCAGGGAGTGCCAAAAGGTTTTGTTAGGTCAAATGACCGATGACTGAATAAGCTTGAATCTCGAAGAAATATTTTCTACAAGTCTCAGGCCGCAGATTTTCACTCCTAGGAGACACTTCTGGCACTGTCTGTTACTGCAGACGTTGCACAGTGAACAATCCCACTGGATTACTCTGGGGAGCCCTGGGGTGTTGAAGCCCTGGGCAAGGGGTGACACCAGGAGGAGGCAGAGACACGGGCAGAGTAGGAGCCTGACACACAGAAAAGCTCCTCTGTCTTCCATGAAAGACACTTTCAGCCACTATCCCAACCAAGCCATGTGCAGGTAGGTGCCAGGAAGGGTAGGCAAGGGCTGGCATCACTCTGCATGGGCACAGCTGCTCTGACCCAGTGAGACAACCAAAAGGAAACAAACCCATAATGAAAAAAACCTCTTTCGCTTCCCAAAAAGCATCCTTGCTATAACTTAACTTCTTTCTCCTGGCAGTACCACCCTGTGCACAAGAGCTCAGCCACGACACAGTGTAAGAGCAGCAAACTTCAGTGCCCACAGTTGCGACAGCAGACAAGAAAGATAACTGCACTTCTAACAGCAGCAGTAACTTATCTTGGGGAAACCTTTCCTGCTAATGAGGCTGCTAGGTTCAGAAATTCAGTGAGAGTTGAGATGGCTTGTGCTGCTGCCAGCCCACGGTGGGTGCAGGCAGAGGGCAGGCAGGTGTGGGAAAAGCAGCTCAGGAGACCACCACTGAGGTCCCAACCTCACCACTTTGCACCTTACTGGAGTTCATTTTTTCAGTGCTAGCACTGTACCAGTAAGTTGGCTTTAATTTATTTCTCCTCAGGAGAAAAAAAAAAAAAAAATCCCACTACATCAGCTATTGTCTCCTTTGCCTCCTCTTGCCTTTGGCTACGTGCTGGTTTCAAGTATCTCCCGGTAGAGCCGCACCTGCCATCCAATCCTAGGCTTCTGCAAAGGATTTTCTGCATCAGTGCCCGCAACCTTACAGGTCCTGGGGAGCCCGTGGCTGGCACTGCTGGGGGCAACTGGGGACAAGCTTGTGTGTTGATGAGTGCCAGCTGCTGAGCGGGACACCTGGGCTGCGGCGGCTGGAGGCAGAGGTAAAGCGTGCTCACCTGGAAAGGCAGACATCCTCCCATGCCTTGCAGAGCCACTTTGAGAAAAGAGCTCCTGGCTTTTTTCCTTGGAGTTTAACACTGCCACACTCCTTGGTCCAGACTCTCCCGTAGCAGAGGCAGAAGTGAGCCAGCCTTGCAGGAGTGAGCCAGCTTTCAGGGAAAATGCTTGCAAGGTGGCAGTTGTAGCCACATGGGACTGCATCTCCCCTTCTGCAGAAAGCCACGGGACAGTGCCTGCAGTGCGTGCTCTCGCACAGCCCATCAGTGCCCAGCACATCCCAGGCAGAGCCACCGCACCCCAGCACCAGCCTCGCTCCTCATCGGCATGCCAGGCACATGCATCCCAGCAGCACTGGGCTCCTCTTCCTGCATGCAACCCGTGTACCCAAGTGGCGGCAGCTGAAAGGCTTGGAAAAGCGGAGCAAAGCCAGAGAAAGGGAGGGAGGGAGGCCCAAAGCCACAGTTGAGCACAGCACAGCAGCTCAGGCTGCAAAGCTAAGGCTGGCAGCATCGCTCCAGTTACCCGCGTGACCTTGAGAGCCCCGGACAAGCTGCAGAGAGGAACGGGAAAACCTCCAGTGGCAGCTCTGCATGCTGCTGGGGACAGGGGGGAGTCAGGCAGGGGACAGTGGGGTGGGTGCCATTTGGGATGTGCCACCCCCGTGATGGAGCTCGCCAGATAGACCAGACTGTTTTTACCTCTGCCTCAGCCCCAAAAATGCAGCTCACAACACCCATACATTCTTTGGACAACGTTTTGGTGGGTCGTGGGTTTTGTTCCCATGTGAGCAGATGTGTAGAAAGAGGGGAACACCCCATATCACTCCTCTTGGACTCAGCAGCTCTTGCACAGGGCAGCAGGAGAAGGAGTGGCCTCTGCCTGTGTTCCCCAGAGGGGAGGCCCCCAGCCCCGCTCTGCCATGCAGGAGACGCTGCCAGCACACAGGCAGGCTCCCAAGATCACAGTGTGTGTATCTTGAGAGCTCTGAATAAATATTTAAAGGTGGAAGGAAAAAAAAAAAACTACTCGTCTCTGCGAGCAAGTTCTCTGTCTTTGCGCTGGGATTTGAGACAGAGACAGACAGAAAAATGACAAAGGAGACACGGGTTTCAGCAAATCATGGGCACATCAGAAGCAGTGGCTTTCAGATGCTGGCTTTGCTGCAAGACAAATTCCCTCCTGGTCATGTGCCTGACAATCCCAACAGCCCTTGGGGACTGCAGGTCTGCTTTGCCTGCAGACACATGGGGCTGCAGGGAGCCCACCTCCATACACCCCTCCATCCCAGCCAGTGACTTGAGCCAGGGCATTATGCAAATCCTTTTCTAAGCCACTTAAAGCTGGTTCTGCCCCGTGGGGACATGTGACCCCTCCTTGCACTGTCCTGCGAGCCTGTACAAGGCGACGGGCTCTGCATCAGGGTGTCGGACAAATGTTCGCAAATCCCTGTCCCCACAGTAGGGCTCTGCCAGAGGAGCAAACCATGGCCCAAGTTTTATCCAGGCCTCACATGAGTGATGGCTGGGGGGAAGGATGGGTGGTGACAGCTTCACACAGCTCCCGACCCGCCCTATGCTGGGCCATCGCTCAGAGGTGGTGGCTGGAGCAGCCACAGAGAACGGGATGTTCTGTATCACAAGGATGTCCTTAGGATGCTTTTATTTCCAGGGAGAGCTCATTAGCTCTGGTTGTGCAGGAGTTCGAGGGTTTTTTTCTTCTGTTACCAAGAGCTGAAAAACTCCAATGAATAACGTCTCTGAGCATGGGTGGAAAGAAGACAGGGCACGATGGGGAGAGCAGCAACTAAACCAGAGATAATCAAAGCTGCTGCTGCAGCCTCACATCACTTATGATCTCCATTTCATTTGGATTTCCCAGCCAGAGTGGTTTCTGCTCACTCAGCCCCACTCACCACAGCGCCAGGACTGCAGGACTTGCCTCTACTCTGCTCCAAGAAGGAAGGAGCTGCAGGGAGAGTTTGAGATGGCAGGGAACTGGACACAAGGCAGCCTGCTGGATCAGATGGTATGCCAGGAGCTAAAGGAAATTGCATTTGCACTAGGCAAGGGCAGAGATTGTCTCTGGCACTGCCATAGATGGGGTTTATTTAATAGAGGCACCCAGGTGGGCACTCAGGGATGCTCCAGCAGTGATGCCTTGCTGGGATTGGTCTGGAGCAGCCACCTCCTTACCAAGCCCTGACGCTCCTCTCCCATTGCCACACGCGCTTCGTGAGAGGCAGCCAAGCAATCACGTACCAACAGCAGGAGATAAGCCACCTTCCCAGATAGGATCACAAGCCCCATTATCTCCTTAACCCTTATGCATTCACTTATCCATCCCAGATCTATTCCTCCTTATCTAAATTCTCCTTCTGTTCTTTCCTGTCTCTCACCAGGGTTGGTCTCAGAGCATCGAGGCCCCTCCAGACGCAAGGGAGGCAGCAGGAGAACCCGATGCCCTGGGCAGCCACTCACCACAGCTAATGGGATAGACTCTGATTGACTGGCCCCGGCGATTTAAAGTTAATAAAATGTTAAAAGCAGCCCTATAAATCACCCACGCAGGAAGTGACCTGGACAGGAAGCCTAACGAGTTAGCAGAGGTTTTATTTAAAAGCCATTTGTCTGAGAAGTGCAACGCAAAGAGTCAAATAACTCTTAGGAAAACAGTAATGATGGAGCTACTGGGAGGATTAGAGCTGGCTGGATATTTACAGCCCAGGATGTCAGCCTTCCCAGTCCTAACCGGCCCATGCTTCCCAGCTGGAGCATCCCAGCTGATCCCATCTCCAGAGCTGCAGGTAGGGAGCTCCCGAAGGAAATTAGGACAAGCCAGATCACAGCCCTGATTTACATTTTTAACTTGCTGGAGCCATTGTGACCTTCTCACAGAACTCTCAAAACAGGAGTCTCGTGCCCATGCCCACCATGCAATAGGCTGGTGACATCCTCATCTTCCTCCAGGCCCCCGATCACACACACACAGAGAAGCTGAGATCCTCATATGCTACTGCACACAGCTGACACCTCTGTTTGCACTGAGAAGCAAGAGGCCTCTAAAATCTCAAAACCCTAAAGTCATCCCAGAAATCAGGTTCTTGGTTTTCTAAACCTGACTTCCACTCTTCAGCCATGAATACTGATTTTGCATGCATCAGGACAGCAGTCAGCCCTGGCGTCAGCCTCAGCCCCTGCTCACTCGCCACAAGCCGAACTTCAACCTTAAAAAAATCCTATTGCCAAGTGAAAGGAGCAGATAAGGTTGTTCCACTGGGACAGGGACTCAGTCCCCTCCCAAACACCATTCCCCAGCCTCCCTTTGCTTCCCCACCACAGGAAGCCTCCAAAATACCCCAAAGGCCTTTTACAGTGGGAGGAAACGCAGTGTGGGCTTGGGAAGCCTCCAGAGCATCGTTAAGAGGCAAATTATAGACAATTATCCTCAGAAGTACATCAGGGAAGCAGAGGCAGTCACAAGGCACCAGCCCCACCCAAGCCCAGCTCCTTGCAATAGCACAGGAGTTTCTAAAACTATGAGCAAATTCAGATGGAATATAATCTGCAAGCAACAGGTTTCACCAGGAGCTACCCCACCTCCAAAATCACCTCTTGATTGCAAGAGAAGGGCAGACGAGGGGAAGAGGAGCAGGCAGGAGACGCGACAGACACAAGAAACAACCCGATTTCACTTGCCAATTTGCCAACCCCTCTCTTTTCACAGACATCCTTACCTTGGGAGGGCTGCAGGAGGCTGGCTGTGGGCGCAGCAGGTTCTCCTCGTCAGCAATGGGCACCTTCCAGGGGAGCAGGGAAGCCTAACAGTGCCAGGGGGCTGCGGCCGGGGGGCTGCTCCGGCGGTTCTGCGGGGGCTGAGGGCAGCTCATGGCTCCCGGGCACAGGGGGCTGTGGATGAGAAGGCACAGAAGATGTCAAGCTGGGAACTCATGGCTTTTGAGCACACACCAGGCAAACCCAACCCCGCAGCAGGTTTGAAAAGTTAAGAAAGCGCAGAAACTCATATATTGATCCTTTTCTGTCTTGCTCTTATTTCCCCTCCTCCCCATCATCAAGGAAAGAAGAGGAGTCCAGTGGGATCTGCTTAGATCTGGACACTAAGCAGGTGCAGATACTTGGAGAGATCCAGCACCCCCTGAGGGGCTCCTGCCAGGTGCAGGGTGATTTTTGGGAGCAGTTCCCAGAGGGTGTTACTGTGCTTCCAGCATCACTAGTGGGGAGGGAGAGAAGGCACAAGCTTTCCTGGGCAAGCAGCCCCCTCCCTCACACTGATGCACACAGCCACGAGCAGACAAAAGAAGGATGCCCCATCCACATGGGCCCAGCCAGGGGTCTCACAAGGCCAAGAGAGTTGTCTCCACTGTTCACAAGTCAAGGGCTTCCTCGGAAATGCTAAGAGAAAGCAGGTCCTTGACCTGCTGATCTTCAATCACTCCTCTTGACTTCCAACACTGACAGAGAAGCAGGACCCTGTCCTGATGAAGGAGGTGCCACCTTCACTTTCGCGTGCAGCACTCTCCTCTGCAGCAGGGTTTGACTTATACATTTATTTATCAGTGAGGTCCCCAAGGCAGAGCTCAAATCCTTTTTTTTTTGCGTCTCAAACAGTTTCGAGCAGCGTTTAACAAATTAATAATAAAGTGATGGCGCCTTGAAAAATAGACTCTCCTGTCCTAGGAAAAGGGGCCACGTCTCCCAATTACTCCAAAGGGCACCGCTTCAGACCTCACTGAGCAAATGGCATTTAGGCACAGCCACCTTTTAATGGGGCTGATGTGATCCTGCTACGGCTGCAGTCAAGTGTATCTTCAGCTATGCCCACGCTGCACAGCGAGAGGGCAGAGAAGAGGATGGATGGAAGCAAGCTAAAGAATACCTGTTAACTCAAGTATTTTTTAGCAGCCATCCCCAACCTGGGGTCTGCCATCCTATCCAAAGTTGCCAGCTGCGCTCAGCATCTCTCGCTCATGAGAAGTATTCACTAGGTTTGCGGCGGAGCCTGGCAAATATTTGCCAAGGATTCTTCCAAATCTCCAAGCGCGCCATGAGCTTGCTGCAAATTTGTTTGCTGATCATGGTCCTTGAGCTAATTTGAAAATGGAGAGCAAAGAATAAGGCTGCTGTACAGGGTAGGGGAAGGCAAGCAAGGATGGTCCTTTTCCATAGGGAAGACAACTCCTCGGACCCTAATGAGGGTTTGGTAATTAACAGCCGCAGCACTGGAGTGCAGCAGGGTCTAACACCCAGCCCCTCATGCTGATTTGTAGCTGAGGGAAGTGATCTCTCAGCAAAGGCAGCAAAGGCAGCACCAGGAAATGGAAGGATGATGCTGGGGATGGCAATAGCATCACCTCTGAGTTATAGAGGCAGTGATGTCCCTAGTCCAAGCTCTCTGTGTGGCATCTTGCAAAGAAATGCTGGGAAAGCATCCTCTCCCCTTCCCTGCTCCCTCCCCAAAGAGGTTCTGGTCACAGTTTCTCCTGTGGCTTCTCCTCTGATTTTGGCACCTTACCAAGTTCTAGCCCAGGCCAAGCACACTGCTAATTAGCTGCGGTAATTAATCACAGTTTTCATTGTTTATTCTTTTGTTCTCACACAAAAACCCATGCTGCCTGGTGTGGGAAGCTGCCACGATGTTCATGAAACACCAGCACAGCCTATGGAAGTGACCCCGGGGAATGGGGGGCACTGACTGCTGGGTTCCCAGATGGAGCCCAGACAGAACCTGGCCCTAGTCCTGCCAGGAAGCAAGTTAAAAGCCAAAGCCATCAATTCTGGGCTGAAACAATGCAAGATCACAAAGCCACTCGCTCTTCCAGCCTGGAATTGCTCATGGCAGTATGGCTCAGACCATACTTTTGAAACTCCCAGGTGGCCAGGAGCTGCTGGTGGGTCATTTAGTCCATTCCCTCTTGGGAACTGAGATTTACTGTGCCTAAAACGTGCCCAGTGCCTACGGTCAAGCCTGACATCTCCAGCAAAGCCAGTTCTACCATCTTCCTTGGCAGCTTGCTGAGGCTGCTGCCACCACTATCGGGGGTATGGAGGGAGGTGCCACCATCCCCAGTCCCTCCTGCAGCCGCCAGTGCCACAGCCCAGTCTTCCTCTCTCCATCCACAGGGATGGTCACTCTACCAGATCCCCCCCCAGGGAGACACCCCACGCTTGATCTCAGGAGCGGGCACAGCAGTCGGAGCTGGCACACGGCCCCGGCGCACAGACAGCCATCCCCCTCTCCCTCCATCCCCCCGCCATCCCCCGCTCCCGGCTAATCCTGCCTTTCTCGCACCGAAATCCTGCCTTTGTGCTCAGCAGATACACTGCCTGAGCATTAGGCACCCGCCGATCCCGAGCTAATCTCCGGAAAGCTCCCTCACCCAGGGGGGTTCCCATTCCCCAGGGCAGCCCTGGTACCCCACAGGCATGGGTGGACAGGAGGACACCCCGGCTGTGGCTCCTTGCCAGCACCGGCAGGCTGTGCCAAGGGATGGACCCAACACACTCCTCCGTTTGCTCTCTCTTGTTAGAGATTTTTTTAACTGGGTATTTTTTGAAAAAAAAAAAAAAAAATTAGAAAAAAAGACACCAAGTGGAGAGAAAAGAACTGTTAGTCCGAGGGAGCCAGTGTTGTTGAATACAGAGAAATCCAAGTCTGGTGTCCAACAGAGGCCAAGGTTTCCGGGCTTTGACACAGCTGACAAGCTGGAGCACAATGAGAAAATATGCACACAGAAATAGCCAGGCAGGATAAAGGATTTACTGCTCCTTTCACAGAAAACAAAAGAATAGGCTTAAGCACTCCACTTAGGAGTGGTAAAAAAAAAAAAAAAAAAGATGAAAACCAGATCTGCAGGAAGAATATTTGAGCACAGGATTACCAGGAGGTGAAGAAAAACCAGATCCTGCCTGTCCTGGGTGCAGCGGGGCAGCAGCAGCATTCCCAGGGAGCTTCTCCCCTGACCCGGCAGCATCTTGCAGTAAGCACACACACAGCATGCCAGGTCCCACCTCAGAGCCACCCAGTTAGTCCCCTCCTGCCCTGCCATGGGTCAGAGCATCCCATCACAGCCCACATCCCAGCCCAGCCAGCTGCCATGCCAACATCTGCACTTTCTCCCCTCTGGAGCATTTCTCCTGGCAGTGGGATCACCCGGTTCACTCAAATCCCTCGCCAGGGTCCACAGCCCCAATTCCAACCACCCCAGCTAATGAGGCTGGGGCTCCCTGCCTTTCAGACATGCTTTTCCATGATTCCAGGCTCTTGGATGCCATCCCTTTCATGAGGAAGCCATCTCAGAGCACCTCTTGGGGCCTCAGCTGGGGAGGCCTGATGGAAGGAGAGCCAGGGCTGGCAGGGACTTTGGAAAAAGCTCCTTCCCACCATATCTCCAGGTTTTTCCTCATTGAAGAGGGAACTTTGCAGTGCCCTGTAAGTTTCTTCCAACTTGTGATGAAAGAGAAACTCTTTGGAGAACAGACAGGAACCCAGCTTCCCTGATGAAAGTGCTGCAGTGGGATTTTTTCGGTTTTATTTTCTTTTGTGAAGCACCAGCCAGAGGAGAGTTTTGCAACCAGGCAGGCAGAAGGTCTTACCCTTTCCATGGCAGGAGACCAAGTCTCCCAGCTGGAAACCAGGACAGAACTCACTCCTGGTCCTGCCAGGAAGTGAGTTAAAAGCCAAAGTCATCAATTCTGGACTGAAACAGTGCAAGATTCACAAACCCACTCAATCCTCCAGCCTGGAATTGCTTATGCCAGAGCAGCTCAGATTATTTCTGAAACTCCCAGGTGGCCAGGAGCTGCTGGTGGGTCATTTAGTCCATTCCCTCTTTGGGAACTGGGATTTACTGTGCCTAAAACAGGCCCCATGGCTACAGTCAGGCCTGGCCTCCAATATCTCCAGTAAAGCCAATTCTACAACCTTACTTGGCAGCTGATACACTGTTTAATTGCCCTGATAGTTATGCACTGAGGGTTTTTTTGTAAAAAGCAGCTGATTTCTCAGCAGAAAGAATACTTGGGAAAGCTTTCTCTCTGGCAAACTCTCTCTATTGTTCATCTCTTTCACATAAAACGTTCCTAATGAAGAGGGAAAGCAGGATCTTGGCTTCTTTCAAAACAATCTGAAATATTATATTAAAAACATGCACTGAGTGTTGACATATTTAGTGTGTTGCTTTATAAAGGAAATTGCCCGAACTCATTCAGAGCTTGACACCATTAAGACAGCGCAGAACTACGTGCCTGGGAGGATATTGCTGCAAGAAGTCCCACTTTGGGGAAGTAGGGAGCACCTCAGAGCAGCCAGACAGCCCTGACTCCACCTTAATGGGAACCTGGAAGCCACCAGCATCATCTCCAAAGAAGGGGTGCACAAGCACTCAACATGTTAATGTGACAACTACAGCAGGCTTTAGATCTGTGAATCCTCCCTGCCCCAAACCCTCAGCTCCTCATCTAGACATTTCCAAAGATCCGAGACTGGGAGGACATGGTAAATACCATGCCAGGCTCTCACAGTGATGGGCATCCATGCCGTGGGAGCAAAGCTCATCATCTCCCTCAACACACCAAGCCAAATCCCTTGGAAATGGGAAGCTGGCTGCGGTGGCCAGCCAGGTTTCTCTCCCCACCCCACATGGGCGAGGTCCCTACAGAGCATCCGTCCTCTCCCGCAGCATCTTTGAAGTGCTCTGGGCTCTGCTGCACAAGGATTTTCCAGACATTAAACTGATGCTCAGAAAACAAACAGATATAGGAAAAGCTTTCATTACAAGGCTGGTTCATGTCCAAGAGCAGCCCAGGGGCATGCTAAGATAGGCAACAGCCTCTCGCCAGAGGCTAGTGTGAGGTATGGCTCTCTGTGGACTCGTGGTCCATGCCAGCTCCACATTTGCTCTGCAGGAGCAGGGGCAGGAGAAATGAGCAGGTTTTATGGCACATTGGCTCTACTCCAGGGACCAAAAGCTTAGACTCGGAAAAAGCTGCTGCAACCTCCCCTGCTGTGCCCAAACAAGACATTTTTGGGTGCTTCTTGAGATGTTGCTGGCCTCTGTAGGGATGCACCAAGGGTGGTGATCCTCCCTCCCTGATGCTTGTAAGGGTGGTGGTCCTTTGGCGGGGTGGGGAGATAAGATGTTCCCCTCCAAGCAGGAGGCAAACACCTTATGGGGTCTCAGTGCAGGCCAAGGAATGCTGCAGATATAGCTGTGCACAGAGCATGCTTAGGTGCATTCTATGATTTTATGATTTACTTGTGACCTAACTCCATCTGCAGGGCAGGTAGTGGATACAAAACCCTTATTCTCCACGACAGGTTGGTGCAGAACAAAAGAAAACTGCTGCCCCGTGCCAGAATGCAATTAAAACCCTCCAGGCAGGACACAGACCTTCAGAAAATCTGGTGTGCCTCAACGTTCTTTAACTCAGGACCCCAAGCCCTACAGAAAGGTCCAGCAACACCTCACTTCCACGCTCTCCAGACCCCCTTGGGTTTATCAGCACCAGTGTGCAGACAGGCTCCCTGCAGCAAGATCCACTGGGCATGGTGCATCACAACAGGCCAGAGAGACCTGGGACTCCTCCTCATTTATAGTCCCCTCCAGCCACAGCCTTCAACATGGCCCAGGAAGGCAAGGCAAGACAAGGCCTACAGAGAATGCCTAAAGATTATCTCTCTCAGATTCCATTTTATTTTCCATCATTAGCGCTTTTGAAAGCCCAACACACCCTGCAAACAGAAAGAGCACGTTAAACATGCGGGTGGTGGTGGAGCTGCAAAACCACAATAGCACACGCCTGACATGCCAGGGAGACACGGCACCAGCACAGGAAGGGCTTTGGTTACAGAGAGCATCACCCTTGCTCAGCAGAAGCTGTGGTTGAAGCCTGTTATCCCCCTCACAGAGGTCCCCACCACAAGCCACTCGAGCCCTGGAAAAGCAAGAGCATCATTCCAGAAAGCAGAGGTACCACAATCCTGGCGCAGAGCATCGCACAGTGGCAGAGAGAAAGCAGGGCTGGGGGAGAGTGACTTGCATGAAGGATGAGAGGAGCTGGAGCCTTCTGTAATGGAGAGAAAATTGCTTTCACCAACTATCTGCAGTTTTAAAGCAATTACATTTGGGGGGAAGCCGAGAGCACGTCTGAGCGCTGTACATGCGGCGGGCGCATTTTGAAATGCAAGAACCGAGTAAGGAAAAAAACAGAAAAAGAAAACGCCTTTAAAAAAAACAATATTTGATGCAGTAGGTACTGAGAGGATAAAATATTTATAACTCAGAGATGGGATGATTATTGGAAGCAGGCAAACATGTTCTCTTCTCTGTGGTGACCAGTGACAGAACCCGAGGGAATGTCCTGAGTTGTGTCAGGGGAGGTTTAGGTTAGATGTTAGAAAAAGGTTCTTCACCCAGAGGGTGACTGGGTGCTAGAGCAGGCTCCCCAGGGAAGTGGTCACAGCACCAAGCCTGACAGAGTTCAAGAAGCGTTTGGATCATACTTTCAGGTACATGGTGTGACACTTGAGGATGGTCCTATGCAGGGCCAGGAGTTGGACCCAATGATCCCTGTGGGCCCCTTCCAACTCAGCATATTCTGTGATCCCAGCAATGGGACAGCTGAGAGGAGTTGGGGCAGCATGCTCCCACCATGAGCATGGGACCCTCCATGGGCTTAAACTCTCTTGGGAACACGCTGCCTGCCCGCAGCCAAAATACAGACCTGCCCTAAGATTTCCACTTACAGAGCTGCAGACTGACCCAAAACCCAGTAAGCACCCCAGCACCTACCAGTTAAAGCCCTTCCAGGACCAAATTCAGACTGGGAGGCAACAGCTCGTTTTGGTCACTGATGAGAAGCTCCTTCAAGCTGTAAGAAATACTCCTGATCTCCTTCCTGGCAAGCCGTCACCCTTCACCACCATCCTTCCCCTCTAATCTGCTGGAATTAGGAAGGATCCCAGGCCATAAGCACATCTTCTCTAATGACCAAGGTGGCAGGGGCCGAGCTGCACTGATCCCCAGAGCTGCTGCACTGACTGCTGCCTGCACTGCTCAGACATCCAATTTATCAGGCATATGCCCCTTTTGCTTTCTGGCCACGCATCTTCCCCTTGTCTTTATCTGCTCTGGGGACAAGTGTGGGAAGCGGAGAAGTGGCATCCAGGGCTGCTGGTGACAGAGTCTCTTTTCAAAGGATGCTGTTTCACTGTTATTACCAACTCTCACCAAGTGGAATTGAGACATGAAGTAGATTTGTGCCCAAGATAATGGCGTTTATTAGACAAGCTATTGAGGAGAAAACAAAAGCTAACAGGGGAGAGCCACTAAGAGCAATGCCTAAAGAGAATCCATCATGAATACAAAGAGAAGCAGTGTTAATAGTTGGTGCTTCCCATCAATGATTTGAAATCTCAAGCAGTCCCTTAAGGGCTCCAGGAGAGTGAAGGTTAGTGTCGCCCAGTAAGAGGTGACAAACAGCACCAAGGTGTCCACGCCCTCAAACAAAGCAGCATTCAACCCCTTCTGGTATGGTCAGACGTGGCTGAGCATCCCTGACCCACAGTGGCAGCTCCCAGCTCATCCACAACCCTTCTCCTCACCTTTATCAGCATCACCTAATATCTATATGACACAATACCTATACTATAGGTACACGAGGATGCTCAGGAGGACTGCTCTGGCCCCAGTCACTTCATCCCACATCCTGACCACAGCAGCATAGGGAGAAAGGGGAGTTTTGTTCTCTGCACCATCCTGGAGCAACCACGGCCCTTTTGTTAAAGCCCCAAGGGGAATGCCTTGAAAATCATGGATTCATCTAGATTTTCCTATTGGAGACCATCTCCTTCTCTCCTCAACAAAGGAGGCATGCTCCTGCAAAACATTTCAATAATAAAAATGCATTTTTTATGGGAATAAGAGTCTTCCATAGGATCTTCACTTGCATGCTGGTTCACCGCCAGCCAGCCCAAGCCCCTGGTGAGATTAGCTGGAGCCTGGCACAGAGCTCACACCCCGAGGCACAGCAGAGATCTTTGGGAAAACACAACAGAGATCACAGCTGCTAAAAAGTAGTTTGTCAGGGTCCTTGGTGATTTCTTCTTTCCAATTTCCAGCCCAGACAAACAATATAGGAAGCCCTCAAATCCCCAGCCTTGAGACCAGCCCAAAGGGACAATGCATTTCACACCCAGACCTCTTCATCCCAACCCTCCTCTCCTTTGCTGGGAGAATGCTCAAGGGCCAGGCTGGGGCAAGAGCCAGCAGCACAGGGTGGATGTGGAGGAGGGGGAGCCAGGCAGGAACATGAGGGCATCCATGCAGCCCAGAAGCTCCCGAGAAATTTATTGCTTGTGACACGCTGTCAAAGTGAGGCGCATCTCATTAGTCAGAACCGAAGCAAATGAGAGGGCTCCTTAGCCAATTAAAAATTAAATAAATAAACCAAGGATGCTACGTGGTGCTCGCTACCTCCCCTTCGGCCCCGCTGGCGAGTGGCAAACCAAGGCAAGATGTAACACAGATCTGAGTCACAGCTTCTCCCCTTCCCAAGATGGTGAATCCCGCACTTCCAGAGAGCGGAGCAGCCGGGAGCAGCCAGCGACCACCACACAGACAGATGGAAAAACAACAAGCTTGAGGAGCCACACCTGACACTCGGGGAGTTGGAAAAGGAAAGATTTCCCTTCACAGCCCCTGGAGCATTTTGTTTCCCAGCTCTTGAAACAGAGCTCATTGACTCTCCTGAGTGGCACTCTCAGCTAAAAAATTCTATTTTTAACAGCTTTTCCTTTTAAAATGACGTGGTTTTCCTTTGTGGGTTAAGCTGAGCTGGCACATGACTTTTTTGTCTTTTTTTTTTTTTCTCCAAGATTTATCAGCCATTGGTGCAGAGGGCATTACAACTCTTCTTTCAGCCTGGCAGCAACGCCTGACCTCCAAAGTTTTACACCGCCCTCCTCCACCCCAACCTCCTTGCAGCATCGAGGAGGGGGCAGGTGAAGGGACCATTTTGAGCAGGCACCTATGGGCAAAGCTCAGTTTTCCCATTACCAGCCAGCTTGAAATTTACAAGAGCACAGAGGTGCCTGTTAGCAGCAAGCATCCCAGGTCACCCCAAACAGGCACCGGAGGAAGCTGGAGCTGCAGATGGAGCCGCGGGTGTTGGATGGATTGGTCAGGGCATCTGAGCAGAAAACAGGTCTCACTTCACAGAGGAGGCACCCCAAGAAGAGCCCTCTCTCCTCCATCCCCACAGCAGGGGGTAACTGCAGGCCCAAAGGGAGATACCCCTGCCCGGGGCACACAGGGACACCCCTCCTCCCAAAACACTCCCCTTAAAAAAATGGCACAGACCTGAAACTCGAGCCCAGCCCAGAAGCATTTCCCAAATCAAACAATAAACAAGGAGCCATTGCAGGTTTCCCTTACACTGCAGCTCCTGATTAATCCTCACAGTAAACACAAAGGAAAAAAACCTAACCTAAGCTGGCTGCTATCTGTTTAAAGGCACAAATAGATGTTAAAAGTAATCAAACGAGCCCAAGCAGGGGCACGGCAGGTTTGGGAGCAGGTTTTGGGAGCAGGAGGAGGGTGGGGAGAAGGCCATGGGCTCTGGTGAGGGAGGGAAGAACAGCAGGATTTGTGCCAGCCATGCCCAGCAGCCCTTAACCCACTGGAGCCTTCCTACATCCCTTGCAGGCAGGAGGGGGTACCCCCTCACCACCCTAAAACACCGCAGCCCAAGCAAGCTCTTCCCTTCCAGTGGACCCCAAGGCCAGATGGGTTGGTTGGGGTTTAGGACACAGGCTCTGGGGGAATGGTCAGGCAGCAAAACCACAATTCCTCACATGGGAAAGGGCCAGGACACTGTAACTAACCCCCCTGCGCCCAGGGACTAACACTACCCATGGCTGGTTTAATGAGAAATGGACATTTGAGGCTTAACAACTCTTGCTGGCAGATTCCCCCCTCTCTTCCCACTGATGCCGTTTCCCATACAGTGCACCCAGCTAATTAATTACAGAGCACAATCCAATCAGTCAGGGCATCCTATTGCAGTTAAAGGCATTTAAGAGATAATGCCATGAAACTCCAGATGGACTGGCCTGACCCCAGACTCCAACACCACTGGGGTGCTTGGGAGATGCTGCCACTCCAGCTGACATCCCTGATCCAGACACTCCGGAAAAAGCTTTCAGACTTGCAGTGCTCCCTGTGGGTTGGGTTTCTGAGTCCCTGCTGACTTTACCAAGAGACGTGCTGTCCTGGTTCACTGGCTGCTGCCCACAGAGTACACACCAGCCTGGCTCAACACAAGTGCAGGCGAGGGAGACGCCACCTGCCCTACTTCTGCCGGATCCAAGTTTGCTCTGGGGATGGCAGAAGGACAGATCTGAAGGCCAGATGCCAGTCCATCTTCTCCCCACTGCTGCCAACTCATGTTCCATATCCAGTGAGCTTCAGCGGTGGTTGCCTCGAGGTGTCCTGCACCACTGATGCTGATGTGCCAGGACAGCCTGATCCCTTCACATCTCACCATACAACTCCACCTCTCCACTGCTCTCCCAAGCATGAAGAGAGGATGGCCTCTGCTCACCAGCAGCATGGACTGGCCTCACTGGAGATGGGCTTTGGTGGCAAGTGGATGTAGGAGAGTGGCTAAAGCGATGGGATGCTGTACAGACAGCCCTTTTACCGTTATTGTTGTAGGCAGTGATGTGCTGATCTCCATATGGGATGTTCTTAGCTTTGCAGGGATGGCTTAAATCTCTTCCCTGGGCTAAAAGTGTGTGGCGGGGTTCTCCCTCCTTAGCACTTCAGTTATTTGTTGAAGTTATCAGATCCCTTTAACAAAGGTGGGGGCTTGCATTAACTCACCCCACTTGGTCCTGAATCAGCCACTGTCCCTTGTACAACCCCAGCAAGGGGTTCATTTAGTGGGTGCCTTTGGTACCCCAAGCAGCCTTGTTTTCTTAATCACACCCATCTGAAGCCCAGCCACATCCACATATGGCTGGGATCCCTGCTGATTCCCAAGCCGCTTGCTGCAATGGTATCAAAGGAAAAACCCATGGTGCCAGATCCCGAGCATCTCCACAAGGACTCAGTGTGGGTATGATGCTCCGTGCCAGCTGCACTCCCAGCTGCCTCATGTTTGATGATGAAAGTGGCTGATTCTGTGATTTACTGATCCTACCCTTGGTTGGTTTTGCCTGCCCAGGGTGAGGATAAGCTCTTGGATTTGCAAACATTTTGAGGATTGTGGTTTTAATTTCCCCCTCCCCCCCTTATTGTGTGCATGTCAAAAGCTCTTACGCCTTGATCCAAAGCCCAAAGTCAAGGTGGGGGATGTACATCAAGCCTAAATTTGCTCCTGTCACAAGTGGCACCAAAAGACTTGCAACTGAAGTGAGTGAGGGTTCTGCTCTCACTTGGTCCAGCCCATTTCCCAGATGCCTGATCTCCAAGGAGAAGTGAGGACAAGCCTCTGCTCCTCAATCACATCTCCAAAATGCCTTTGTCAGACACTCAGGCACATCTAACTACAACAACAGACAGAAAGCCTCCTCTCAGAGATGTCCTCCCTCAAGTCACCCCTGGCCAGATACCCAGCTCTCCTGCATCAGGACCAGCACCAAGGAGGCCACACCAGTGAGCACCAGGAGCATCCTCAAGGTTTGCACCCAAACAACAGCCTACAAGTTTCACTAATGCAGATTTGCAAAGGAGGGATGAGACTTTGGCAGGACCGGAGCACGGCTACAAGCAAATGGCAGCGTTCACCAAGCACAAGTGGGAAGGAGACGGTGACAAAATGAAGTTTAATAAATGGGTCTCCCCGAAAACATCATCTCTGTGCATCTACAGAACTCACCATCTGACAAAGGTGTTTACTGACTGTCCTCTTACCGTGTTAGAAAAGACACCAGAGATTAGCAAGAGGGGCTAGAACGTGATCAGTGCAGACGAGACAGGACCGACCCCAGACCTCTAATGCCAGCTGCTGTTTCATGCTGGTAGGAACTGCACAAGGGCTGGCTTGTTACACCCAGCACTGAAATGCAGTACAGCTAAGTCACTGTCTTGGACCCTAAAACAAGAAACGTAACTACAATAACACAACACTGTGACTTCACCCAGAAAAGCAGCGGCACTAGGTCCTCGTACCGCAGACCCTTCAACAAGCCAGCAGGGATGGGGGCACTGTTTCTTGAAAACCTGTGTCCCATGGCCCCCTGGGAATGAGGACAGAGAAGAGCTTGGCCTATCTGGATGAACAATAAAATAAAATATTATGTCCTTTTTCCTCCCACTGGAGGGACCCAGACCAGGATGCTACAGGCTCTGGACACAGAGACGCCTCATTCTGTAATAGCAGTATGGCCGTGGTGCAGTGCCACAGCTGGAGGAGATTCTGCTCTCTCATCCAAATTTGGATCCAGGGGCCAACAACCATGTTGCAGATGGGACAGGAGATGAGGAGACAGAAGCCCCACGCATCCCATTTCTGCAGCCCAGGCAGGGTGGGGACATTCTCCATGGAAGCCAAACTCCCAGCCATTTAGAGAGGGAAGCGGCTTTTCTGCATGGAGTCGACGAACTGAAACTCTTCAACTGATTATCTTGAGAGCTCCTGTAAACCATTTTAGGGATTTTGGCAGGAGGAGGAAGGAGAAGCTGTTTGATAATCCCTGAGGCCATCCCACCATACATGCCTAAAAGACAGCTCCAGAGTGCCCTGATTCTGGAGTAATTCCCTCATTTTTTGGCTCCTGGATGCCCCATGAAACAGGGCATGTCTCCTAATGGCCCCACAAGGACTCTCTGGGGAATTAACTGAAAAGCTGAACAGAAACAAAGCCAGGCTGAAAACTCATCAGCCCCTCAGAGGACGGCACCGACCTGAGATTGTGCTACCAGCCCAGAGCACGTATTCTGCTGTGACCCCCCAAAACAATGCACCAGAGAAAGTTCTTAGCCTTCGACATCCATCTTCCCTTCCCACAGCTGCAGCACCAGGATCACTGCTGGAGCCTGCACCATCCCATTATCTGTACCCTGATATGAACCTTTCCAATTAAACCACTGAACTGTTCCCAGCTCAGTCTCCCATGCATGAAAACGTCCTGTTATTTCGCACCTGCCAAGAGCTGTGTCCCAGCAGATCTATCTTGAACTGACACTTGAGGATAATTAAACCTCTCTCTCTCCTCTGTTAGCAGCACAGCAGATAAAAGGAGAGCCCTAGGTCCCTCCGGTTGCTGTTGTGGAGGGTTGCTGCTGCACAAGTCAAGGAACTGAGATGAGACTCAGTTTCTCAACAGAGACATGGGCAGGGGAGCAGGGGGCCAGCCTGGCAATTTTCCCTAATTTAGCAGGGGAGCTGAGCAAGATGTAAGAGGCACACAAGCAGCTTCCCCAGCCGGGCAGATCATCTGGTGAACAAAGAGGTGGAAACCAAGTGCCTGAGATCAAACTGGACCCCTGTTGTTGCTAAACCTGGGGTATCACCCATCATGGAGCCGTCAGTCCCTAGTGATACAGCTGTGGTATCCAGGTACCCTTCTCATCTCCTCTAGCTCGAGTACAAGCAAGGATTGGCTCCCATTGCTCCCCCAGCCACCGGCAGTACTGGGTGCTAGGTGCCCCACAGTATCAGCCCAAAGTTGGCCAGTTTCAGGGAGCAGGTGGCAAGATGGGAACCTGTCACCCCATGCCACGCTCTGCCCATCTCCCACGCCAGCTGCCTGAGGTTACTGGATGCATCCAACCTCACAGCCGAGCTTCGATCGGGGCGGTTTTGAGGTTGGCGCTGAGCATCTGCCATTACTCCGAGCTGGGCCTCCAGCCCCTCGGGCAATGAAGGAGGAAGGGGGGCCCAGGGCACGGCGATCCCACCTCTGCCCCAGCTCTTTGCTCCAGGGAGCCACTCACTCCACGGGGGAATCCTTCCCTCATCCCAGCCCCGCTGCAGAGGGACCAAGTGCCACTTGCTGAGTGATGCGCTGCAGAGCCGCAGGACCCCAGGGACCACGGATGTCCCCCGTGCCTCCGGGGAGATGGATATTCTCCCTCTCCCAGCCCCATCCCGGTGTCCCCGAGCCCCTCCGCCGCCGTTACCTCCGCGGGCTTGGGCGGCGGCCGGGAGGGACGCGCCGCGCTGCAGCTGGGTTCGGCTCCCCGGGGCTCGGCGCATCCTCCGCCGCTCGGGAGGGCTCGGCCGGGCTCCCTCGCCCCGCTCCCCGCCGCTCTTCGCCTTCCTCCGCGCTCCTCTCCCGCTTATCCGCATACCCCGGGGCTGGCGGCTGCTGCCGGGCTCCGCTCGCCGCCGCGGCGCCCGGTCCTTCCCGCAGCAGCCGCCGCCGTTCCGAGGCGCCGCGCCCCCCGCCCGCCTCCGCCTCCTCCCCGTTCCCGACCCCGGGACTGCTTTAAAGGGAGAGCGCCTGCACAGCCAGCACGGGGACAATGTGTTGTTTGACATCCCTTCCAAGATGCGCCGCACCCCTCGTGGCTCGCCATCACCCCCCCCCCGGGATCCCTGGAGTGCTGGGTGTGCGATGACGATGAGTTCCAACAGCTGGATGCGCTGATGGCCCTCGCCCTCTCGGCAGGCCCCCTTTTAGTGAGCACGTTCATTCATTCATCCATAAAATCCTTATCCCACCGGCTTGGTTTGCCTTACCCCTTTTCCAGGGCTGCAGGGAGCAGAGCCGCCAAAGGCTCGGCACGCCAGACCCTGTCCAGGAGAGAGCTGTGAGCCCCTTTCCCAAAGCTGACACTCTGCCACGCTTCTGCTTCAGATATCATCAGCTGTTTTCATTTTCTCCTGCCAATATTATCCTCATACTTATTCAAGAGGGAGCCGAGGCTTACAGGTCTGTGGGTTTTAATCAAAACTGGAATTCTCTTCACGCAGTCACTTTATCTGTGTTTGTCTTGCCGGAATGAAGCAATGTGTTTGGTGAGGTGTTTTAGAGCAACCCCGGGAGCGAGTGCATGCCTGCCCCGAGGAATCTACAGCCACCACAGCGAGGGCAGGACCTGGGGGCAGGAGCGGGCAGAGGCGCTGGCAGCTCGCTCAAGTGTCTGGAGCTGGGATCAGAGCGGTGAGTTTGGGCACCGCTGCCCAGCCCAGCCCAGCCCAGCTCTGCAGCATCCCTCAGTCCCGATGCTCACTGCTTTCCCTCTCGATGTTTTTCATCAGTGAACACCATCTGTACCGGAGCCGGGGATTGTTATGACCTTTAAGGCTCCATCCAGTGGCCGCTTCCATCAGATGCTTTTGTGTCTTACTACGATCCCAGGCACGCTGCCAGAACTCAAAACACGCTGAAGGCAGGGAACATCTTTCCTCCAGTTTCGAGAAGGAGATACATCACAAAATAAACCTGCCCAGATATCAGGACTGGGTCTAGAATTATTCCTGTTACATTAACACTAGAGATAAATGAGATAGGAAAGCCCACTTGGTAGGAGGATTGTAAAGCAATTAATTAATAATGTTAGTAATGATCTTCTTATTCCAGCTCTGCTTATTAACACAAGCTTTGCTTGAGTCCACCATGATGTGCTATATAAAGCAGCTATCTCCTGAATGTGATTTCCTGTTTGGAGATGATCTCTAGCTGAGAAATTACCTGCTCTCAAAACTGATTAGAGTCCTCATCAGCAGATTCTTCACCCATCCTTTAGGCAGGCCCTGGAATATAAAGAGAATTGAGAATAATTTCATGCACGAGGTAAAATCTGGAGCTGGTGGCCCAGCTGTGTGCCATTCCCAGAGAAAATCCAGAACAAGCAGTGACGGCAGCACCCCAAATCCAGGTGCTGTGAGCAGCCCTGCTCAGGTGGAATCTTTTGCTGCTGTGGTACCTTCCAGGCTGGTGGCTGACACTGGCTACTTTTGGTTCATTACCCCTTCCACCCCCAGCACTTCGAGGGGGCTGTCCTAAGTGCTGGGTACATGGAAGCACCTGAGCAGAGGAAGGCTGGTGTCAGCAGGTCCCACCTGTGGGAACAGTGCTCCCTGCCTTGGGAAAATGAGGACCTGTGGAGATGCTGGCAGCACACCGTGCACCCAGCTATCCTGGAAGGAGCCTGGAGTGGCAGGACCCTGCTGGCTCCCACTCCAAACCCCTGCAGTTGCAGGCAGCCCACTTTCCGCTCCCTTCACATGCTGGTCCAGCTCCATTTGCAAAAGCAATGAGGTATGTTTCCTCCTGCTTCCCATGGCTAAAAACTGTCTTGCAGCTCCCATGGTTAAAAATTGTCTCCTAATTTCCAGCTTACATTAGCCAGTTTAAGCACATTTGTTCTTATGCCAGCACAGTCTTTCAGCTTAAATGGTTCCTTTTTGTACCTGGTGTTTATTTGCTGCATATATTTATGGAGGGTAATCATATTCCTGCTTTGCCTTCCTTTGCTGGACTGAACAAGCCAAGTGCTTTCAGCCTCAAAAGACAGGCTCTCCGTTCCCCCACCACGCTACTGGCCCTCCTCCACACCACTTCCAGCACAAATTCATCTTGCTGGAAGATGGGCCAGCATGGCTATGTGCACCTCCCAGTGCTTGGAACTGCCACCAGTGCCCGCTCCACCTCCACTGATGCCACTCCAAAGGAGGCAGCTGCAGCTCCAAGCACGGTGGTGCTGCACATCTGCTGGCCTTTCCCGTGCCAGATTGTCATCTGCATGAGGTGACACTGGTAGGAGACCTTGCCTTCTGCCTCTGGTCAGCGGCAGGGAGGTCGGGTGCTCCTGAGCACTAAGGAGAGCTGGTTTCTTTCTTCTCTGTTGCACTGCAATGGGATACTTATGGAACTCTCCCATGGAGGGGTTATAAACTTCCACAGCCTTCAACGAAACTCAGAGGATGCACAGACTCATTCCTAAACACAAGAGGAAGATGGTATCACCATGCTCCGATGGTCACTAATAACTTTACCTCTCCTGTGCTATTCTCAGCAGAGATAAACCTCCAGTGTCTGATGAGCCAGAACAGAAATATCCAATGGCTCTCTGCTCTTTTCTATTTTTGCTGCAAGCTGGTTAACCCTGAAATCCAATTACTGCTCATTATTCAGTGGAACTTGCCTCTTATCAAATGGGCACACTGCAGGGCTGCTACACTGACTCCCAGTGCTAATGGAGCCGCAAATTACTCCTGCTACGCTCACAGACCCACAGGTGTGAGCCCCGGGGTGCTTCTCCAGCACCCCACACAGGCAGAGTTCCAGGATGCTGATTCCTGCAGCCCTTCCTGGGGCTGCCCATTGCTGCCGACTACATCAGCCATTGGATAATGCAACCACATGCTCCCCGGAGCTGTGGGCTTGGCTCTCAAGGCATGTCTTTGCTGAAGCCACTCTGCCCAGACGCCCATGGGTGCCAAGGGCCAGTCCCGCTCCCTGGCACGGGGTGATCTTATCGGTGGATGCTCAGAGGAGTTGCACGGGCTGAGCTGGTGGCAAGCAGCCTTTAAGCTCCAAGGGTTATTGCACACAGTGTGAAATGCCAGGGGCTGATCTAGGCACGCCTTGGATTAGCCTGAGAGGCTCGAGGTGCTGGAGAGTCTGGCTCCCTGCATTAGCTCAGGAAGCGGGCACACAGCCAAGCCCAAACGCCACCTAATTCACATTCAGTGCTGAATTCAGCAGGTGGGGAAAGGGGAAAAAAAGAGCCTTTGCAGTTTTCTTTGCTGATTAAAGTCATGGCACAGCAAGTTTCACCTACGTTCGTTAGCAAGAGGGGAGGGAGGGGGATGTTCCAAGCAACAGCTGCTGTGATGCTCTTCATGCTCTCCACACACAGAAGAGGCAGTGGGCACATCAAACCTCTTGACTGTGACCCCTGCTGCATGGGCTGGATGCAGCCCTAGGGCCCTGCATCCATCTTCCTCTCTCTAGTATTAGCCTACTCTGCCATGATAGCCTCAGGTACAGTTTGTCAGGTCAGCCTGTCTTAAATAAACTCCACAATGGTCTCTCTTTCTTTCAGGCCATCCATCAGTCCTTCTAAGAAACAGTGTAAGCAAATCCCCCTCAGAGACAGGTGATGGGAATGGCCTGGGATACTCCCAGTGAAGTGTCCTGATGCCACTGGACATGCCTGCCACACTCTCTGCTACTCACTGCTGCAGCATCATCGGGTTGCTGGTGAGCCCTGCCAAGCCCTGTTTGCTGCTCCTTCCCTCCCTCTCTCCCTCCCTCCCTCCCTCTCTTCTTCCCTCCACACTTCCCACTGCCTGCAATATTGACCCTCAAGTCTCTCTTCAGCTGGCCCAGCAGACAACATGGTGGGGACCCAGACCAGCAACAGTCACAAGGATGCATCACAGCCTGATTATGAGGTGACACAAAGCCCAGGACCTGTGCTCACTTGTTCACTCTCACCACAGAGCTGCTGCTGCCGCCTCTCTCCTGCTTTCCCTGGCTGCAGCAACCTTTTATTCATTGTGCTGGCCTCCTGTGCCCTTCAGAGGTGCTTATGTGAAGTGCCATCCACTCACACCCAAGGCTTTGTGGCTGCTAGTAGGAGGACAGGAGCAGTGTGGTGGATGCTCCAGCAGGATCATCCCCAGCCAAATTTCAGCTCCTCCACCCAGTCTTTTGCTCCCACTTCTTGCTGCCTTGTCAGCTCCAATTGTCCTGATTAGAGCTGATTAATTCCCTGGGCCACCCTCCCAGTTAGTTAAAGTGATTAGCACCCTGGGAACAGCAGCATGGATACCCAGCAGTGGTCTCCCTTCCACTGCAGGGAATTCAGTACACACCTGCCTGCTGGGCATCCTCAAGAACAAAAACCTGAGAGGTCATGGGTCCTGTGGGACCCAGCAGGTCCTTTTGGCCCAGGTCTGATCCACTTTCTCCAGCCCTGGCTTAGCTTCCTTTTGCTCCTGCCGAAGGCAAAACATCCCAGGGAGCTGCCAGAGGGGGGAAGGGGAGAAAGAAATCAGTGTAACTCCAGTAAATGAAAGATTAAACATAATGCCAAGTAAATTAATATACAAGAAGAGAAGGCAGGTTTTAAATTAACTCATTACACTGCTTGGCTTTCCAACCCATTTATTTATCCCACAGGTCCTGCAGCTTCATATGGAAAATGGCTTCTGCTTGACTGCTATCACAGCCCAAACGCAGCGCGACGTGGCTGCACAGCGGCCGCCGGAGGCTGGCAGGCGACACCTGAGCGTGCCCGTGGATATGTGCAGGGACGGGTAATTGCACATGCAAAACGCTCGGCTGTGACAGGAAACAGGACGATTGAGCAGAGAAATGGGAATCCATTTCCATGCACAATTACCTGGGGAGGGCTAAACCGCGGTTACAGGAGGCAAGAGGGACGGGTCCGTCCTCCCCCCCGCCCCAGCTCCCCCTCCCAGAGTGCTGGATGTGCCGTGTGATAGTTGCCGCCTGTCTGTGCTGCCTGTTTCCCTGGGGAGCAGGGCATTTCCATCCTCCCAGGAACCGGGGAGGTGTGCCGAGCCGGATGAGCTCGCTGCTTATTACTGGGTTATTGCGATGACGAAGCAGATGGCTTATTGAGCAAGCTGTTCTTTGGGGGAGACTTTCTTGGAAAAAGGGGCAGGGAAGGAAGTGGGTAGTTTGAGCCCCTTTGTTTGGGAAGTGGCTGCGATCAGGTGAGCCTTTTCTACAGCATCTCTCTTATTGCTGTTCCCAGGTCTTACTGATGAGCTGGATCTGGTTCATAATAGAGGATAATAAATAAAAGGGCAAGGGGAAAAAAAGAAAAAGCCCAGACCTCATTCTCTTCCCAGTGCTTCCCCTTGACCTGACAAACAAAAGCCAAGCTGCATGGCAGGATGCTCAGGGCTGTAGAGAGGTGACTGGTGTCAGAGGCAGATGCAGGCTCCCCGGGAACTCTGCATGCTGGGAGCAAGGTCTGGTGCTGGCTCTGCCGAGGGCAGCCACACAGGCCAGGCCAGCAGCCAGCCAGGAGCTTGGCTTTGTCCCCACTCCTGCTTGCTGGTATTACCACACTACAATTCCCAGCAGCCTGCAGGAGGACCTTTGCCTTAGAAAGCAGCATCAAGCAGGCCATGAGAAAGCACTTGGGGGGCAGCAGACTCAGCGCTGACTGATGGAGATGGATGCAGGCAGTTAGGCAGCACCAGGAGTTTTTAAGGACAAGAACAGTGCTTGGGGACACGTCTCCTTCCCAGCAGCACTGCAGTGGGCAGGGCAGGACTGAGAGCAGGGTAATGGGATCGCTTCTTGCACGCTCCCACATCCTCCCAGGATGATCGTAATGCTTTGCTTCACCCTTCAGCAACCAGGATCTGCTGCTCTTCGGGCTGGGCAGGGAGAGGAGATGGTCCTGGATGGTCCAGGAAAGGCCCAGTCTGGGAGGAACGACATGGGGGCCACCTCTGTGTCGAGGCTGAAACAAACCTGTCTCTCCAAGGACTCTGAGGACGATGATACTGTAGTCCTGGATTCACGTGGGAAGTCCTGGAAGGAGGCAGTCCACAAGCCCACTCCGCACGTGCCTCTAATCACACCTTCAGCTCTAGGAGCACCAGCCCTATTTTCCCCCATTCATAATTCAGCCTGACACAGCCCAGCAAAAATCAATTCACTCTTATAAGAAAGTGCCAAGGCAAATTATTTCCCAAAGCCTTCGACAGGGCCTTCTTCTCTCCCAACAACTGTATCTTTGGTGTTGAGTCCTAAATTATGGATTAACCCTTTGAGCTCTTCCAGTTTGCTGCAGAACACAGCCAGACAGGTGATTGATGAAGCCATCGGCAAGAGCACCTTGTTGCCCATCCGTTAGGGGATGGGCCCATCTAGCTGTGGGGCCATCCATTTGTCCTTCCCTAAATCATCCCTCTAGGCACACTGCCACCTGTGCAACCCTCACTGTATGACCTTGTCGGGGAAGCAAGCAAAGCAAGGGCTGCCTCAATTCCTAGCTGTCCACGCATTTGGGAAGCCCTTCCCTGGAGATCCCTGTCTGGCCTTTCCCAAGACAGTTTGTGGCCATCAGAGGACTTTCTTCTTCTTTTTTCACAGTGTCATGGTATAAAGTCACCATAGGGGAAAACCCAGCTTAGCCTTGAAAGCTGCATCTCAGTGGCAGGGTTCAGCCCTGACGTGTGCTGTGTCCTGCAGCAGCCCAGGTGAGATCCCTGGGAGCACCCACCAGCTCCTGGCAGAGCATCTGACACCCCTGGTCTGAGCAGACATGGGAGAAAAATACCAGAATGCTAAAAAGCCTTCAAATCTGCTAAATGAAAAGGCTTCCCTTAGCCTTGGACCACAAATGTTGGAAATCAGAGGGAGCCCATGAGAGAGTTTTAATCAGAGCCAAAAAGGAGAGGGGGATGGAGAAAAGGATCAGAGTTGTAAACTGGCTGGAAATCAGTCCCTTCGTTATCACAAACACATGATCAGAACTTAATAGTATTTGACTTTTCATTAATTTAAAACAGGAGTCTTGGGAAGAGAGAGAGAAAAAGAAAGAACATTATTAATTTTAAAGACCTCCTCCCAGAAGGGCTCACGTTGAAAAAGAAAAATGTCAGAAGAAAATTGTTTCTTTATATTTTTCCTCACTTTCTTCACCTGTCTTTTTTTCTAAAGCCTGGAAGAGGTTGATAGGCATGGAAAACTCCAGGCTAGGCTTCCCATGCCCTCCCCAGCCCCAAGTGGGGAACATGCAAAGACCGGCCCAGTCCTGGGCTACCGCGGGGTGGATGCAGGGTGGGATGCAGGATGCACATGGCATAGCCAGGTGTCTGTAGGGAAACAGGAAAAGCCACGTGATGTTAGGAACTCATGGACAGGCTCTCACAGCCTTGGGAGGTGCCTACAGCCAGTGCCCAGCACCGTCTGTCGGTCCTGCATCCACCAGCGGGGGAGGAGCTGAAAACCAAAATAGCCCCAAATCCAACAGCACCCTCAGCGGCTGCAGGGAGGGGGATATATCATCTTCTCCTTGCTCCCCTGCCAATGAGGAGGTGAAGGCAAAGCTGCCAAAAATAAAACGATTCAGGACACCGTCTCTATAGCAAAGGGCAGATGGATGGCGCTGGGGCTGCGCTTGAAAAGGCAGATCTAAAAGGATGGAATTAAAGAGACTTCGGAGAATGAGAGGCTTTTTGCTAAAGCCGATGTGCTGCTCTGCAGATAAGGCTCTGCAGGTGGAGTGGCAGGCATCCTTTGGATCTAATTGGGAAAGGGAAAAACCCACCTCAACTGTCCCCAGATGCCCTTGGCAGTGGGAAGGTGGCTTCCCTCGTTCCTCCAGCTCCCACCGACAACTTTTTAAAAGCCAGTTCTCTGTCTTGCCCTGGTATTTTAAGATAATTCAATAATCTTAGGCAATTATTTCAAAGAATTTTTGAAATTGTTCTATTTTTCCCCTTTCAACGCAGCCACACATCACAATGCTCAAAAAGCCACCCAGCTGCCTGTGGGCTGGCCAATTTAGCTCCATGGATTTTGACTGCTTTCTCAAGTCCCACTATTGATTTTCTGCTGGGTCCAGCTGAGAATTCAGCTTATTATAAAAATCACAACTGGGACAGAGTTATGCCGCCAGTGCTGCCTCCAGGTGAGGCTTCCACCTTCCCTGAGCACGTGTCCTGTTGCCCCCTCCAGGTCCTGTGCTTTTAGGGCTGATGGGGTGGTGCAACCCCTTGAGAAAGGAAGGACATTTCCCTGGCTTCCCCAGCGATGCCCAGGGTTTGCTTCATGCTGGCGATTACCTATTTCTCATTTCATGCCCTGTTTCACACCATTCGCTCTCACCTGATTCCAGCAAGGATAATTTTAAGCCCCCACTTTCTCTCTTCAGCCGAGGACTTCATTTGCTGCCAAAGAAGCTGGTGGTTCCAAGAGCTGGGCCAAGCAACTTGCCTTAAGGCAGATGCTCCAGTGTTACTCAGCCAGATGAAAATGGGGAAACAATAGAAAAAACAATTATTTCCACACTGAGCCTCTTGTACCAGGTCCCAACCTCAGCATCTCAGTGCTGTGCCCAGAGAACAGCCCCATGCCATCAGCTCCCCCCGGTTTTACACCTCATTGCCATCTGACATGCTCTGGAAGGGGTAAGGAGGCACCAGAGATGCTGAAGCCACCCCACAGCGGCTTTGGCTTTTGTTCCCTTTTATTGCTGCCTCCTGACAGAGCAAGAACACAGAGGGGATATTTATGAGTCCTACCAGCAGTGGGGTTGGCTCTGGGCTGTGTTTAAAGCATCTCCGCTGTTTCCCAGCTTTAACCACCTCCAGGATATTTACAGCATTTGACAGCTGGAGACAGAGTCAGGCCAAAGTGCTTGTCTGCTTCCATGAACAACCTGCATCTTGGGGGAAAACTGTTAGGGGATACTGGAGGAGAGGAGAGAGTAGCTCCTGGGAGGAAGCATGGCCATTTCTTTACCACAGCAGCTCCCCTCCCCAAATCCCCATGCAAGCATGGCCAGGAGGAGCTGGGGAAGGACACATTATACACACATTACACCAGTGTATTTCAAGTTTACCCCCCCACTCCCTCACTTCATGCACAGGGGTTGGGCTGGTTGGGGTTTAGCAGGTCTTCTCCTTGTCTTCCCTCTGCTTCCCATCCCAGCTATGGATCTGCCTCGGTTTTTTCTCTCTCCCACACCCCCTTTATCTCCTGTTTATTTTTTCTTCACTGCTTTTGCATCTTATTCATCTGTCTCTCTTTCCATCTCATCTCCCCCATCCTGAAAGGCTTGTCAGGAGAAGAAAGAGCCAGCCCAGCTTCTCCCAGATCTATTTGCCAAATAAGGCCCGGAGTCAGGTTTTATTTAACAAAAGGAAAATGAACTGGATGCAAGTAGGCCAGAAGAAGCGCCTGCAAATAAAAAGGATGATGGCAAAGAGAAGGATGAACACAGCAGAGAGGCAGAGCATCCCCTTGGGGTCCTGGACACAAGCTCATTTATGGAGCCCCGGTCCAGTGCTGGGGGAGCCGCCGGCCACAGCCTCGGCTGTTCTGCTCGTTAGCGGTGCTGAAACAGCGTGACAAATACGGGAGTGTCACGGAAGGTTGGGGAGCAAGTCAGGTGGATAATGAGTTGGGTTAGGGCGTCGTTTGTTTGAAGCCAAAGCAGTGGTATCTTTCCCCCCATCAGCTATAATGCAATTAGAGAGGCAGCAGCTATTGAGAGCAGCAGCAGCAGCAGCAGACTGGGGAGAGTGAGAAGGAGGAGAAAAGCTGTGAAAACCCCTCCTGCCCCACACCACAGTGCGGGAAGCACAGCCTTAAGGGAGAGAAACTCTGCAAGCGGAGCTAGGGGATGCTCCGCCTTATCAGCCCCAGCACATGAAGCCTCAAGCCCCCCAGGCAACCTGGGGACAAGTTCAGCTCAGCCTTGACCTGCAGCAAATCTGTCCAGACCCTCTGTCCCTAAATCTCAGTGCCTGGGGCCCCTCTGCCCCCAGTCAGCACTGGGTATGGGGGGAGCTTTGCCTTGACTGATGGCAAACCCTTTTCCATGCCCTGTGGGCTGGAGGCATCCCCCACCTGCCTCCAGCCTGCCTAGTCCACTAGTTTTCCCCAGTGATGCTGGAAGAGGGCATGGCTGGGGGGCCCTATAGTGCCCCTGTAGTATTTGTGGGGCTCCTTCAAGAGATTTGGGGGGAATATATGGCCAGCTCCTCACAGTCTGCACCCTCTCCTGCAAGCCCAGGCTTTCAGGCTGCTTCTTTTTGCACACAGTTCACTTGAGCAGGCTCAAGGCAGCTGAATCAGAAACAACTGAAAATACATTTTTGCAGCCTTTCTGGAAAAATAGTCTTTAAAGAGGGGCCTGGCCCCGTGCCCAGGGAAGTTAACTTCAATTGACTCGGCTGCATTTCGCTCCAGGCCCTCTCTGGTTTTTCTGGAGCACCTTGTAATACTGGAGTGCTACTGCGAGGAAATTAAATCCACCACACTCAGCCTCAGCTTAAGCCCCTTCTCCCATGCCATGCTCTTACACAGGCACCACACCATCTTCACCCTCACCTGCCTCAGCCTGCACCACTCCAAAGATGTGTTCCATGGCATCTGGTACCCAGCTCTTCTCCCAGGAATGTGCTGGTTATTCACAGCTGTGACGCCTTGCTCCACATCACTCACCAGCCTTGCACCTGAGATGGCAGGAAAAGAGATCCACAGCAAAACCCCTGTTATATAGAGTTTGCAAATTATATATTTTAGCATCTCCCCATGTGTATTCCCCATTCTTCTATCAATACACTGCAACAGGAGCCTTAGTGTTTCCTTTAAATTAAACCCTAATTTATCCAGATAAACAGGGTCTGGATGGAAAGGCTGCTGAATCCTCACAGCTTATTGCCATTCCCACTCCTATTCACTGTTCCTGGCCATTGCCAGGTCATTAACACATCCTGGTTTGATTTTCTGTGGGAAAACACAAGCCCAGGTACCTCATTAAGAAGGTTGAGGTGCGGTGCAGCTCCCAGACAGCTGGAGCAGTGGGGCTGGGGCACATCCCTGGTGGGGGGGGATGCTCTTGGGGGGTGAATAATGACTGACTGGAGCTGCAGCCCCAAAGCCTCACATCAAGGAAGGGGCTGAAGGACCAATGTCATCTGCTTACATGGGAACCTGGCACCAATGCTTACAGCAAGAGGAGCATTCCTGTCACCAAGCCATGACCAGTCTCAGTCTTCTTGCCTTTCCCACAGCTGGACAAGCTGCCTGGTAAACCCTCTGCCTTGCCTGAAACACAGTGCTCCTTAAAACGAAGGCATTTGGCCTTAAATCCCCTTTTACTTCTCCTCATGACCAGCTTTGGCCTCGGAGCTGGGTGTGCTCGACAGCAAACCCACCTACAAGGAAAGCACATCAGCTCCTGGTGGGAAAGTGAATTATTGAAGTCAAGGGAAGCTGTGACGAAGCAGTCAGGGTGGACTGCCATATGCTCCCAGTGAATTATTCAAAGCCTGGTTTTAAAGCAATTCCTGAAATAAAGATGACAGAGAAAGCAGAGTGAAGAAAAAACTCTGTAAACGGCCACTGTGATGCCTCCCTGAGTGTGGGGACCAGTCTGTCCCTCCACAGGCTGCTGCTGCCCAGCAGAGATGAGCATACACACAAAAATACACCCTGGATGTATCTTTAATGTTGTTTTATCCTAAAGCCAGACAATTTGGTCTGGATGGGCTGGTTTAACCCCACTGGCAGAAGAGCCAGGCAAAGAAAAGTCGCCGCTTCAGAGGACATCCTGTGAATTTTATTTCATGTCAACAGACATGAAAGCAGCAGAGCTGGAAGAGATATGCGTTGCTGGGAGTGGGGAAAACCAAGCTGAACTGCCTCGAAGGCTCCTAAAAAAAGCCAAACCACAAAGGGGAACAAGAAGGAAAGAGAAAATGCATTATTACGTCTGTTTGAAGTGAGGAAGATACAGGAATGAGCAAACACTGAACTGTTTTTCTTGTGCTCACAAATGAACACGCTGCTGAGCCTAATGGGATTTTAGATTAAAAGTTTTAACGAAAAATAACAACCACCTCCACAAATGGAGTTTTATAAGGTCAAATAACAGATGCAGGGGAGTAAAAACCAATGCCAGTGTTTTGCCTCCTTCTGCAGGAATCCTTCTCCCAGCCTAAGCCCCTGTGTTCAGGTGTCCTCCTCTAATTCCTGCCTTTATCCTCGGCGGTCATGTTTCCTGCTGAGAATGGCTGGGGAATAATCCTCTGGCATCCTATTTCTGCTATCTTTTCTAGGCAGGGCTTTGCAGGAAGTTTGGTTCCCACGAGCAAAGGCCACCTTTGTGGAGCATCAAGGCTGCAGGCAGGGAGCAGAGACTTAACCTGGGTGGCAACAGTCATGCTCCACAGGGAAAGGCGCTTCCCCAAGGGGTTTCCCATCACTCTTGGGGTTTCTCCGGCAATGTAGGGCTGCAGCCTGCCTCTACATGCGGTCAGGGCATCTCTTCCCAACATCCAGTGGGGTTCTGATATGCTCTGATACCCCCCCCCCCCCTTTGCTGATAGGGAAACATCCATTCCCCACTCAGGCTGACCCTTTGCCCACTATTTCTACTGGGCATGCATGTGCCCCATGACTCATTTTTGAAGGTATCAGGTACTTTCAGCAACAGCTGACTTCAAGGACACTGGGGGTTTGCAGCACCCTTGAAAAATTAGGCAACTTCTGCATGCCTAAATAGATGCTTAATGACAGACACTTGTGGGTGAGCATGTTGGCAGCAGCCCAGGGCTGGGAGCAGGGTGAATCTGACACTGTCAAGCTGGGTGATGGGCATCATTGCCCCTGCTGCCCACCTTCACTGTGCATCCAGATTCCTGATGGAGTGCTCCATACACTCCCTGCTCCCCTGGTGATGCTGCAGCATGGTGGGGGACGACCTTCACCCGTATCTCATCACTTCTGCAAGATGTCACCTCTAAGATGCCAAACACCTTTGTGGTGCTGACAAAGCCAGGTAGCATTAACTCAGCACTGGAGCTGGCCTGGGGAAGATAGTTTCAGCCACTTCACCCTGAAACGGGTCAGAAATTAGGCAAATTCCCCTCTATGATACCAGATATCAGCCCTGCAATCTCTTCCTGCCCCTGTGACACCTGCCAGTGCTGCCAGGGGAACAGGTGGCTGGGGATCAGCTCCATTGCAGCATGTCCAGATTAATAATAGGATGTGATCATGCTTCTGCTTTTAAGCTCTTGTTTTCCGAGAGCCCCCCAAGGGTGCTCTCGCCCTGCTGTACCCTGCCATCAGCCCAGCAATGCATCCCACGAGACAGCATGTCCTGGAACCCAGCCATCCCACCCAGCCTAGCAGCAAGGAAGGGCTCTCCCAGACCACATCCCACAGTCGCAAGAGGGAAGGGCAAGGGGGGTGAGCATGCAGCATTCTTCTGCAGAGGGATGCTCAGGTGGCTGCTGGAGAGTCATGTGGGGTGGCCAACCCAGGCAGCTCATGCTGGGGAGTGGATCCTCTCCAGCAGCCAACCTGGACCACTGGGTGATTGAGAAGCATAGTTGGCCTCTCCAGCGCTCTCAGCCCCCCTTCTCCCCTGCTGATTGCAATCAACACCTCATTCATACGCCTCTGTTTACCAATTTTCCAGGAGGTATCATGCTAATGAAGGGAGCCAGGCAATCAAGCAGCCTTCCAGAAGTGGGGAAAAGGAAGAGAGGTAAAGAAGAAAGGGTTGCTGCTGTGAGAAAGAGGGGAATGGGCCAGGCAGGACTGGGAGAAGGGAAGGGAGAGCCAAATGAGGGGCTCCTGGGGTTTGCCCCACTATCAGCCCTGCATCCCTTCCTGGTACAGCCATGAGGGCAGAGGTGCTGTTACCTGCTGGGCAACATCTGCAGCACCCTTGGCAGAGGTGCTGAGGTAGCTGGGTGCCACACTGCGGAAGGTGAGGATGCTGGCCACGGCACTGCAAGGAAGGTTTACAGCTTCTGAGAAAGTTCAGGTGAGGCTGTGGGGTCACAGGCTGTGCTCTGCAATAATATCTGTCCCAGGAATTACAAAAGTGTTGTACAAGCAAAGCCTCCATGCAGGTAATGGAGTTAAAACTGAGTGCCAAGTCCCTCTTGGCTGTCTGCAGGTGGGCATCACCAGTGCCTGTGGTGGGTTTCCCAGTTCTCCTTTCCTGGCACAGTGGTGAGATAGGTAGGATGGTTTGCTCCCTTTTTCATTGTGAGACCCAGAATAAGGGGCACAATCTTTTGCCCAAAATCCTGCTCTGGCAGCAAGCCTGAAGCCCCACTGGCCAAGGGGGTTCCCAGGCTACACCCCCATCTAGCACAGAGGATAGAACCCTGCATATCCATGCAGGCAGAGCTGGCAGAGGAAGGGTGGTTTGGTGCTGGATGGAGGGACCAGCAGAGTGACAGGCAGGGCTGTGTCCCCTCCACATCCCCGTGCCTTCGGTTGTCTGATTCATGCAGACCAGGAGTGACAGCCTTGCCAGCCATGGCAGCTGCAAGCTGGCAGCACCTGGAGTCCTTTCCCAGCTCCCAGTCTGCTCACCTATCAGTTACCAAGGAGGATGCACAGGCATGAGATGGGCAGAGTGGGGACTGCCTGCCCCAGAACCACAGCTCACCGGGGTGCTTTCCTCCCACAGGGTTTGGTTTTGAGAGGAGCTGGGAGGCTGGAGGACTGCTGTCTCCCCCTTGCCAACACACCAGCCATAAAGGATTGTCCAGCAGGATTTGCAAACCCCAAGCTGCCCATAACGTGCTGTTGGCAGCCTATTCTTATCCCTTCTGCAAGGCTGTGCCCTCGGGCAGGGTCCGGCTCTGGCCTTGCCATAGATGGGGACAGGCTCTCCATCACCTCACACTGATTGCTGGAGCAAAGCTGCCTTGGGACAGCTGCCCATTCCCTGTCTGCTGGCTCCTTCCTGCCAGGACTTCAGGTTTAGGGATTATTTTTTAGGCAAGGTCCTATTTTTTAGAGCAGAAAGTCCCTTGGGGCAGGATTTCCAGTGCTAGTGGACTGGGATCCCACGTGGGCAAGTGGGACCTGAGGGCAGTGCTGGGGCACTGAGGACATCTCCTTGGTAGGAAGCGAAGGAGAAAAGATGGCTTACATGTGGCAGTCGGGCAACAAACAATGCCGTGGAAGACAGACGTGATTCCAGCCAGATGGAGAAACAGCAACAAACAATCTGTCTCCAGCAGAGGAAGCCCTGACAGCCCCAGCCACCACAGAGAGGGGAGCAGTGGTGACAGCATCCTTGAGAGGAGAAGGGAGCAGAGGCTTTGCCTAGCACCCAGCTGGGTTTGGAGCCCACCAGAGCTTTAACACCTCCACTCCAATCCTGGGGGACCACCCCTTTTCCCCCAGGAGCTGGTATCTGGGGCTCTGTAAGCTGCCTGCACTCCCCCCTGCCTGCTAAGCCCCCGGCACAGCTGACTGATGAATGAGCTCTCGACATGATTGATCTTATTGACAGTGTGAAACATGGTGATTACCTGGTGCTGGCAGATTTTCCTAAGTGTAGCTCATGCAGGCACAGGACATTTGTGCCATTATCATTATTAACTCCATTGTTAACGACTAATCTATGCAAAGATTTGGCACGGCCTCTTGAAGTGCAGGAGGCGGCCTCTGTGTTTGTGCTGGAGACGGACCCTTCAACAGAAAAGGGGGTTTTTATCCATTTAACATTATTTTTAATTACTTTTTTTCTTTCTAGAGACTATTTATGGAGGTGAACATTCTCCAGGCATTCCTGCTCACTCCATTGTCCCCTCAGCCCCGGGTGCTCAGCGTTTCTGGGTGGTGAGGACAATGTATTTCGGGAGCTCTGCCCCATCCACTCCCATTAAAATCCACTGCAGGTCTCAGCTTTCCCTTAGAGAAAAAGAAGTCCAAACCTCTTCTTAAAATGTTTTCTCCTCAAATATCTACCATTTTCCAAACCTAAATTTCAGCCCAGAAACCTAAGCACAATAAATGATCCTTTTTCTTGCAGACCCCCCTGGAGAACAGTCAGCATTTTTTATTCAAAAGCAGCCATCAGCTGAGACCTAATCAACATCTTTCCTAAAAGGGGAGAAAAAAAATATAAATAAACCCTCCACAAGGCATAGTAGCTGATGCTCAAATCAGGGGATCATTTAGGGGATGATTTATTAAATAGCAAACGGGTAAAAAGGGAGATTGGGCTGGGGGGGGGAGAGGCACAACAAACCAGGAGGGATTTAGCAGCAAGGCAAAAATAGCCTAAAAATATGGCAAATGAGAAAATAGCGACAGTTGCCAGCCCCACAAGGATGAGTTAAAATCCTGGCTGGTGAAACTCAGCGGAGTGCCCGGGAAGCCAATGGAGCTGCAGTAATTTACAATAGCTGCTAGTTTGGCTCAATTTAAATAGCTCAGCTTTATGAATACCAGGAATACATGTGCAAAAGGAGAGAGGCAAGTTGGGAAGGTTTATTTACGCTGCAGCTTAGAAAGTGCTTAAACTGATTTGGAAGCAGGTGAATAATTAATTGCATCTTTAAGGAATCGAGCTGTTAATAATACACCCCACAGTGGCAGTTTATAAATGTTCCTGTCAGGGTGGAACATGGAGCATCACAGAGGGAAGGTTGGCGGGGTGGGGGTAAAAAAGCCTGGAGGAATCTCTTCCCCCCACTCCCCTGCCTGCAAAACGAATTAAAGTTGCCATTTTTTCTGCCACCCAGCTGTTCCTGACACCTGGATGACAAATCAATATTATAATGACAGCACCACAGCCAAAAAATAAAAAAAAAAAAAAAGGAAATAAAAAAGTCCTATTACTACATGGAAAATATATATATATTGCCTCCCACTCTCCAGGGTACAGCCTGTTAATTGGGCACAAAGGGTAGGATCTGCTTGAAGCCTGCAGAACCCATTAGGGAAGCACATGATAACGTTATCACAAAATTCAGCAAACGGGTTCTGCAAGGGGAAGGGGGTCCTGAGCAGTGCACGAGTTGGCCCCTCCTGCCACATCCATCCATGCATCCATCCCTCCCTCCTTCTGTTGTTCTGCCCTTCTATCCATCCCTCCCTCCATCCTGAGGACCTCATCACCAGAAAGTACTTGCAGAAGTGGGATGCATGAAGAAACAGGTGCCTTCATGCCACTCTCTCCAGTTAATCTCTCCCAGCCAGGAGAATCCAAAACTGGGCCAGCCAGCACTGCCAGGGCAACAGGGATTAAACCAGCAAAAATCTCTAGAGCCAGGAATTTTACACTACAGGACAGGAATAAGCCTCTAATAAGGAGGTGGGAAAGAAGAACTAGGGGGGGAAGCTGGTTCCTTTAGGCAACCTTTAGCTGAGAGAGGGATCTGGCCATGGGAAACCTAAACCCCAGTGCGAGTGGTCACAGCACGACAGGGGCTGGCTGGGGGTATTGCTGAGCAAGCCCAGCCTCAGGAGTGGCAGCAGCTCCTCCACTCCCACCCAGGATGAGGGCAAGAACAGCCAATGTTTGGTTCATGCTCTCTTTGGGTGTTTTCCTGCTCTTTATTCCAGCAAGGGACAAAGCCATCACTCCTCACCTTTCTAATCACTCCAACCACATCCCAGGACCCATGTGTGGGGGAAGGGGATAGCAAGGGAGCTTCATACTTCCCAGCTTCTCCTCCTCTCCCAATTCACCTCTGAGGTGGAAAAGCAGCACTTGCAGAACCCTGCCTTGTTTTCCATGATTAATCATTTTGCTTGAGAGCAGCAGGATTCCCACCGCCATCCACCCCCCCCCCAACGGCCACGTGTGAAGGCTGACGTTAATCAGATAAATTCCTTTGCAGTAGCACCAACAATTTTTCTAAAGCACAGTCTCCCTGGAGCTACTAATAATTACTCCAGATCCAGACATTAAAGCACCACCAAAAAAAATGTTTTTAATTAAAAAATTAATTTTTCTGACAGACCCACTGATGCTAAACTTGGAACAGCAAAGCATTCATCAGCAGGGAAAGAAGAGGGATGGCAATGACCTGCTCACAAGCCTCTGCTGGGAAAGGGGCAAAGAGGGTTGCATCCCTTAGGGCTTTGGAGAAGCTATCCCATCTCCAAAATGTCCTGTAATGTCCCTACTCTGTATAACACACCTCAAATGGAGCAGAGTTAAGGTGATGCCCAGCCCGATAACTGCAATCCCAATTGCACCTATCCCCCCAAAAATACCTCTGTGCTGCTGGCCTAGGGAACACAAGGCCAGGAAAAAAACTGTATCTCCAAATCCCATCTCCCTATGCTCCTGGGAATGAGATCATACTAGCAGGAGACCCCTAGCCCCATCAGGAGCAGGATGAACCCTACGGAGTCATCTCCTTCCCTGAAGGTGCCTGAACCCTCCAGCCAGTCTGGATTCATTATTCCTGGGTTGGTGGGGGAAAGAAGAGGAGAGAATGGAAATAAAACACATCATCAGTGGAAAAAAAATTCCATTACTTCAAAGGGGTTTTGATGGGGAAAAGGGGAAAAAGGTGCAGATTCCCTCCAGCCCAGTTTGGGTGGCCAAGGTGAGATGCAGGAACTGTAATACAATGTCTAGTGCTGAAAAAACCTGATTTGATGCACTGGTGAGCTCTCTCACAATTTCTGGGCCCCAACTTTTTCTAACTAACTATAGCAGTGTTTTAGCTCTCCTTCTCTCCAGCTGCCTCTCATCCAGGGGGCTCAGATATAAATGAATAAATGAATATTTATTCAGAATACAATGAACCTCTTCCCTTCCCCTCACCAGCACCAAAGTTTGCAGAAGAGGGTAGTGGGCGTCCCTGTCTCACAGGTTCTTGAGGGTGTTTTACACAAGCCTTGCAGAGAAACATGGGCAGCAGCGAGCTGCTAACAAAAGATGCTTTATTGCAGGAGGATGAAAAGCAGGATGGATCGAGGCAGGAGCTGGATTAATTGGATGTGGGAAAATACCTAAATATATACATGGAGGGAGAAGCACTGAGCTGCTCTTGCAGGATTGCATTCAGGAAAAGCCAAATTGGTGGGCTTAGATAAAGATGCTGAGAGCTGATTCCTCAGTTGCCAGGGGTGCTGCCAGCCTTCTGTGAAAGAGGTAAAGGCAAAAAAATCCCCCAGAACGGCTGGAAACATCCCCTGCACCTTTCCAAAGGGGCCCCAAGGCATCAAGACAGGGGAGGAATACTCACCTCCAGTGATGAGCCTGGAGTTCAGGCAGGACCTTCCCTCCTCCTGGGCTAAGAGCCCGCTGATGAATTCAGTGAAGTCAGTCCAGAAGATCTGGGAAATACAAAAGGTTGAATGAATTTGAGTTGCTTAACCCAGAGGAGAGATTGTCAAGGGCAAAACTGAGTCTGCAAATACAGAAGGTGGTGGTTGCAAAGTGGGAGAGAAAACCTGTTCCCTGCATCCAGTGTGCGGAGGAGAAGAAAGGAGGGGTTAGATATTAGGGAACCCCTTTCCAGCAGCTTTGGGCAGGATCTGGGCAGGCCAGGTCCCATAAATGGGTAGTTTTTAATGAGGAAAGCTGCATTTTTTTTGCAGCTACAACTAGAAGAAGACCATTTCCCAGGGCAGGTGGATTACTGGCATGATGTGAATAATTACACCAGTAGATCTTCCCACCAGTCTCTGCAACATCACACACCCAAACACAGGATCTTGGCCTCTATCAGAGCAGAGACAGGAAGAGGAATATGACTTCATTTTCCATCAGCTCATCAAATAGGTGAGCAAACAACCTTCAGAATCATTAGTCTTCATGTGCAGTGAGCAGAGATTAACTGGGATTTATCTCCGCACTCCCCTTGGTAAGCACCTACCTGCCTGAGTTAGAAGGATGCTGGGGGGGTGTGGGGGGGAAGGGAGCAAGGAAAACATCTGTGGGACCTTGAGAACCAAAATTCATTGCTTTTTACCTCTCTTTGATGATAATACAGAGGCTAGAAATATTTTGGAAACCTTGGACCCATCGCTGCCTTCTCATGCCTCACTTCTGCATCATTATGGTGCATTTTCCCTCTTCTGTACAAACAAAACCAAAGAAAGAAAGCAAAAAAACCCAACCCCAACCCCTCAGCTTTTCTGTGATGAGGGAAGAATATTTCTGCTCACCTGAAAGCCTTCAAAATCAATACATAACCTACCTGTAATAATCCCACACTTCAGGAAATTGCTTCAAAACACATCTATTTGGGGGAGACAGTAATTTAGACTGGCTTCCCCCAGGACTTTCTCTTCTGTATGTGTGTGGAACCTGGGAGCAGCAGGTTGATAGAGCAGGTACATAAATACCCTTAGATAGAAGCCTGGCTCTGCCTCTCACCCACCTCACAGCTGGCCGTGCCCCTCGTGGCTCCAGCCCCATCTCATTTCCAGGCCCTATCACTTCTTAACACTTTTTTTTTCCCCTGAACTCTTGAAATTAAATGCTGTTAATTTATTTTGCAGAAAACTCCACAATCTGCTGGTACTTCTCTGCCAGCTGTGACCTCATCCCCCAGTGATTGGATTTGGGAGTAAATTAATAGAACCAGTCCATTAATTAATTGCAACTAACTTGTGCGGTGAACTGGACCCATCTCTCATGTTCACAGACTGCCCAGGAACTGCTTGAGATTCCTGCTCAGGAAGCACTTACTGTGTTTTAATTTAAGCTGAGTGGTTTGGATGAGCACTTCCAGTGTTCCAGCTGTTAGCAAACGGCAAACCTTTAATTACCCGCTGTTCAGCTCCCGTGTCTGACCCCCCAAAATAAAGGGGGAAACCCTGAAAACAGCATTCCCCGGCATCAAATCTTCTATGGCCAAGGATAAGGGCTGAGCATCTTGGGTGCTCCTACATCCTATTGTAGACAGAAGCCAGCAGCAAGCAAATGCTCCAGCAAAATCTCTAAACACTGCACATATATTCTGGGTTTACTCACTGGGCTTACCACTGAATCTTATTTGCTGGCATGGTTTGGGTTTTTTTTTTCTTTCCTTCCTTTTCTCCCTGGGAGAACTTAATAAATCTTTGAAATCATCAAAAAGAAATGCAGCTTCAACACTTAGAAAGCACGGTTAAGTTACTTCCCAGCAATATAAACTAAGGCTGTAAAGTCAAACATTTCCATGCCATAACATGAGGCGAAAATGAGGGTTTGGGAGGAGAGGGAGCAGGAACAGCCTCGCCTCAGCTCTCCCATCGCTCTGGGCCAGACAAGCCTAGAAAGCCCGTGGCTGGCTGGTGGTGGGTGCGGGGATGTCACTCCCCTCCTTGCTACACGCAGCAGTTTCAGCTCTTCTCATTACAGTGGTTGTCTCTGCGTGACCCCACCCCGAGGCAGGCGCCGGCTTGATGAAGCACAACACCACCGAGGCACGAGCACTGGCAGCCGCAATAAGGGACCGGCAGAGACGGATTGACTAACCCAGCAATGCCCACCGCCTCCCTCTTTTCATCTGTTAATGATGTTTTGTCCAGCGTTAGACAGATTGGGAGAACCCCCTTCAAAACCCACGAGAGGAGGCTGGTGGCGCTCACCAGCTGCAGGACCGGGGAGGGAGGGAGGCAGGATCAGGGGTGGATGCAAGCAGGACATAGCCAGGACAAGGCTAGGATTGATTCAGGCAGGATCAGGGCAGGATGGAGACAGGAAGGACCGCGACGAGACATAGGAAGGATGAGGGCAGTATCAAGGCGGGATGCAGGCAGGACCAGGGACGGGTATGGCAGGAGCAGGGTACGATCCAGCAAGGCAGGAGCAGGGACAGGCAGAGGCAGCACCAGAGCGGGATGCAGGGAGAGATACAGGCAGGACCATGGATGGATGCAGGCAGTGTTACCATGGCAACACAACAAAAAAGCAGCACGGCCACAGCTCCAAGAGCAGAAAGGGGTCAGGAGAAACTTTGATGCTGGGGAGGACAAAGCTCCTCCAGCACCAGAGAGAAGCTGGGGTTCCCACTGCAGGATGTGGCACCCACAAAACCCCTCTACCCTGGCAGCCTGGGGTACCCTGGGGACCCCAGATGCAGGTCCTGGTGGTGGGGTCCCTCACCCCTCCCCAGTGCCAGGGAGCTGTGGGTAATTGCGATGCAGAGAGCCGAGGCTGTGCCGTGCCCTTGATTTACTCTCTCCAGCCTCCTGCTTTCTAAATCTCACTTTATTAGTATTACCGCACAGCAGAGTGCAATTAGCAGTATATTAGCAATAAAAAAGCAGCCAGAGCCAGAAGTACCGCAGGTTATGGTTTTAAATCCTGCATCTGACAGGATGGCTGTGGGCACACACTCTCCCTGTGACCCCTCAGCCCAGGCTGTGCCGTCACCCATTCCCATGGGCAAAGGGGACTCCAGCAGCTAATCCCCCCTTATCCAGGGCTTTTATGGGTGCTGCAGCAGAGCTGACACTAGTCCTGGCCACATTTAACCATTTATATTGATTACCCTGTCAGCTCATTTGAATAATTAAAACCAGATGGAGTCCTTTTAAGTGTTTAAGAAAACAGCACCGGGAGCATACCCAGAGCTGTGTGGTTTCAGCAGAAGAGCTCAGAGGAAGACGGGCAGCTTTTGCTGTAAAATCTTCCTCTCAGTGACATTTGCCACCCTGTGTGGTACCTCCCGTGTCCCCACTGCCAGGGATGGGGTGGTGAAATCAGCGCAGTTTCCTCCCCAGGGCACATTGGTAGGAATAATTGTTCTTGTACGCCGCTGCCATTCCTTATATAAACAGCATTAAAGCTGCCAGCCAGCCACAAGCCTGATAAACGGCAGCAAATAAACGAAGCCAGTGCCATTAGCCCAATATTCCAGTGTGTGTACGGATGGTGGGGGGGGGGGGCAAGCATCCAGCCCCACCTTGGCATCATGACCCTCAGCTCCTGCTTCAAATTTCCCCTGCTCGCAGGGCAAAGCAAAGCTCTCAGGTCTCTTGCCAGGGACCTCTGGCTTTTTAAAATGGATGGGTGATCCCAGCTCAACTCTGGTTACTTGTTATTCCACCGTCTTTTCAAAGGGAGTAAAATATTCCTGGCATGGCACTGGTTATGCACTCCTGCCATCATGCAAGGATGAGTTATCTTTACAGAAAGAAGCAGAGATTAATATGTCAAATGAAAATGAACTATCAGCAGAATAAGATGAAAATGCAATGGCCAGTGACAGAAAAGGAGGAGAAAAAAGAAAACAAAGCTTTTTGGGAGGACAGGAACATTAAAAATTGAGGAATTGATCAGTGTTGGTGAAGGTGGATGGAGCTTGCACAGGTCAGGGACCTTCTTCCCCTGCCCAGAGCAGAGCACCACAGCTTCAGCATGGCTGGGGTTTGTCCTTGAGACCTGGTCCCACCATCCCCACAACACCACAGGTAAACAAGGGGGTTCCCCAGGGGCAAGTGAGCAGCTGGTGGGAAGCTGAGGGGCTTGGAGCAGCTCTGCCCTTGCAGCACACCACCCCTGACACTGGTTATGTTCAAAACCTCATGTCCCAGGCTGCTTTGAAGGTTTTGGACCAGCTGCAGAAGATGCTGGCAACAGGACATTTTAATGGGTCTCCATCTCACTGGCAGCACATATCCCCCTTTCCCCAAAACTACCAGTGCCCTGCCCCGTGCTCTTGGCACCCCATCTGCCCCTCAAAGCAGCATCCAGCCCTGCTGTGCTTTCCCAGCCCCAGAGCCAACCATCAGGAACAAATACCACTCCAAAATATTTTTCCAGGCAGGAATGGACATGCTCCATCAGTGTGTCACAGACACCTCACAGTTTACAGGTGTTTATTGTCTGGGATAAGCAGTTGAGCCAAGGAGGTTTTATTTAGACATATTTCCAGCACCTGGAAATAGCTATATTTACACTGTCCCACTGTTTTGACATGGTTAGGTGCCTGGATTTTGATGGATCAAGCCCCTGAGCAGCAGACTGGCAGGTTTCTGTTTCCTCTCCTCCCAACAGACTCTCATGCACAGGCACCAGGAGGGGGATGCAGGGCCCCAGTGCTGGGCAGAGTCCCACAGCCTCCCCCTGCCCTCCAGCTCCTCAGCAGGGAAAAGAGGCCAAAAAGTTCCCTTTCCCTGCCTACTGCTCGCTTCCTCTCAGAGATAAGAATTAATTAAATTTCCCTGCCTTTGTAACTGCCTGGGGAATTTATCAGCTCCTTCCACCACAGGGTCCATCTGATTTAAGTGTGGGGGGATATGGATATACTCTGTTACACATGTCCTAATATTGCAGATGGGATATCATCCCTGAGCACTGAACAAATTGCAACTGGAATATTTACAGAGCTGCTTTTTCATTCCCCAATCCCTGGGGTGCCACAACACCATTCAGCAGTGCCAGAGCAGGCAGGGGCCAGCCTGGTGCCCAGGGGAACCCCCTATACTGTAAATCCTAGTGGCCTCCCACCACCTCAGTCAGGTTTATGGCCAGGCAGGAGCTTAAAAAGCAGAATAAGGGATTGCTCCCTCCAAAAATCCATCAGTAATTTGGCTTCCTGGGGTCACAGCGGTTGGCTCACTCCCATCACAGTGCCAGGAACAAGAGAGGCCTCTGTCAGCCAGAGGATGAGGATCAGACTGTCCCATCCTGATGGGACACCTGATGCCACCCAGAGACACCCTGCTCTGTCCCCACATCCCTGCCCACCCTGCTCAGGAGCTTCAGCACTTGGGAGACACGATGCCTGGGCAAGCACCATCCTCCTGGCTTGGCATCAGCCACCCCTTGCCCTCAGCTCTGTCCTTGCCTGTCCAGGGGTGGCAGGGCTGTAAAAGTCTCTGGTGTAGGGACCTGCCATGAATCACTTTGAATTTACAGCTGAGCTGCGGGAAAGGGAATTATATAACTCTCAGGAGACAGGCTGGCACTGAGCAAACATCCATCAAGCAGAATTTCTGGATTATTTACCGTGGCTGGATCTTGCCAAGAGAAACACCCCCTGTACCGGACAGTCTGCAAGTGGATTCACCAGTGGGGACCCATTCAGCAAATGGAAAGTCTCTGCTTTGCTTGTCAGAGCAAACTGGGATGTTCATCCCCCCCTCTGTGCACGGGATAAGCCCAGGACTCGGCAGAAGATGGGTCTCAGCTCTTGGCACAGCCCCATCTGGATTCCAGATCCTGGAGCTGGAGGAGTCTGGCAGCACTGCCAAGCAACTCTTTTATGAGCGGCACTTAATTATTCGCCCTTTTAAAACGTTTTGCATCATAAACCTGGGATGGAGCAGAGTAAGGTGATTATTCTGCCACTCACTCTCCCTTGCTGGAGGCCTGTGGTGTGTGCAGGGCCAGCGGCCAGTCTGGGGATCCCATCTAAGCCAGCACCCAGCCTTGCTGACACCTACAGTGTCACTCTGTACTGAATTAACACCCATACAGCAAGATTTAGGAAGGCAAGACATACCTCACACAGGTATCACAGCCAGTAGGATCCATCATCAAACCATTGTGTCCTCAACACCAACAGCCTTAAATCAAGGGAAGGGGAAGGAGATGCTCTCCAAAGCTCAGCCAGGGTGGGCTCAGAGGTCCCTGTGATACACAGGAGCCATCCTCCCCAGACACAGGCTGTATTTTGCTCACCTTAAGTCCTGGCCGTGCCAAGCTGCTGATCCCACCCTTTGGTAATATCAGTTGTCTGCTTGGCTCCGTAACAGCTGATTTAGGAGCAGACCAATGGGAGGAACCGAGAGCTAAACAAAACCTTAGTTACATAAATAACATGCTAATTGTGCCCTGTTACATCCCTTAGACTTGAGCACACACAGAAGTGTTTCTTCAGCTAGGGAGGAATTTGAGCTTTACTTTTAAAGTAGGACTTGCAAATCCCTGAAAACCTGGTCTGGTGGAAGGTTCTCTGCCCCTGGCAGGGGGATTGGAACTGGGTGATCTCTAAGGTCCCTTCTAATCCAAACCATTCTGGGATTCTGTGATCTGAGTCATCACAACAAGTTTCCCAACTTCTTCAGCCCTTGCAGAGAGAGAAACTGATTCGATCTGCCCAAACGCTGACTTTTTAGGAGGGATTTTGGATTCACTCCCAATCTGGAGACTTTATGTCAGTTCTTTGCTGGTTTCCTTAAATTGGCAGTAAAAATTGAGGGAGACTAAAAGTCTGTGATTTGTACTTTGCACATGGGAAGTGGAACAATCTTTTGTTCATTTACTGTGACAACTGCAGTTCAGATTTAATTATTTACGATAATGTTCCAAGGCACATTAGGGAATGTTCTCTTGGTTTGTAAAAAATAACGACACCTTGGTACTGAGTGGCATCTAGCTACAGGCTCTGCTACTGCACTGGCAGAGGCACGTGCAGCTCCAGGAGTGAAGCAGATTCCAGTTGTCATACCTGTTCTGTCCAGTGGCTCGGGGGCTTTGCCCAGCACAACCCCCCAGAGCCATCCAAGCCATCCCCAGCAAACTGGCACACGTGCCCTACTCACTACCCAGAGTCCAAGACAGAGGCCCTGCAGCCAGGACAGAGGGGATAAGAGAGGGGACATCAGCAGGGTCACTCCACCAGCACTCTAAGCTGCTGCAGCCTCTACAGGAGCAACCAATGCACCTCTCCAACAGCCCCAGCTCCCCTGGCTGCTTAATGGATGCATTCATAGACGTATTTTTATTCCCCTCCACTGAAATACAGCCTGGAAGCCCCATTCCATCCCGGACCTGCTGTCAGGCCCTGGTTCATGCTTTCTCCTTGTCCTTGCATAAACACCCACTGCCCCACCTTGGCATGTCTTCCAGCACTTTTTTTTACTTAGTCCTTCTCCACTAGTCACAGGAATTAGGAAAGACAGTTGGTATTTCATCATTAAATGTCTCACATCCAATAAATTGACCATTATTCTGCACTGATTAACAGCTCTAATTCCGTAAGTTCAGAATAGTTATGGCTTTTTTCCCCTCCCCATCTTCAAGGAGTAGCACAGTTTCTCCTAGATCTTTTATAATCAAAGGACTAGAGCTCTGGAAATGTCCTTTGCATACGCAGGAAGCTTTTTTTCCTGCTCTCCCTCTCTCAGAGTGAGCATCCTTTGAAACCCTGGCTCCCAGCTCCACGATACTACCTGTACCTGACCTGGTTTAATTTTAGTCTTGCCCGAATCTGCCACTAACTCATTTAGCTGCAGCACTGAGAGCTCTCTATGGAATTGGCCACAGGTCAACTCACATACTTTTATTACAATTGCAGAGCCTACGTGTATCCTGCAGCTCTGACCTGGCTCCTGGGTGCTGGACACCTTCCCTTTCAGGGCTGCAAACTCCCTCTCCTCCAGCTGACCGGTGCTGCTGTGATGGGAGGTAGGAGGCTGCACCACAGCCACAGCTCCTCTTCTATCACAGCACAAATGTCAACACCAGAATTTGCATCATAACCACAACTTCACAGGCTGCACAGAAACTGAGAGGTGGATCTAGCCTTTCGGGATGTTTCTAGCATTTCTGACACGGCAAGTGATGCCCTGGAAAGAGGTGACCCAGCTGCCCAGTTATGGCCACGACGGGCCAAGCAAGACATATGAGCGTGAAAATGCCAATGAATATTCATTTAAAAACTTGCTCAAAGATTCCCAAGGTAAATGTGGCTCTGTATTAATTTCCCTCTGCACATTGAGCGCATTGTTATTGCGGAGGGAAAGCTGCACAGCCAGATAAAAATGGGTTTGAGGTTCTCTCACCGGAGCAGGAAGATTTAAAGACCCTCAGCATCCTGCTGCCCTGCAGCCAGGACTGGAGCAGCAAGTCCCACCAGCCTCAGAGAAGCAGGCAGTTCCCTTTCAGTTTCCATTTTTCCAGAGGTATGGAAAAAGCCCACTCTTAAAATAGCCACATAAATACTCTCAATGGACATTCAATCCAATTAGTTTTGTTGACCTCAGAGGCAAGGCTCTAGCTGAGTCTCACAGGTCATGAAGAACATGGCAAAATAATTAGCCAATGAAGTCCAGAGCAGTGAATTCCAACAGGAGGCAGATCTTCACTGAATAGACCCTACCATTCAAGCTCCTCCTTCAATCCCAGCTCCCCCTTCACCAATTCTCTGGCTTTTCAGCACTGGAGGTCACCTCTCCTTGCAGCAGACCCCAGTTTGTCCTGCTCCATTGATATCCCTTCCATCCATTCCTATTCCTCACACCTTGCAGTTCTTCCTAGGTTGTAATTGGGATGATGACCACGTCTGTGGATGTGTTTGTCATCCAGCTCATCTTTCTGTCCACTCCGTAACACGAGACCCACACCTGTGGAGGCATTCATCATCCCTATGTGCTGCTCTGACACTAATGTCCTCTTGAGCAGTGCTGGATTGCCTGGGAGATAACGATTCTCATCTTTAATGGCTCCTCCAATATTTGTAACCAGCTCTGTTGCTGGATCTCTCCCATACCGGGTCTCTAATTGCAGCGCGATGTGTTGGTTCAGCCGGCTGATCACCAATCACTCCGTCAGCCAAGCCCTCAAAGCAGCACCTGGGGACCAATTCACTTCAGTGACATCTCAGACAGCTCTGTACAGCTCCAGGAGCAGGGAGGAGGATGGGAGGGAGGGGGTGGTGAGGACCGGGATGTGACCCCACAGCCAAAACAGCTCTCTGCATCTGCATTCCATCGCAGGGGCTCCAGAAGCAAAAAGAGGACACTAAGAATTGAAGTTGGGCAATTTTGGGAATAAGCAGACAAGCTTCAGAAAAGCAGGTGGCTTCTGTCTGATATTAGGAAGTTTTGAGTCTCTACCTCCTCTAGACCAGCCCGAAGAATCAATCCCTTCCGTGCTCAGGGTCAGCTGCTGCCTGTTCCTTCTCAATTCCCATAAATCAAAGCTCCTCACTTCCCATCTGTAAATTTGGGGAGCAGCACCCTGTGCTCCATGGGTTAAAGACACCTCACGTTATTTGGGATGGTGGCTGGGCCTTTCCATCCCATGCCAGAGGGAAGGTGGCTCTTCCCACATCCCATTGGCACCAGTATGAACCAGCACTGAAAAAACAACCCCCAGCCAGAAGGGGTGTGGGGAAAGGCTAAGGCTGAGCTGCTCCCCACCCTCCTCTCCACCCTGGTGAGGATGCTGCAGCTCCTTCCCTATTCCCCTCTGTGTTCAGTGGCTTGTTCCGCTCCAGGCTCAGAGGGTATTTCAGCCATCTCAGTGCTTCTAATCTCTTTGGGAACATTGCTGAGAAACACAATTTCAAGCCTCCCAAGATGTGACATGACTTGTAATTTGAGGCAGAGGTGAAAGCCTACCACCCAAGGGACAGAAAATAAAGAGCCTGTGTTTGATTCTGCTCCCAGCCGTCCTTCCCGTGATGCTCCCCTTTCCAATCCGAGCCCCAAAACCTGGGGCTGGAGTCCCTGGGCAGCCTCCTCTCACAGGAGGGGACCTCTGGCCTCATGTCCTTGCACCCATCACTCCAGGAGAGCAAGTCAGAGTCTGGGAAAGGACCTGGATGAGGAGTGAGAGATGTGGGGCACAGGGGCTGCAGGCAGTGAGGAGGATGGAGGGCAGGGACAGAAGAGTGTCCTGGGCCACAGCAACCAGCCCAGCCCAGAGAAGCCATTTCAGAGCAGCTTCTGCAAAGCAAGAGACTGCAGCACAATCAGGAGTGCCATCTGCTGGCACCCAGCCCTGCTCCCCACCCCACCAGGATCCCCCTAAAACCAGTCACGGTGCTGGTCCCCTCTCTGCAGGGACCCAGGCAGCCTCAGACCCCATTGTACCCCAAAATCCTACCCGCTGATAGGCTACAAACCCCACTTTTACCACTCCACTTCTGTCTACAGAAAAAGAGCTGTAGGGTCCGATCAATGCCCCAGCTCTCAGCCGTGGTCTCTGGCTAAGCAGCTTGCAGGAGCACTCCCCAAATACAGCTGCCCCAGAGCAGGGGCTGCCCACACCAGCACCAGGTGGTGATGCTGGCACACACCACCCAGTTTCCCAGTGCTCCAGTGGGCAGTGCTGAAACAAGAGGAGAAATTAATGCTGGCAATTAGCCTTGACATTTCTGGGCCCAAAACAAGGGGGAGGCAGAGGAGTGGGAAACAAATCAGAGACATTAAACCTCAGCACGAGGCAAAGGCAGTTATAAGCATCCCGAAT